>NW_022900926.1:84046654-84093330 GCF_012274545.1 Fukomys damarensis | reverse complement strand
CAGTATATCACGGTTTTGAATTTTTTTTTGTTTTTTTGTTTTGTTTTGTTTTGTTTTTAAGGCTTATACTTCACACCAAGCTACCCTTGAGTTTGGGATTTATAGTGAGAAATCTGCTGTGATTCTAATGGTCTTTCTTTTTTATGTGATTTGTTTCTCTTCTCTAATAGTTTTTAATATTCTGTTCTTGTGTTGAATTTCTGGAAGCTTATCTATTATATGCCTTTTTCTAGTGATAGTTAGAGTTCTGTATGTCTCAATTATTTGTATGTCAAATATTTTTCCATGTTTGGGAAGTTTTCAGCCTTTACTTCTGTGAACAGGTTTTTTACGTGTTTGTGCTATCTTCTGATTTTTTTATTGATTTATGCCAACCTTATTTTCTTTGCATCATGAGCAACTCTTTGATTGATTTTTCATGGTCCCTTTTTGCTTTCATTTGATGATTTCTAACTACAAACCTGTCTTCCAGATCTGATATTCTGTCCTTACATTGGTTGATACTGACATGTATACTTTCAATTGAAGTTTAATCTAGTGAATAGCCATTTGAATCTGTTTCATGTAATTCAGTTCTTTCCTATGTTGAGAATTAATGGTTTTCATCATTTTGCTAAGCTCTTGAATTTTTTTTCATTTGTATCTACTTTAGATTCACTAATTGTGTTCTTCATTATGGTTATCATCTCTTTACCTATCTGTGAAATTATTTATGATTTTTTCTAAAGACACATTCATCTACTTTGTTACTTCTATTGGTACCATTTCAGAAAATTCATGGGTGGCTTTTGATTTCTTCTGCTAAAGTGCTACCTGAATTTGCCTTGGGCAAGCTGGAGGTCTGGAGTTGAATCTTGCTTCCATGTCTTTTCATTTTCTTTTTTTATTATTATTATTTCTTTTCTGCATTGCTGCTTGTAAATTGCTTATGGTAGGTAGCTTTGTTACTAGTATCAAGACCTCCTCAGGAAATGAGTACTTTTCAGAGATGTATTCTAGATGTAGCTAGATTTTGATTTTGAGTCTGTCCCAAGATTATGGCTCTTCAATTTATTAGGAATGAGACATTTCTGCTAACTTAGTCTAGTATCCAGTTTTTAGTACTGGTCTATGGTGTTGTTTATGACCCCCAGACAATCTTGGTATTGGCATGTAAGAAAGAAAAACTGATCATAACCATTGTGTCACCTTGGATAATGTAGTACAATCAGTAATAACAGTAGCATCAAGCATAGTCTAGTAAACTGTGGTAACTGTTCACTTGCCACTTTTAACTATAAGTACAAGATTTATAATTATAGAACAAAATCTAAAGCAAGTCAGAAAATTATATACAATAAATATGCCCACAATAGAGCAATTTTACCTGTGGGGGAAAAAATTAAAAGGGATAAGTGGAAAAAATAGTGAAAGAATAGAAGAGAGAAAGATGAGATGCAAGCCTGAAGGACAAAGGAAGATTATCCAAACTTTGAGAAACTTTTGAAGAAAACAGGAGGTAAGGAAAAAAGGAAAAAACAAGAACTAAATAAAATAAAAATATCTAAAAACAATGTTGACATTCATGAAAAAAACAAAAATAAACAAAAATAAACTACCAAGTTAAAAGGAAGAAAAGGAAAGAGAAGAAGAGATTTCTGTGTGATTTCATGACAGTGATCATTTTGTGGGGTCTACCAATTTGTAGTAGTGTCCATTTCAAGGCATGTCTTTGCTGTAGCTGATAGACAAAGGAGGCCTACAGAGCCCAGAACCATGGTGGATGATCCCAGCATCACTTCACTCAGATTAGGGCAGGATTCTGGAAAATCTCAGCAAGCCTACAGTAGAAAGAGGGCAGGGTGCAGACTCTGGTACTCTCAACTGCACAGTTTACCCTGACCCTGACCTCTTGCTGTGGGACTGGGGTTTGAGTTGTTTAGCTGACAACATTCTGCGTCTCTTATCAGCCTGACCTGCATGCCCTGACTCTAGATTTCTCCTGTGGTTGTGATTCACAGTCACTGGAAACCCCGAGATGAAGCCAACCCTTGGCTGACCTGAGTGCCAGGTTCAGTTGGCCCCTGTCTAAATTGGCATCTGATCAAGCATCCTCTCCAGGGGACACTTGGACTGGAGGCACTCACCAGCTGTTGTAACTCACAGCATCCATTGCTCCGTTCCACTAGTGCATTTTTCTCTGTGGCCTCTAAGACCCCACAACGCACACTGTATCTTTGTACATTGGCACCTGCTCTGTCCTACCATGAGCCAAGAGTTAGGGAGAAAATACGGTTTTCCACCTACTTTTTCTGTGTTGAGGTTTGTCTTTTCACTTTTCCTGTGGGCTCCAACTATCCTTTCTCAAATCCTTTCTGGGTCCTAGAGACCACCCCTGTCCTATTCTTCCCCAAGTTGTTATATTCCACTTTCTGGATTCCAAATCTCAGAGAGGCTGATTTCCTGCTGTTTACTACTATGCCATCTTCCTGGAAGTCTTCAGCCTTATTTCTTAATGATACAAAAGGGTTTAGAGATGTACATTACCTTGCAGAAGATTACATTGGTGCAAGCAGCAGAGCCTAGATTCAAATATAATTAACTACAAATCTAGTAGCTCAGACCACTACACTGCACTTCTTCACTATTTCTTACTTCAAACTGTTTTGTTATTTCTAAGCAATCAACACATATAATGTCTGGCTGCAAGTATGTAAGCCATGCATTAAATATAATAATGATATAAAAACTTGTATTTCACCTCTATTATTCTCTGTTACACCTGGATCATCTTACAAATATAACTTTGCTGAATACACTGAAAAACAGAATGTTTTTATCCTTTTATTTACCTCATTATTGGTATTTTTTAAATGTAGGAAGATCATTTTCAAAATTAATAACAGTTCATTCTACCTAATTCACTCTAATTCTGACATATACTTCAATAGGTATATCGTTTATTTTTATATTGTCTTTTCTCCACTTTTTTACAAAAAGTGCACATTTTTCTTTGAATAATGAAGTTAACTGGTAAATGCATTACTGACAGTATTTTCAAAGCATTCATTTTTGTACTGTATTTTAACAATATATATTAATGTAAGTAAAACAAGCACAAATTTAGCTAAGTTTCTGATTATTCTGATTCAGAATAAACAGATACTTGCTAGTGTTTTCAGCAGATCATAATTATATAACAACTGTAAACACTTATTTTACAGGCACGTGTCATAGCTAGCACATGTAGCTATTGAAGTTACAAAGAGAAAGCAGAGACCTTTCCTACTCTTAGGAGTATTGCAATTCAGGTAGAGGGCTATACAGCACTTCAACAAATAATAAGAAAATAACACAAATGTTGTGCCTTAGAATGAGGCACATGAAGCAACACATTCTTTCTACTTGGACATGGTGGAAAGTACAAATACCATGTTTAACAGAGAATGTGAGATTTACACTGTTCTTTGAAGAAGGATGGAAAAAATGAAGGGTGGAAAATATGATAAACATTTAGGTCAGGTAAAGGATTAAAATATATGAGTGTGTAGTATTCCATGGGTTATAAGAAATATAGATTTCAATATAAATAGTAAGATCAAGTTAGAGAATTGATTGAGCATCCCAAATATGTTGCCATTAATAAATATCTTTGCACAACATGACAATCAGACCTGAAAGAACAGAGGGTGGAGAGGACAGTGGGAGGGAACAGAAGTATTAAAGTGGCTGATAAGGAAGAAAAGCTGATAAGGTACCGCAGATAGTTCCCTCTCAAATTGTTGAACAAGCCTCATCTTGGTAAAACTTCTGCCTTCTGTGTAATAAGATAATGGAAGAGATTAAATCACTCCTTCCCATCCTGGGTCCCCAAAGGTAGTAATGGACTTCTTCAAACTAAACTAAAACTCCATTAAACTTTCAAAACCATGAAGTAATAATAATGTACATTGTAGCTTCTTTACTGATTCAAAAGTTATCTGTAATTTTAAAACATGAAAAAATCCTTACTAATAAAAACCCTGCAAATTATTAGCCCAGTTACTTAGTAGAATCCCTTCCACCTCTAAAAACTAATCACTGTTATTTCAGAGAATATTTATACTAGGTAGTTTTTAACATAAATCTGTATTTCACTCCTCCAACCCTGAAAATGTGTTCCACCTGCCAGCTACACAAGAACCTTTCATACAGACTTATACACAAAATGTGATGATACCTTTTGGGGGGCTTGTTAAAACATAAAACATACCACTTAGCATCAAGATTATAGAGGTACAAGATCCCAACAATGAATGTAACTGTACTGTAGCCCTAAAATGTGCCAATAAATGCAATTAAAGCTGAGAAAAAAAGATTATTTCTTAGAAGAAAGGCAAATTGAATAATCCAGAGTAAGATTGAGTTGTTTGGGTGAAATTCCTGTATATTTATTAATAGCTAATTAGGGCTCAGGTTTTTAATTATAATACTCTTAACAGTAGCTTAAATTAGATTTGTAACTTTTTATTTTTTTTCTTTATATAAAAGATAGACTCATAACTGCTCTTACCTTCTACTTCACAGAAATTTCCTAAAGAATATTCAGTCTGTTTTGTTCTTTTAGTTTTGAAAAAAATATCACTTAAACACAATGTGGTCCCATAATGTTTTTCAGCAGAAAATTATATTCACATCTAAAAATTTGATTTTGTGAATAAATCAAATATTTTAGTTATATAAAATATAACAAACAGATAAGTTAGATTACTTTTGACTATACACACACACACACACACGTATATGCATGCACATACACTTTTTTTTTTTACTTTTCTTAAGCAACTCTCTTTCAACAGAAAGTTCCACATCACATAAATCAGAAATACAACAAATTGTTGTATTAAAGACCTATTTTCAAACAATGGGGAAATAATCAAGGCTACATGTTCATCTTGGATGCACTAGATATGACATAATTGACCATGGTACGATGCCAAGAAAACTGAAAAAGACATGGAATCTGGATTTTAACTATTTAGTCTTTCATATTTGGTATATGGAGGAAACTGATGTAAATTTTGTCCTGTAGAAATGAAGAAATGAATCCCATTTTTAAGGTTTTTTTTTGCAGATATATAAATATATATATATATATATATATATAATATAGTTTAATATATTATAGATAATTTGAAGTCGTCTAATTTTTATTTTCTTTAAGTCATCCATTTCATTATATGTTGAAAGGAGAATTAATGGGCCAGATATTGTATAGACAAGAAAGTTCTTATGAATGTGCAACTAAATCTAATAGCAATAAATATACATTTTAAGCTTTAAAACTGCCAGTCTTGTATTTCATCAGTTCAATTTTAATATCAGTGAGCTGATTCCTTGAATTTAATGTCAACTTAGGCTCACTGACTGATCTGACTTTAGGTCAATGAAAGTGGCCTGTATCATTCCAAAGTGTGTTACATATACCGAGAGAACTAAAAGGATGGCATTGCTTTTTTCCTTGTACATGTACTGCATTCAGTATGAACAGATATTTATAGCCCAAATAGCCTGTTGTACAGAAGCCTTTGTTCTTCAATCTCTAATATACCAGAAAAGGACACTTACACAAGCTGTACCATTCACACTGTATTAGGGACCTATTATTTACTATAAATAATGAGATGACTGGACCAGGGATCTTAAGTGAGCTGAGTCAGGGCAGTGAGTTTCTTGGTGGATGACATTTCCAGGTGTTTAGAAATAGCCCAGATTTCCAGTTCTTTTCATTAGAAACAGATATTACAATAGCAATTATTTTATGTTTGCCTTATCTAACACCAAATGGTATTTTTAAAATTGATATTGAGATTTCATGAAAAAAAGCTTTTGGAATGGGGTCCAAAAATTAATAAGGATTCTAAAGATCTCTTTATAAAATTAGCTCAGTGGTGCTGCTGCCTGCCTTGCAAGTGTAAGGTCCTGAGTTCAATCCTCAGTACCAAAAAAAAAAAGGCAAGGCCGGCAGGTTCACTGATATATACATTATACACATATATATGAATACATTTTATTTTATACATGATGTATATTATATACAAATATATGGATATATTATATGTTAAACATGAATATTTAGTATATATTATATGTGAATATATATATTCAATTTAAGTGCTTTTCTTATATATATATGATATATATTTTATATATATGATAATATATATATGAGAATAAGAATGCTCCTAAAAACATTTAGGATGACAGATTCTGTTTTCAAACCATGCATTTCTAATGAAAAATTATGACTTCAATCAGAAAAATCAAGGTAATCAGAAATGGAATTCTTATCCTTAACCTGTGTGAAATCCCTAAGAGCTGCACTACCTTAAACTGTTACCATTTTATTGGCGTGAAAATGCTGTATTGAATATGTTAAGGAAAACAACTTGATACATTTAATGAAATATGAGAAAAATGAAAGTTCATTGTAAGGAAAACAAAAATGGATTTAGCTGAAAAATAATGGAAAAACAATACTGATTGTCACCAAAAACTGTCCTTGCCTTCTTCATATACAATGAATATTTTAATACTATTGCTTAATACTTAAAGAATTTATATAAATATATTTATATATGCATACATATGTATACAGTTAGGTTCACTAACACTTCTGTTTTCAAGTAATTTGGTTCACAAATAGAAGCATTTGACAAAATTTTGTTTTTGTTTGCGAATTCTGTATTGGGTGACAAACAGCCATCTTTCCCACACAAACACAAAAGTGACCAGCCAAAATCATAGAACAAATTAAGTTATGAACTGAGATACCATAGATAGGTATATAGATAGATATGCTTTGGATTTGGATTATCTTCAGAATTATATTCAAAAAAACTATATTGAATAATATATTTACTGCACAAATATTCAGTATTTTATTTATACTGGCTGCTGCTGTGATCTATTTTTTAGTAGCCTTACAAATAAAGCTTAATTATTTTTTTTACCAAAAAAAGCCAGATATAATAACATAATAATGTTTAAATTGTCATATTTAATAGGATATATAAGGATAGCTTTAAAAAAACTTCTTTAATACTTACTGGAATCTAGATTAGTAGACTTTACATAACAACATGGAGGAGATCAATAATATAAAATTTGAAGGCAAATTTTTCAGTGCCTAAGGCAATTTTATCAAAAAAAACTGAACTGAAATGGAGCAAAACAAAAAAATTATTTTTCCATATATCAGTAAAGACCTGTTTTTATTATTATGGATATGCAGTGTACATTGAAATTGAGCATTCTGATATTTTAGCATTGCTCCATTGCTCAGTACCATTTTGAATATTCTGGGTTTTCCACATTTTTAGAAAAAATTTAAGATGGCTTTTTCTAGTTCTTGAAGAATTTCATTGGTATTTTGATAGGAAATTAAATCTATAGATTGCTTTTGATGATATAGTCATTCTAACAATATAAATCATGCCCATCCATGAACACTTAAATTAAAAGGACAGAAAAAGATGCTTGTATACAGAAGGTATCTGAAAGCAAGCAGGAGTGGCTACTCTCCTATCTGACAAAGCAGACTTCAGGCTAAAATTAGAAGAAATGAAGAAGGCAGGCATATTTTTGCTTTTTTTTTTTTTCTGGGGAGGGACCTTATTGTTGGTTTTTAAATACGTTTTAGATGCTTGTATTAATGAAGAGACATTTTTTCCTGGTTGCCTAGGTTTCTGTGGTGCTCAAAATGAGAGTTCTTGTACAATGTCTTAACTAGAATATTTTTATGGCTTTTTAACTGGTTTCTCTGCTTCTAATTCTATCTCCATATACTCTCTTCTCATTATTACAGTGAATTTCTCTATATCCTATTGTTTTAATGATCTATCTTCTGTCACTAGAGCTCAGCTCTCTGAGAGTAGGTACTGTCTTTCCTGATTAACACTGTGTCACCATTGTCTAAGAGACAATGAGCATTAAAATTATTAAATTAATAAATGAGCCACATATATTGTTAGTGTTTCTGAATGCATAAATACAGATAAAGGCTCTATCTTTCTAAAAAATAAGACATTTCTTTTGCTGTTAATTAACTGGTACAGACACAAATCATGAAATTATAAACCAAATTATGCTTATAAGTAGCAAATAATATAAAAGGAAGTGAAGACCATTTACTTTTTCTCTTATCTTCTTTGTTGTGTTGACTTATTTTTTAACACAATGTAGAATAATATTGTTGATCAGTGATTGCTTAGTTCTACTTTTCGTCTAGTGTCCCAGCCCCTCTATTGCACCCTTGTTTAGTGGACACGTGATTTCAACTTGAATCCTTTTAGCAAAAGGCAGCGCAATCTTCCCTCAGATTTCCATTTCATTTCATTTAGCTCTAATGATGTTAGTGTTCTTCACCTGAACTACATCCTGCTTCTCTTGAGTCACCATTACCTGCTCTGAGTTCTAATTGCTAGATCCTAAGAAAAGGGGGCAAAGGAAGGAAAAAAGCAAAGGAAAAAAAAAAAGAAAGTAACTTCCTTGAGAACAATAGTCCTCAAAATTGTGAGGTATAAGTTTAATTTATATAATCTAAATATACCTTAACTTCCAAGCATGCATTCCCCCAGATATTACTTCTTGAGTTTCTACCATGTACTAAGCATAGCAAAGTTAAGCGCTACTAAATTGAGACTACAAAAATTTTAAAAAACAAAAGTTTCTGATCACACTAAAAATCAGACTTATGAAATATCATATCTCTTCATTTCCTTTCCATGTCTGAAATAATTTGAGGTTGATTATCCAAAGAATTCTGTGAAAAAGCAAAAATGTTGAAATTCCTGGAAAGGCCATCTGACATATTTCATAAATTTTAAGCATTTTTAACACTATAGACTTTGCTCTCTGATGAAGAGAAAAGAAATAAGCTAAAAAATTGCACTAAACTTTATTTTTTAATTTTCCCCATTCATGCTTGTGAAATATATATATATATAAAACATCTCCAACATATGCTGTTATATGTGTGCCTAATTTTAAAATAATTTACATGTATGATATTATACTATCATGTGTTTTTTTGCTCAGTTTTTCATTTACCAAGTACTACTACCTCACCAGATAATAAAATGTAAATAAACATTTCCTTGCTTGGCTCTTTGAATGGATTCAAAAGACTCCATAGAGCAAATTCACCCAAGGCTTTTATGTAAATGAAAAATATGCAATATAGCCACAGAAACAGAGTGCAGACAAGGATAAGAATTCCCAAAGATATCCCAGGAACAAGCTACCATTATTGGAAGAACTAAAAAGATATCAGTTAATTCAGGCCTATAACAAAATAACAGAATTATGCAGCTTACAACTAATAGAAATTTATTTCCCGTGATTCTAGAGCTGGAATGTTCCAGATTAAGGTGAAGATGGTTTTACCTGTTTTATCCCTTTTCTTCACACACTATGCCTTCTGCCTGTGTCCTTATAAAATGAAGGGGCTAGCTACTTTTCCCTGGTCTCCCTTGTAAGGCACTAAGCATCTTGCTCACACCCTAATCAATTCCCAGAGTCCCACCTTCTAATATCATTACCTTTGGGCATTAGGACTTAAACATAAATTTTGAGGAACCATGAACATTAAAACCATAGCCTAAAAATGAGTATCTAGAGAAGACTTGTATGTCTTTTTGGCTAAGAAACCAAGTTTGCCAAACTCCAATGGATGTGCAGTTATTAGGAAAAGAACTGACCATGTAATTTTTAATATATGCCACTGCCTGATAGTCATAACCACACTCAAGTAAGTGTCCTCAAGAACAAAGATAGTTTCTGTCATCATACATCACTATTCCCCAGGTAAATACCTATAATCACATTAATCTATAGTATAGCATGGTTTCATCAATTAATTATTATTTCCATCTTCCCCTAAAGATGGATGCCGAATCTTTTCGGAAGGCCTTCAGTTTCCAGCTAGTACAAAAGTCATTGTGATGTATATGTTCACGAATGTCCTCTTGTGGGCCTATGTAATAGCTTCCCTGGTAAACTTAGCTGTAGAATTGCTGTATCATCATGAGGAAAATCATAGTTTATTATCCACAGCTGAACCAATTTTGAGAATGGAAGAGAATTATTAGTGATTATTCTGTAACAATGGCATGACTTATAAACTGGGAAAATCAAGGCATACTGGTCCTCTGAACTATAGGATGCATATGTCCATTTAATACTACAAACCTGTTCTCCAGACAGTATAAGGGCACCTGTTTGTACACTTCTATATCAACACTTTGTATCTGAATTTCCAATTTTGCAGTTTGACATGAGCAAAATGTTCCTTTCATTTTATGTTTTTGTATGCATTTGTTAGCTATGTAGTATTTTCTTTTACTATCTGATTAATATCTGATTCAAATCTTAGCTCATTTATCCTATTATAAGTATTCATTGATTTTAGCTTTCTATTCAGCAATTATTTCCCCTCCTTTCTTCATCTATTTATTAACTTTATTTCTGACTGAAAATCAACTTTTTTTCAGTTTTAAATTGCTCTTATATGTAACTTTTCAATGAAATATGTTCACATCTCATGTTACGAAGCTATTCTCCTATGTTTTCTTCTGATTGCTAATGGCATTTGCTTTTTTGCTTAGAAATGTAATCTGTCTGTACCTTAAATTTATAATTAGTGTGACATAAGAACCAAATTTATTTTTTATATCAACAACCCAGTTTTGACCAAAGAGTTTGTGAGTTTGATACCTTTAGTCTCATCAGTAAAGCACTTTTTCATTTTCTCATTTTACATTTTCCTTTGCTTAGTCTCTGATTTTAATCCTTCCACTAAAAGAACAAACTGTCTTACTCAAGTATTAAAAGCACATGATGACATCAGGCCCATCCTGTTACAAAAATAAGTTTCCTGAAATATAGGGATGTGAATCCTGCCAGTGTTTCGTTAGAACTGTTATCTCCTATAGAACTGGCAGAGGCACACACACCAGCTGAACATATGAGGATTAGAAACAAGGAAAACAACTATTCATGTAGGTAAAGAAGTATAGGCTGCATTTGCACATAATTTAGTTTTTAACATTTGTATTTCTTTTAATATTATTTTCTAAAACTCTGACCCTGGTTCTTAGATGGAGAAGATATCAAAACAAATCACAGATCAAAAATGTAAAGTTGAAATTTTGCCTTATTTTGGATTATTTAAATATTTTATCATTTATATTTATGTGTATTATTAGTTTATTAGCTACATTTTATCTTGATTTATACTGTATATTTTATCATAATATACCTTCAAACAATACTATGCCATTTTATATATTGTATTGGTCAGCTTTTCATCACTATGACCAAATAGCTGACAGACACAACTTGTAAGAAGCATTGTTTAATTTGGCTCACAATTTGGGGGGTTTTAGTCCATGATTGGCTGGCTCCAAGACAGAAATCACTTCAGAGAAGGATGGCAGAAAATGCCGTTCAACTTATGACAGCCAAGAAGTAAAGAACAGAGAAAGACACAGAAAGGAAGGGACTAGATATAGCCCCCAAGGTTATATCCTCATTATCCACCCAGATACACTGGGAAAGGTATTTTACTAATTTTCTAAGCATTTCTCAAGCCAATCAGGTTAATAATACTAACCACAACAAATCCTCCCCCATCAATGTAGCACCTAAACATATCGTCTAACCACATATAATCTCCAGAGAAAATAATAAGAACATAATTCTGCTTAACACAATGTAACTATCCAGCAAAGAACTGAAAAAACACTGATTCCTTCCCTAAATTCTCAGTGGCCCAAACATTGCTCAAAAGTCTAAGTCCAAAATCTCCCTGTAAGACTCAAGGCAAATTCTTAGATGTGAACCACTGTAAAAGTTAAAAGCTAACCGTATGCTTTCAGTATATGATGGCACATGGTAAACATTCTTATTCTGAAAGAAAGGAATAGGGTGATTATAAAGGAATTGAACCAAAACAAAACTGGAACCCCTCAGAGAAAACATTTATTTTATAATTTCATATTCAACATCAGAGTCATGTGGTTGTGAAATTGGAAATCCAATGGGTTTGGGGAGCCCTGTACCTATGCTATTACTGGTCGTAGCCCACACAGCCTTTCTCTTGGACTGGCTCTGCTCATTCTGTATAGCTTTGCTTGGGAGATATTCCTAACCTTTCCAATTTCCTGGGTCCTTCACTGCAGCTCTGACCACACACCTTGAAACTTCTAGCAGAAACTGACTCTATCAGATATTGACTGGCCTTCCAGATCTCCCTTTTAAATCTAAAGTGGAGGCTGCATGACCCCACAGCTCTTGAATTTTTTGTTCCCACAAAATCAGAGTCACTTGGATAATGTCAAGGTCTCCTACCAGTGGTGAGCAGTAGCTGTGCTCCTGTGGAACATGGTACAGTGGCCTCCAAACATCTGCATGGCTATATACTGGGAAACAGTTCCTTAAGTGGCTGTGGATGATCAGAGTGCATTAGGGCTCGCGTCTCACAACAAATTTTCTTTCCAATAGCTTAACACTTTTAAAGCCCCGAGGCTGCTAGTCTGAATTTGACCAGACTTTTGTTTTTTTTGTTTTGCTTTGTTTTTGTTTTTTCAGTTTTTTTTTGAGACAGGGTCTCACTATGTAGTTGAGACTGACCTGGAACTCACTATGTAGCCCAGGCTGGTCTTGAACTCACAGGGATCCTCTTGCCTCAGCCTCCCCAAGTGCTGGGATTACCAGCGTGTGCCACCACGCCCGGCTTTGGCCAATTTCTGAGATGCCCTTCATGCATCTTTTCCATTGTCCAAACATTATTTCTGCAGTCGTGTCATAAATGTTTATTCTCAGTTTGTCATGAGAATGTCAAATAGAGTTTGGGATATTTTATAAAATATGTTAGCATTCTTTGTAAAAAATTATTTTTTGAGCAACAATAAAATAAAACCCAGAAAGTGAATGGGATCATTCTTGATTAAGAAAGACCAAAAACTCATACAGCCACTAGTAATTCATGAATCTTATTTGACTTCTGGATCAACAAATAAATTAGTTTAAAATATTTTTGACACAATTGAAAAAATTCTATATGTGTTCCAAGTATACGATATCCAACTATTGTGTTTGGGTTTTGATCATGGAAGGAAGTGCTCTTTTTCTCATGAGATTTATCCTAAAATGTATAAATAAAAGTGTCAAGAAATCTGCAATATACTTTCAGGTAGGAGAGAAGCGAGTAGAAAGAGAAAATAATGCAAATATGGAAAATGTTAATGAAAGTGAGAAAAGATTGTGCAGTTAGTCTTTTTAATAATGTTTCATTCTTTCTGTCATTTCAAAAATTCTTCAAATAAAAAGTTGATAGAGAAGGGCTTCGTCATGACCAGATGGTTTTACAAATTTTATTGAATCTTTAAGATTTATTGAGAAAAAACATGGTTGGAGAGATAGTTTCCATACAAATTTTATGATGTGAGCATAATCTTGAAATTAAATCAGATCAGTACAGTTGAGCAATTCAGATATTAGTATACTACTATAAACATTGATGCAAAAATGATATTTGGTATAATACTGCCAAAATATAACAAATAGTGCAACAAAAATAATATTTTATGGCCAAGTAGAATTTATCTTAAAACAATAATATTCTAAAGTAAAAACATTGGCATATTTAGATTAAGTGATTGGCACACTTAGATTAAAATATATTTTTAAAAATCTGCTATCAAGAAATCACACAATAACAAATGTTGGCGGGGTTGTGGGGAGAAAGGAACCCTCCTCCATTGTTGGTGGGAGTGCAGACTAGTGCAACCACTGTGGAAATCAATATGGAGATACCTCAAAGAGCTTGGACTGGAGGTTCCATTTGACCCAGCCATCCCTCTGCTGGGTATCCTTCCAAGAGAACTAAAAGAATCATATCGCAGAGAAGTATGTGCACCCATGTTTATAGCGGCACAGTTTGTAATAGCTAAATCTTGGAAACAACCTATTTGCCCATCCGTTGGAAACTGGATAAAGAAGTTGTGGTTTTTCTATAAAATGGAATATTACTCAGCCATAAAGAGCGAGAGAATAGATTCATTCATAGGAAAATGGATACATATTGAAGATATACTCCTAAGTGAAATAAATAAGTCCCACATGTGTAAATACCGAATAGTTTCCCTGGTGTGAATATTCTGCAACAATGCATAAGATTCTAATAAGATTACTGACATTTAGAAATGGGAGGAAAGGAGCTAAAGATGTAGGGAAGGTGTGATACGTAGGGGAAGAACAAAAAGGGAAAAGAAAAAAATGTGAGAGAATGAAAAGATGAAAATAAAGTGTTTGTAGATGGGGAGGGGAGGAGGGGGTGAAGGGAGGGCAGAGGTAAGGGGAAAAAATGAGAATCAAGACTTGTCATGTAAAGGTACATGATCCCAACAATGAATGTAACTGTACTGTATCCCTAAAATTCACCAATAAACTCAATAAAATTAAAATATATATATATATATTTTTTAATTTTCCTACAGTATAGAACTAAATGACAAGTAAAATGAATGTCTGCATCCATCTTCATGGATTTATCTCTGAAGCATAATTGGAAGTACATCAATCAATTTCAGAGTAATACTTAGTATTTGATACCATCTGTTAAATTTAAAACATAAAAATACTATGTAACATTTCATAGAAACAATATAAACACAGAAATTTTGAGAGTATATTCCATTTACAATATTTCAATTACTTCCTGTAACTACTGAGATGAATATTAGAATATTTGTTTGACTCTTAGCTTATGCATGATCTAACATATGACATTTCTAGAATTGCCTAATATTACCCTTCTCACTTCAGCCTCACCTGGATCAGTATATAGAATTAAATATGTCATGGTACAATATATAATGCAGGCTTTCTACATGTCATTGTCTTTTTGTGTAATATTTTTGTCTTACTCTTCACCCTAAATAAGTTGTATGTATCTTTGAACTCGTCCCATTTTTCAGTTATTAAAAGCTATAAATTTAGATAAAAGTCAGGTTCTTTTATTTCACTCTTAACATTTCACACTCTTCCTTCCTTTTGGGGCAGTAAAACAGTTCTTTTTTTTCATTTATTTGTGATTCCCTGTGATTAGAAACTATTGTCCCATTAGGTTTTTATCTTCCCATATAAAGTCAAGAACCACATCTATTTTACTAAGCAACATGTTCCCAGAATCCAGCACAGTCCTTGACATATCAAATATATTTACCAGAGGCATATTAAATTGCTTCATGAATTGGCAACATCACTTTCTTACAGTATTTTTGAATTCTGATCATAATCTTCTTGATATTTTTTTTTTCTGCTGATTTTGCTACACATGCTTTCCCTTGTGACTAATACAGTCATCTGTAGCTTGGGTAAAAATAACCTGGATGAGCAGAGATAAATACTATCATTGTTAATATCTTGTAGAATTGTAGGGATTGAATGGTGCACTTCAAAGGCAAGAGAAAGGGATATGCTAATTTTGCAAATATATGTAAATTTATGCTAAGAAACTTCAGAGAAGAGCTAATAAATTAAATTGCATTATCAAGTATTATATTTAACAGAAAAGGTCCTGGAAGCAAAAGCAAAGATTGAAATATGCCTTTCTTCGTGCCTATATTATTTATAAGAATATTCATTAAAAGAATAAAAATAGGTTTAAATTAAAATAGCTTTTAATATTGACTGAATAAGAATTCACAAAAATAAATTTTAAAAATCATTGCTTTATCACCTGTTGAATGCTTAGTGTATAAGAACATAATGGAAATCCTTTTCAGTATTTTCAGCTGTTCAATTTAGCAATTACTTACTGAAAATCTTGTATGTGTAAGACATGGGGACATATACGGTGAAGCATATGATTAATAAGAAATAAAGTCTGCTTTCAGAGAGATTTCCAGTCAGAAACAAAAGCCTTGCCAATATAGCTGCAGGGCAAGGCAGAGGGTAAAAACTACTTTGACTTCAGTGACTTCAGCCTGTAAAAGAACTATACATGTGCCAGGGACTTTACCCACACTGCCATCATCCATGTAGAGGTTTTTCAGAGACAGATTATATCATCATCCCAGTGTTCACAAATCAATGGGATAGAGGAAAAAGAGTTGAGAAATTTCCCTAGAGTCACATAACGGCAGAGTCACAACTAAAACCCAGATTTATAGGATTCCTAAGGCCTAGTTTGGTACATTGCAAGCCCAATTATGGAAGTTTGGGTGAAGCTGGTGAGCCTGAAAAGTGTATATCTCTCCACTCTAGCTACTGTTTTCTAATATGTGATGCTGCATTGCAAAAGAGTCGAAGGTCAAACAAATTTTGGAACTGCTATTGTCATATATTCACAAAGCTTGGAGAAAATTTCTAGCAAAAAGGAAGCTTTTTCCTTGCTTAACTCAGCACTTCCCAAACCAGAACAGTGATCTTTTCTTATATAACATACCCTGGCAAACTATTTTGGGCAGAAGGTAGCTACAAAATCCTTTTTCATTTTTACTTCTAAAACAGACCTATGTTTTAAGAAGACAGTTAGCACTCCAGGCCCTTCCTCACAAAATCCTCCTCAGACCATTCTCTCTGTCAGGAACCCCCAAATCTTTTCTTGATATATGGTGAGTTCTTATTTATACACTAGCTCAGATGGCACATCATCTGAGAAAGTATTTGATATCTTACTATGCACACACATAAACAGGCACACACACAAACACATGCACATAAACACAGAAAAAGTCCTAATGATTAAATATATTGAATGATATTCATTACCAGTCATTTTAAATATGTATTTACTAATGTGTAGACTGATCTCAACACATCATTAATCTCTTTTAATGCCCACAATGGTTGTTATAATTATCTTTATTGTTCCCCTTAAGCTATCATGTTATTTCTTTGGTCCTCCATAGAAAATTCCTTTGAAGAGAAGTCTACACTGCCTGATTATCTCCCTAACTTCATCTTTACCTTGAACACACCCCAGCTGGGCTTGCTCCTCCATTTACCATTTTTTTGATTTTGTGTTACCAACAACTGTGGAGTTGATAACTCCAGGCAAAACCTCACTTCTTCTGTTTTACTTTAATTATCAGCAGTATTTAATCAAGTTGAAACGCATTAGAAATTCAAACCTTTTCTTCATTTGCCTTCCAGAAAAACTATACATTTTTCCATGTATAAAACTGGAAACTCTTTTATCTACTTTGCTACTGCTTCTTATCTGTAAAGCCTCTAAATATTGGTCTGCCCTGGGCTTTTTATTTATTCCATCGTTGATTTCATCAAATTTCAGGTTGAGCATTGTGGCTAACAGCACTAACCTTTGCAGCAGGCTGTCTGACTTTGAATAGTAGCTCAACTGCTTTGTAACCCTGGGCCAATCATTTATCTATGTATCCATACTTCACTTACCTCATCTGTAAAAACTGAAATTATGAGGAACTATTGGTGCATTACATGAGTGTGTATTTGTGAAAGAGCAAAGTACAATGCTTTACACTATGTCTATTAATTTATTTTCTAAATTTAAAGATTCATAACATCTATATAGCATGGACTTCTGCCATGATTTTATGAATTATATAGCCAACAATCCACACAATTCTACTACTTGATAAGTTTACTATACATCTCAAGTTTATTATGCATACAGTGGAAAATCTTTATGATCAAGCTTAAAGCAGTTGAACTCAGTAAATAGCAATTACCTCTAGCTGCAAAAGCTAATTATACACATCTTTGACTTGTCTTTCCCTCAGACCACTTATCCACTAGTAAGATTTAAATTTACTTTACTTCAAGATTCAGAATCTTACTATTTTTACCCTACATTCTATTCCTTGACCCAAGCCACCATAATTCTTCATCTCAATTATTGTATCAGTTCCCTTGTTTGTCTGTGGACTATAATTAACATAACAGTGCTTATTTTAAAATATAAATTGGAAGATATCACTCCTCTACTCGTAAACATCTTTGACTTCCTACCTCACTGATAAAAAGCCAGAGACTAACAATGGTTTGTAAGAACTTACTTAATATACCCAGTCGTGATGGCACATAACTGTAACCCCAGCCCCTCAGGAAACAGAAATGAGTGGATCACTTGAGCCTTGGAGGAGTTTGAGGCCAGTCTGTCAAGATAGCGAGACCCCTGTGCCAGAGAGAAAATTAGACACAAGGATTTAGTTAATCTTTTCCACTCATTCTTTGAATCTCTGTATTCTAATTTATGAGCTTCACTTTGCTAACTCCCCACTTAGCACTCTGATCTCCACCCAAGTCCTCTACAAGCTAAGCGAACTCTCTTCTCAAGAAATTTTTACTCAATATTTACTCTGTCTAGATTATTCTTTTTCAGGCCACATGGTTGTTTCACTTGTCTTTTGACATATTTTCTCAAAGTTCACCCTCCAAAAAAATTTTTTTAATTACTATATTGAAATTACAAAACCATGCCACCCAGGTGTCTTTCTCTGCTTTAGTGTTCTAAAATTCAAGATAATCTGATGCACTGAATCATTTTTTCATTTGTTTGTTAGTCTCCTATCCCTTCCAGAACATAAGTTTAATGGGGCAAGCCATTTTTATTTGTTCACTGCATGTTCCAAACGCCTATCAGAGTCCCTGGCAATTATAAGCTCTTAACAAATCTTTATAGAATAAATTACTCCTTTCTTACTTTAGATAAAGGAAGTAAGACTCATCGTGCTAAATAACTTTCCTAGCTCATCTAAAATTTGCAAATGGATCAAGTTCAGACTACAGAACTTGAAGACCTAGGTCAGATTCTAGGGTACTTATGCTTAATTAGTTTGTAATTTATAAAGGATAATATAATAATTATGTGCATACTTCTTTCCTCTCTGAAAGGTGATATCCTTAGGAAAGGAATATCTTTAGTCATCTCTATAATCCTGACATATAAAGCAGTTTTGAACTCACCAAAGCAAAGGTATGTTGTAGGCTGCTCCCAGATCAAGAAATTGGATTGTGTGTCTCACCACTCTGCTTTCAGTTTCATAGCTTAGTAGCTTGTATTTGGCTTTAGTGAGACCATTTACTCCACAGAAGAGAGCAAACACTAAAATAAATGCTCTTTCCCTGGAAAGCCAGTTGTTAAATATTCACCTGCAAACCACAACATAAAAGACTTTTTGAAAAAATATTGGTATGTGAGTCAGTGAATTAGTAAGACAGTTAAGGAAGAGATTATAGGCCATCTTTTAGTAAACAAGTGATATAGAAAAGATGAAAAGAAGTATCACTCTCAATGAACTTAACAAAACCAAATGCAATAAAAAGTAAAACCCTTAAGATAAAACATAGTCTAATTGCCTGCTCCATGAGGTAATTTCATAGGAAGAATCCTAAAAAGAAAATATTATACAATTCCTTTTTCTCTTCATTATCAAAAATAAAGTTTCCACCAATTCAACAAAATGATTCTTATATAACACTTTACCTCTTACTTCAGGGATAATAAAAATAAAATATTCACATTCCCTCTATATTATAGTATCCCATAAATTGTATTGTCATTTGTGTTTTATCATTTGTCTATAAGTATATCTGACTCTCTCATTAACAAATACTTCTTAAAACATTTTAAGAACCACTAATTTTAAGAGAATCCTATCCATATAAAAAGTCAACGATGAACAAAATTATTCATACAATTTCCAGAGGAACACCAATCTTCCCAGTACCCCTCCAATTGAAGAATTCTGCATTAGAATGAGAAGACTTAATGGGATGGCTGTTTGTCTATTTCATTTCTTATTCCCAGCATGTGTCTGGTATATCTTCTAAGACAAAGAAGAGTCTTACAGACTGAATAAATTGAAAAGGTGAATAAGTTACTTTAGATGTTTCTTACTGTCCCATAGAGCATTTTTCTAAACATCTCCAATATTTTTCTATTCTTTGTCATAAAATATGATTTTCAAAACCTATAAATTTCAGTTCACCTCCCACTGATATTCAGTTCTTCATTTGCATTGGAAAAAATCAAGCTATTGCCTCCCCCACCCCTCAGAATATGTACTTCTTATTATATTTCATGTTTGCACTAATGTTCTAGGTAATTTCATCACCCACAATCCACAATGATGTTTTGATTGGTAAGACTTTAGATTCTTTTTACCAGAAAGTTTTAAGCTGGTTTCTTCCATTTCTTCACTTTCTCCATGGAATTTTAAATATAACACTATAATTTTTGCTATTAAATTCCAGTGTAATTTTCAACTTGCTAACCTAGTCTCTGAAACATTTGTAAATTAGTTTGCATCGTAGTTATAGCTTTATACTTAGAATCACCCCTATATTTATTAAATAGTCCTTGCATGTGACCAAGTAGTTTATTTAAAATGTGAAACAAAAGTTCATTGATAGAAGTTAGAGATCTCTTGTTGTTTCACAGTGAGCCATTGACCAATTTTATTTGGTATGTTAGGTCTACCAGCAAAGAACTCAGTAAACCTCCAATCATACTCACATATATTGACATTATCCACAGAAATGTATAAGAAATGATTTCACATGCTTTATTGAAATCCAGGAAACACAGATTAGGCATTGCATCTTCTGTGAAACATTTTTCCTGAGATTAAATTGTATATACCTCCTTTTTGGTTGAGTAAAATTTTGTGCAAATGTCTCGTATATTTTTTAGTACAATACACCCTGATTTCCCTTTGCATCTGTCTTTGTTAAGTACTGCAAAGAATGAATGACAAGGAGAATGAATAAGTCTGTTCCCTTTATCTGTACATTATCAGAGCCCTGTACATAATAGTTATTCAGTAAATATTTTTCAGGTTGATGGTAAATAAGAGATAAATTCTCATGTTTTAACTTAGGATGTGGAATTCTGTATAAAGTTTGCAGAGTTTTTCTATCCTTGTAAGAAATAAATCACTAACTATGACTCACCACATTTTGGAAGGATAAAGGAGCCAGTGCATCTCCTTGTGCCTCACTTGAAATGCTATTTTAGCTTCAGGCACATATGGAATATGTGACTTGATTGTGTAACAGAACAAGAATTTTATCTTTTAAAAACTGAATCCTCTCATGCTACTGTGACATTTCTCTTCTTCCTTTTTTATTGGACATTTGGATTTGTTTTCAAGGTGTCACAAACAGTATTCCATCAACGACCCTAAGAGAAAAGTTTCCAGTCTATCCATTCATCAACCTAATACTTGGACTGCCTCCTTTAAAATCATAAGAAAATGATAAAGTGCAGCAAAATCACCACGTCCTTCCATATCTATGTATTCTGATATGTCACATTTACATTGAATGTTCTATTCCTTGCCTAATAGTCATAAACTCATTAGTATATTTAGAGTATTAAATATCATTATCTTATGTGTCTTTTGGTAGCCAAAAGCACTTCCATTTTGGTTCAAAGCCAAATTCCCATAAAGAAAGACTCATCAATAAATACTCAATGTCTCTGCACACAGATTGTGTAATTAGTTTCTAATTCAGATGAAAAAACTGAATGGCAAAAGAATAAAATGACCTTGTGCATTATGTGCAATCATTATTGATTCAACTCTAAACTAGCACTTGAGATTTTTATGTAGTCTGCAATAGAAAGATCAGTGGAATACCAATAAATCGTCTTGTATTTGTTAGTCCACTTTGAAAATGCTGAAGTTGAGTGAAAATTGATTCCACGTATATGTAATCCAATACCAAAGGGGGAAAATTATTTTCTTTTTACTCATCCTCTTCAATTTACATGGGAAATAACACTTCCAAGAAAAATAGGCAGAAGATTTTCAGTACTATGAGTACACTAGTGGTTAAGCATGTTTCTCAATCTTTACCATTTCTTATCATTAAATGCCTGCAAAGAGATTATCATTTTGAATTAGGAAAACTAATAATATTTTAAGAATATTTCATAAATTTTAAGGAGAATATTAAGCTAAAGTAAAAATATGGTCAAAGACTCTGGAATTATCTAAAGATATAAAAATAATTTGGAAATGGCTTTCACATCTATGTGATTTAAAAATCCTGAAAAGTACTGATAGCCTTATAAAGATGAACATTAAATTTGTTTTTATCTTTAGGTTTTACTGTTTTATTTTATTGAGTTTATGGGTTCATTTTAGGTATACAGTACATTACATTCATTTTTGGGATCTTGTACCTTTACATGACAGGTCTTGGTTCTCATTTCTTTCCCTTGTCCGTGCCCTCCCTTCACTCCATCTTTTGCAATACATAGTGATTCCATTCATCATGGGGAATTCATATATGTAACACATATTTTATATATGTAACACATATATATTACATATAATTGATACATGTAACACATCTTAATTGTTTTTACTTTCCCTTCCTTTCCGCACTGTTTCTCCATCTCTTGGTTCCAACCCCATTTGCAAAAGACCTATTTCCCTGTTTTCTATTTATCTTATATTTTGTTTTTTAATTGAAAATTGAAATCCCACCCTTTACTTTCTATGTTAAACTGTATAGACTTTGGTCTCCAGATAATGAGGAACTACTAAACAATTTGAAATATAAGATGGCTTGACCTAAACCTGAGCATCTGTATTTTAGGAAGTTTTCATTTGTTACAACATAGAAGGTGTAAGAACTGCAGCTATCCTAGTGTAAATGAAGAGGCTGTCATTGGCTATAGCAACCAAAATGGGATCAAAAGGAGGGCAAAGATTTATTATAAATTACCATGAAGATGACGTGTTTGGGTGAATGGCAATAGACAAGTGGGAAAAGGTAATAATCAAACCAAATTTGAATTCTTAAAATAACTAAATATTTCAATATGATCATTTAATTACTGCTTTCAATTTTTAACCCGATTCTTCTTATCTCTGTAAAAATTCTGTTTATAAATGTCTGAGTAATGTTTGCTAATTCAAGGAAATACACATTTATGTGTACATAAGTGTCTCTTGTTTTACTAATGATCTTCAGAATAATTTTAGAGAAAAATTAAGAAAAAATGTGTACATTCCAACCCATTCCGTGTAATTAAGGAGATCACAGCTTCTTTCCTTGGGGAGAAGAGAAAGTCTTTGTCCTTTGATTTTCTATTTTCTACCCATTCGATATCATCAGGAACGCATGTATCAGTTTAGTCTCTGATGAATGCAAAACTTGTATAAGAGGATGCGTTTTACTAACAAGTAATTATTTCAGTTTATTTGTTATCATGTCTAGTTATGTTTGTCTGCATGTCTTTGTAAGTAGGAATGCAAAATATAAAGAGGTGATTGTTTCCCTAAAACAGTGAAATCTGTATTATTTGATATTCCAATTGTCTGTAGGTAAAAGCTTTCCAATATCACATATTTATGTAGAATTACAGAAATGTTCTTGCAGGGATCACTGTTTATTTCTTGAAAATGTTGTGTGTTGATGAGATTTGAAGATTTAAAGTTTTATACAACCATATGCTTCAGAATGATAAATTAAGAACTATATATAGAAATTTTGCATCTAAATAAAGCACTCAGTTAAAAATTCTGATTATCGGGTCATAGACATTCATTAAACAGATGTGATGTTTTGTTTCTTGCACAATTTTCTGATTCTGTTGTCATTTATATCTGAAAGTCCTTTAGAAAACTCCTGTTCAGGGCCGGGGATTTAGCTCAGCGATTCGGTGGCGTGCCTTGTAAGCACAAGGACCCGAGTTTAATCCCCGGTACCAGAAAAAAAAAAAAAAGAAAAAAAGAAAAAAAGAAAGAAAGAAAGAAAAAAGAAAACTCCTGTTCACAAATGGGGCTCTGGGGAGGGAGTGATCGGATTGTGGGGTGATGTGTTTATTGGTGGGTTAGTCCACTGATGAGTTCAGGGCTGACTGTGCCGTGAGGAGGTGGGCCTGGTCAGAACAGGCTGGACACGGACAGTGTGACCTAGAAGGGTGTATTCTTGTCTCAGGCTCTCTCTTTCGTGGCCACCAGACCATGAGCAGTTTTCCTGTACCAGGCTGTTTTACCATGCTATTACTGCACTTAGAGCTGACAACCACAAACAGAACTCATTAAAACTGAACCAGAATAAACCTCTACCCCTTTAAATTGTTGGCATTGGCTATTTATGCCAGTGATGAAAAAGCTATTAATATAGATGATTTCCTTTTATTTGAGTCCTGGGAGCAGTGATTCCTATAAGGAATTTTAGCTAATAAGATTTTTATGTTCAGGTGCTTCTTTACAAGTGGCATTATAAATTATTTCCTACAAAGCTGCTACAAGTGAGCCATTAGTCCACTTTTGAGATATACTTTGTTACCATATAATCATCTTTAACTTGAATTTGTATATATGAGCAGTTTTAAGCTTTTAACTTGACTTATAATTCCATATGTATGACTCATTTTGTTTTACACCACAAACTATAGCAAGAAGAAATTGTGTGTTTTCCTCAAATATACACAGTTTGAAAGAAAAACATCTCCCTAGTGTACTGAAGAAAACAATTTAAATTTGCATGTTTCCTGTGGCTCATGCTACACTAGAATATGTGACAAGCACTTAAGCTTTGGTCACCACATACTAAAATAGTAACGCACTTGGGAGAAGGACAAAGTGCTGAAGTGATGAAAACCCCAAGAAACTGATTATCAGGACCTACATTTCGCTGTGCTCTCTCCAAAGGCCTTGAGCTCCTGGGAAATGTCAGCAAGGAAGAGATTTTTGGCTGCCACTCTTCAGCACTGCAACATTAGCTGAGCCAGTGAACAAAATATAGCATGAAAACATAAATGAAGACAGGGAAGGAGGCAGAACATTCAGAACTAGTATCAGGCAATGGTTTATTTAAGATGATTTTAGGTCTCATCATGGTAAATTACATCTATATTTTTACATGTGGGTATAAACGTAGAGGATTAATGCAATAAGATCCCAATAAGATTCTTTTTTTTTCTTTTTATTGAGTTTATTGGTAGAATCTAGGTATTCAATACAGTTACATCATTCATCATTGGGATCCTGTACCTTTACATAATAGGTCTTGATTCTCATTTTTTTCCCCTTGTCCCTGCCCTACCTTCACCTCCTCCTCCCTTCCCCATTTACAAACATTTTATTTCCATTTTTTCAGTTTCTCATATTTTTCTCCTCTCCCTTATTACCTTTCCCCCACCCTTCCCTTTCGTCCTACACCTTTAGCCCTTGACTTCCTATTTCACATTATTAATTATCTCATTAGGATCCTGTGTACTATTATAGTTTTTCACACCAAAGAAACTATTTGGTATTTCAATTAAAAAAATCTCTGTATGAACATTAAAAATAGGGAATCCTAAAATAAAATTAAAAAGGAAAGTAAAAGAAAAAAGGCAATGATGTAACATTAAAATAATCCTTAATTCTGGAGATGAAAATGGTCGCTGAACATATTTAAATTGCTTCGTGCTCTTATAGTCTTACCTTATTCTTTTTTTCATTTAGAGAATACTTTACTAGTTTCTGTAATCAAACCCACATAGGTATGACCTTACATATTTAGTATGATGTGTTACCCCTATAAACATGGAAAAAAATTAAAAATAAAAATAAAAAAATTAACATTTCTAGACCAATATGGCTGTCCATTTCTGTACAATGCCAACTCAACACAGTAAATTGGGATGACTTTTTCCAAAGTTGGCAGCACCGTTAAAGTTTCCCAAAATTCAATATATATATAAAGACTAATAATAGCAGTATGTTATGCATTGATAGCAGCAACAGCTTTTCCAGGTTCTGCAGTCATCTAAACAAAGTTATAGACATTCAGGATATTCCATTAAACAAAACAAAACAAAACAAAAATAACAAAGAAAAGAATAATATCCAGAAAACAGCAAAGTTCTGTTGCTCTTGTGGTACCTGGCACCATTTTTTAAATTGGCATCTTAATCATCATCTGGAAAGAGAACATTCTAGAGTAATATCATTAAATGTAGCTCTGATAAAGCATGGCCCCTACTATGTATCATAAAGCAGGTACAAGATATTTTATATTCATAGAGGTATGCTACAGTACCATCCTACATCAATAATACTAGAATCAGGTTTGGTTTGAAATTTGGTTTGTCCGCAAATAAGATTGCTACCCCTGTTTTTTGGGGGGGGCTCCTGTCACACCTAGTGCAAAAAGAAGCCCATAGACTGAAAGTGAAAAGATAGAAAACAATTCGCCAGTTGTTGATTCTTTGTGGAAGTTCTCATGCTGCTGAAGATTTGTTCATAAAGTCTTCTCCTTTGCCAATGTCTTCAAGAGTTCTACCTGATTTACTTTCCAATAAGTTTAGTGTTTCTGTTTTGATATATAGATCTTTATTCCTCTTGGATTTTAGTTTAGTGCATAGTGAAAGATAGGGATCTAGTTTTAATCTTTAGAAAGATGAAATACCATTTTTTTCAACACCATTTATTAAAGAAGCTATCTTTTCTCCAATGAGAATGGTTGGCTCCTTTGTCAAAGATGAGATAGCCGAGTTTGTCTGGTGTTGTTTCTACAACAATTGTTGGATTGTTTTCTCTAGTTGGATTTTCAATCGGAATTTCATTGAATCTGTATAGCAGTTTTGAAAGTATGTCCATTTTCACTATGTTGATTCTTCCTACCCAGGAGCAAGGGATGTCTTTCCATCTTCTTATATCCCCTTCTATCTCTTTTTTCAGAGTGCTGTAATTCTCAATGTAGAGGTTTTTCATCTCCTTCATTAGATTGACTCCTAGATATTTCTTTTGGGGGGATTATTGTGAGAGGAATTGTTTCCCTAATTTCTCTCTCAGTGAGTCTGTTATTTGTGTACAAGAAGGTTATTGTTATTTCACTGTTGACTTTGTATCCAGCTACTCTACTGAATCTGTCAGTTAAGTCTAGCAGTCTTTTAGGCAAGATTTTTTTGGGGTCTTATATGTAGAGTATCCTATCATCAGCGAATAGTGATAGTTTAACTTCTTCCTTTAGTATCTTTATTGCTTTTATTTCTTTCTCTTGTCTAATTGTGGTGGCTAATGTTTACAGAACTATTTTGAACAAAAGTGGTGATAGTGGACATCCTTCTCTTGTTCCTGATTTAGCATGAAGGTTTTCAGGTTTTGGCCATTTCATATGATATTGGCTGTTGGTTTTTCATAGATAGCCTTTATCAAGTTGAGATAAATACCATCTATTACAATTTTATTCAGGGATTTTATCATGAATGGGTGTTGAATTTTCTCGAATGCTTTTTCTGCAACTATTCAGATGATCATATGGATTTTGTCCTTGATTCTGTTAATATCATCTATAACATTTGTTGGCTTATATATGTTGAATCATCCTTGCATCCCTGGGATAATTCCAACTCAGTCAGGGTGTATGATCTTGATAATATTCTGTATTCTGTTTGCCAGTATCTTATCAAGGATTTTTGCATCTATATTCATTGGAGAGATTGTCCTGTAGTTCTCTTTTTCAGTTGGGTCTTTCCCTGATTTTGGAATCAAAGTAATACTTGCTTCTAGGAATGTATTTGGAAGTATTCCTTTCCTTTCAATTTCACTGAAGAGTTTAAAGAGTAGTGGTGATAGTTCTTCTCTAAATGTCCTGTAGAATTCAGCAGTGAAGCCATCAAAACCTTGGCTTTTCTTTGTTTGTAATGTTTTAATTACATTTTTAGTTTCATTGAATATAGTTGGGATGTTTAGCCTTTTTGTATCTTCTTCATTCAACTTTCCAAGTTCATATGTATCTAGGAATCTGTTTATTTCTTCTGTATTTTCCATTTTATTAGAGTTATTGAGATACTCTTGATGAATAAAAACTATATATTTAAGTTGTATAGCATGATGTTTGATACTCATATACCTTGTGAAATGAATACCACAATCAAACTTATTAACATATCCATCTTAAAGGGATCATATCTGTCAAAACTTATTTCCAAAGACCCTCCGTATTTCCAAAGTTCATAGGCACTGGCGATTAAGATTTTAGCATATCTTTTCAGGGAAACATTATCCAATTCACAATGAGGGCTAATCTCAGCCAGCTATTTAAAAGAACAATTAGATCTTGTGAAATCAATTTGCGTCAAAGTCAGAATAATTCTAGAGTTCATTTATATTTCTAACAAAAGGCTTTGTAATTTAAATTTACCCCCAGAAGTGGGGCTGGCTGGAGAGCCCCTCAGGGAGGTAGTGGAGCCCAAATCTCATGCCTAGGAAAAGGGCACTTGTAGTGTATGAACCAAGGAGTTCAGGGGCCTGGAACTGCTGCTTATACCAACACACTGTTGCAGATTAAAGTATTCCTAGTACCTGCTTTCTGTACACAGCTTCTAACTCTCCATTGTCTCCTTATCCACTCACCAGAGAGGATCAGCTACAAATAGAAAGCTTTCTTAGAAAGAAAACTTATTTGTTTTAATTTTTAGCTGTTTTCATTCTTTCACTCTTTAAATTGACAAATATTGATTCTGTATGTGTGGTGAGGTAAAATTGATGATTGATCTATACATAAGCTATAGAGAGATTCAGATAAGCTAATCAACATATACATCTTGTCACCAACTCATCTTTTTTTGCAGTAAGTTCATTAAATTATATTCTTTTAGAAATTTTGAAATATACACCACATAATTTCAGACTTTTTACTCTGATCAGCGTGTTTCTTTTCTTCATCACTTTCTCTGACCTGTATTATATGAGACTCTTTAAAGTTTCCATATATATAGATAGATAGATAGATAGATAGATAGATAGATAGATAGATATAGATCATACAGTATGTTTCTTTCCATGACTGGCTTGTTTCTTTCAACATAACATCCACTAGTTGAAACCATGTTGTATTTGAATAACATAGTTTCCTTTGCTTTAAAAACTGGCATATAGTGTACATAAGTCATCTTTTAAATACATTGATGGGCACCTAATATGTTTCCATCCCTTAGCTCTTGTGTATAATGTTACAATAAACAAAAATGCAGATGTCTCTTCAACACCAATGTCACTTCCTTTAATTCATGCCCAGTAGTGGGATTGCTGTATCTTATACAAAAATATTTAGCTTGTGCATTTTTATTTCCCTTTCTTTTACTTCCATTTTTACTTTTATAATAACAGTACAATAATTTTTGTTCAAATTATGTGGATAATTGCTTCATTTTTAATTTTTATTTTCCTGTTGACATGGATTTAAATCTCAATACTGTATATGGTCCATTATATAATGGATATAACATTTATGGGACACTGATACAATAACTTGGGCCAAATAATGGCATAAGGTAAAAGATTTTTTTGTTAGTTATCAGTTTAATTTCTTTTAAAGTCTAAATTAGAAGACCAAGAAAGAATAAAAAGAGAATCTTTTCAGGTTTTATAGGAGGTAATTTCTTTTCTTCCGTGCTTACTTCTTAAAGTCAGTATCCATTCACAACTATGAAATACTTACCCCAAAAGGGTTAAGACCAAAAAATGTGATACCTTGAGTTAGGTTATTAAAATCCTATAATTCAACTTTAAAGTGATTCAAAAGGAGCTACGTGTGCTTTAAAACAAATTGTTTTTCCTTTTATGTAATGAGTCAGAATTCAGCTTTATGGTAAGATTATCTGACATTTTTAATAATGTAATGCATTTTTTAAAATAACTTGATTTATTTGTAAATCACATATCACCGCACAGCTGAAATCATTAAACTTAACATGAGCATTACAGGTAAAATTGGGATGACTTTCTTCAGAATATTAATTATTTGAGAAGCAGAATTTAATAAGAAATTCTGAATTTTAAAAAGTTTTTATCAAGGTAAGCATAACTTTAGAAAAAAGAAAATACATCATTCCAAACTAAATTGTGAGATTAGTGACATAAAATACCCAAATGGCATTTTTGTTAATATTGGTGTTATTTTTTTGCTAATTGTAAAACCACTCTGCAAAATTTTTATATATTTATAAATTATTTATATTCACTTGTTTATTTATATTTAGTTCTGGAGATTGAACCCAGTGAGGTACCTACCAATGAGGTGTAACCCTAACCCCTAAATTTTATTACTTTTTAGAGTATTGCTAGAGATTTTGTCTGAATGGAAAAGTATAACCTAAGTTTTATAATTAAAATTTAGTTTGAAACATCTATTTGTCAAGCAACTAATCTATACTCAAAATTAAATATTATTTACAAAATGATTTGAGTTTCTATAACCCATTTTCTCAACTATTTCAAACATTCTGGAACTCATCTATTTTTCCCCCTTGTGACACAACATACTGTCCTTTATGTAGAGACAGGTTCTTGCTAATTGCTGAGGATGGACTAAAACTTGAAATCATCCTGCCTCAGCCTCCTTAGTATGCACCACCATACTTACCTTGGGGCCTGCTCTGTTTGTTTGTTTGTTTAGTACATGTTTATAATACTTAATATCTACATTCCTTGTGGGAAGTTGGCATGTGAAAGTGATACATTTTAGTTCTTTTCTCGTCCCTTTTTCTTCCTGTCATTCCACACCTCCCTCCATCTCACCATCCTCTTCCATGTTTTTTGTTTTGTTTTGTTTTGTTTTGTTGGGTTGGGTTTTGTTTTCTTTTCTGTACATGTTTGTAGTACATAATATTTACACTTTTGTGTGGAACTCATACATGTACATAATATATCTTAAATCGATTTTTTCTTTAACTTTCCCTCTCTGCTCTACCCCTTCCCACATCTTGATCCACTTCCCCTTTGAGGAGCATCTATCTCCCTACTTCCTGTTACCTATCATTTCATTTTGTCCTTTATTTATTTTGGGAACTAATCTCTTCTACACAGCATAATCCTCCCAAGTCTGGAAAAAGTTACCCTTTGAGACAGATGAATCATTAGATAAGGAGATTTTGGATCCTATGCACATGTATTTATCAGCATCTCTAGAAATATGCTGCTCTATGAATCTCTACTTTATTATGCCATTTATTATTAATCATTCAAATTATTCTTTTGAAAAAGGCTTGAAAAACAAATATTAAAGGCAACAAATATTAGATCCTAGTCTTTTGTAAATTGTGATCTGTTTATAAAACAGGTGCTTAAAAGAGGAAAGGTCTATTCCACCTCCTCAGACAATAAAATATAAAGAAAAGTGTCACCAATTGTCTGTCATTGGCCTGTTTTTTTTTTTGGTTTGAACACGGGTCTTCGTGCTTGCCAGGTAGGCAGCGGAACCACCGAGCTCAATCCCCAGCCCTGTCCTTGGCCTATTTTCTGTCCCCGTAACTCAGTGGTAACCTTGCTCTCTGGGAAGGACTGATGATGAATCTAAGAATCACACAATCTTTATTTCTGATCTCCCGTGTTCAGGTCCTTCTCCTAGGGAAAGCCTTACATTTAAGATCAGAACTCAAACTACCATCTAAATAAGGAACCATATAGCATGAGTGGCACTGGTTGAAGCTACTATTGATCAGTCCAACTCTCATCCTGTTAATTACAAGCTCCTGGTTTACTGACAAGTGGATCTTCCCCAAGCCTGTTACACCAGAGATCCAGGCTTATCATTCAGTGGATTAGTTATCCTAAGATCCCTCAGAAGTGGAGAAATGAAGCTTGGAGTGTTCAAACTTTTTTGATTCAACTCAAGGATACACACATATAGTCAAAGTACCTGTAGACTGCTATCACTGAAATTTGAAATGAAAATATTTATTACAGGCTCATCCAGAATTTCATTAACTCTAACCCATTACTGATGCCCATATTCACTCTACAAGAAAGAGTGGAGTACGTTCATCAGCAACTGTCCCTGAATCTCTATAGAACAGCCTTGACTTTGCCTCTTCTCCTGCAATGCCATTCAGCTCTTCAGTGCACAAATTTGCTAAACTCTGGCCTAAATCAAAATATTTATGAGTTCTTTCCTCAGCATTTAATGGCAAAATATTCCCCAACTATATTCCTTGGAAATTCTCCATATTCATGTTAAAACATATGCATTTTCATTTTTCACCAACTAGAATAAGACAATCATAAGTGTGTGGGAACAATTTCTGCCTTAATCTCAGTATTCAGAATTCTCCCTATCACAACAAGGATTTAATAAATGAACAAGTTTTAGAGTGTATCTACAATCCACATTTCATTTATGATTACCTCCATTTTAGAATTCATTTCATTTCCTCAAATCTTAGCATAAAATAAATGCTCCAGGGTGGATGTACAATGAGCTTTCCAGTCAGAACTCAAACCCTGTGGAGGAGAAGCCCAAGTTTGCCCTAAAGGCCTCTGTATATTTAATAGAACAAAGTAGCACTCTCTGCCCAAAATAGTATGTGTTGAAATATTTTAATTGATAAAATATGTGCATAAAGCTAGACAAATCGATTTCAAATATGTATTATAACAGTAAACTGTACTCCAAACCTAATTTTAAGTCTTGAAGACCTTGGTGCTTGATCATGATTCTGAGTGCTACTAATTCCTTATCTCCTACAGCAGGCCATCAAAGAGCGGAATTTACATCATCTGGGAGTCCCCACCCTGTTTTCTCTGGTTCATAGGATCTGTCAAATGTTGGTCCACAAGTATGATGACAAGGATGCATCACTGAGACAGATAAGTAACAGGGAAGGGAGGAGGAGGAGAGCCCAACCAGTGAAGGATTCCAGATAATGAAAACAAAGAGGAGCTGCTGAAGTGAGGATAATCACAGATTTGTCCCTTAGCCATTCGTTTTTTCATGTGCTGCAGATTATGGACCAAGTGAGTTAACCTTTAGGTTATCTAGTCCAAACGTTGTTGCAAAATAAAATGCTCAAGAAGCATTCATTATGTCCCTCCCTTCTCCCATTCCCTCCTCCACAAATCTGGATTTGTGCTGTTACCTCAGGATTCTTCTTCCCTCGTTTACTTTATATAAAGGGCAACTCAACATTTTTGTTCTGTGAGGGAATATTTTTCCTTTCCTTTTAGTTCATGCAAAAGGCATCCTTTAGGGCCTCCCATGTTGATCACCTGAGGCAGACTTGTGGGGCCAAGAGTGTGGCTCTGGAATGAATTTGCCTGAGCTCCCGTCCAGCTGAACCACTTACACCCAGGATGAAGTGTGGTAACTTGTTTAACCATTCTGTGCTGCATGTTTCTCATCTCTAAATGGGAAGAACAGTACTTCATAAGCTTGTCCATAGGATTGAATATATAGAAAGCCCTTAAAATTGTGCTTGTATATAGTGAGCATTTTTTTTTTTTTTTACTAAATGTTATTAGTATTAGGCTCAAGCCCTTGGCATGACCAAGGGGCCCTCCAGTGGTGGCCCCTATGCACCTGCCCTGCCTCCCGTGTGTCTGCTATTACACTTCCCATCACTCTTCTCTGTTAAAGCCGGATTACTCTTTTAGCCCCAAACTCTGTTATGCCTTATCTCTGTTAACACTGCATTGCCTACTCGTCATTCCACCCTGGCCTTACCCAGCCTATTTTCTATTAAGTTTCTGCCATGTAAAATGGAATGCTGATACATCTGTGTTCCCAGCCAGGCATTTTGTTCACAGTTCTTCATTTCTCTTTCTCTCCTTTCTCTCCTAGACTGTGAACCTTTCAAGGGAAGGGGGAGTGTTAGAAACTCTGATAGCTATGGCACCTAGGAGCTCTTTCTTTTATGGAGGACATGTGTGTGTGTGTGTGTGTGTGTACATAATTCTGAAGTCATACAATTATATTTAAAGTACAGTCAGAGGAACTGGCTCCATCCTGGCAGCAAATCTCATTCATTACTATAAAAGGCATAAACTGTCTTTTTTTTCAAAATTAAATGTCTTTTAAGCACATTTGGCAAAGTAAATTAAAGATCCCACTCATTGAATATACCTGAGATTTTTTCTAACATCATTTGATGTACTATAAAATTTCCTTCTTAATATGTAATTTTTCCATTTCATTTTTGTTTTAAAGTATACCTCAGATAACGCTGCTATTAGCTATCTACACTATCTTTTCTCAGCTAGTTCAGCAGTAATTCAAAGCAGCAATGAAAATTATCATGTCTTCTTATTTTTCCCTTTTGGAAGATTTTACCCATATCTAATGAAGGATCCCACATAAACCCATAATTATATTATTCAAATGAAAATAATTACCTACATTTCAATGATGGCTCAAGTACGCATTTGTGTTTATAAAACAGCAAAATTAATAAATCATACTTGAACTTAATTCAAATATATGCCCCACATTCAAACACTTCCCTCTTACTGCTACCAACAAACATAACAAACATGTTTCTAAACTTAAATGTTGCAGTATCCCTAGCACTCGCTGTTGTTGTCAAGCTTGCCTCTCCATCAACCACACAACATTAGAAGTGATCTTTTACATTTTTAACCAGACCATGTCAATTCCCCAGTAAAAACCCTCCCATCTTTTTGGTCTGACATCTTTAGGATGGCCTTTGAGGTCCAGAATGACCTGCTGCTACCTGCCTAGCTAGATCCCTTCTCTTGCTACTATGCCCTGGGTCACTATAACTACTGATACAATGAATTTTTTTTCCTTCACTTTGTACATGATATTTATTCCTGCGCTAGACCTTTGCACTAGTATCTACTCTGTTTGCAGTGCTAGGTATTGAGTATGAGGCTGAGTCCTTAGCTTACCTGCGTTCTCCTTCTTGACTGTCTCCTTGACGGCCTCACTTCACTAAGCCCTTCCAGGCATTGTGGGCTTCATGGCTGCTGACATCTCTCTTAATCAGATCTTCCTCACTCTCCCTACTTGATAACTTTGCTAATTCATTCTGGTTTGGATTTTGGTGATTGGACTCCTCAGAATCACTGCTGCTCCCCCTTGTGTCACCTGTTTTATCCCTTTCACTCATCCATGACAGCCAAGGAATACAAGATTGCAAGCTAAGTCTCTCAAGTCAGGGAACGTTCTTCGACTACACTGTGTCACCACATATTGGCCTGGGATTTCTTGTAGCAGTAGATTCTTTCTCCAGTTGTGGACAGAAATTTCTAGAAATATAGGACTTGAACATATACTAAAGAACTCAAAATTCTTTGTGCAACCTAATGCACTACACTCTATTTAGTAAGATAAGCAGCCATCAATTAAGAAAGCATTCAAGCTCAAAAAACCACACTGTTATTAATTCCTGTAATAATTATTGAACCCTGAGCATCCTTAAGAAGGGATCTCTAAAGCTGCTTCTAGAGGTTTGGCTTCAAGAAGCTGAGAGAAGAAAACAAGAGCTGTGATAGCCACTTTCTTCTTTCACTGTGACCTCTCCACCCCTTCTGACAACTCTCAAAGAAAGATATTTTCTGGATGATGTGCAATTCCTTTATACAAAATTCCATGTAAACTCAGACACTTAAGTTTGCCCACAAAGATTAAGACAAAAAAAAAACAGTTAATGAATCATCTTAATGTTTTGTCTTTTAATTACTAAGCCTCTGGAACTTGGCAAATCATCTGAGTAATTGACTAATCCACCAAATCTTGTCTCAATATAGAAGGAAGGAATTGAAGGGCTGTAGAAACCCTTTCTTTCTCAAGATTTTAAACCACACATCAAATTGGGAGAAAGTGAATGTTTTGTTCCACTTCTACCCCATGACAGCAGATGCTTTGGCTGCTGTAGGAGGGAAGATAAATAAGAAAGCAAAAGAGAAAACTGTTCATCATACATGATTTAGACATAAATACAGGGAATGGAAGAAAATGATTTTCTTTCCACATGTAATAAAAAGGAGACTTGAAATAATAGCTATATTCAAATAAAACATTATCAACAAAATAATCTCCGTATGAGAGAAATGCTATAATTTGTGTCTCATTTGTTCAGCGTGCTGAACCATTGAGCCATAGCTATGATTTTGAATACACACACACACACACACACACACACACACACACACATGAATTGTCAAATAGAAAGAAAAATTCAGGCCACGTTCCATATCTCATTATTTGTTCTCATTCTGGAAAGAATTCTAAATGTTTGATTTTTTTCTGATTCCCTAAAACATTCTGAAAACACCAGGTTTTACCTGTATGGAACCACTGGATATGTGTTTAAGTGCCTTTTCTCTATTATTATTATTATTATTATTATTATTATTATTATTATTATTATTATTTTATTATTATTTTGATACTGGGATCGAACTCAGGACTTTGTGCTTGCAATAAAAGTGTGTTTTTACTCATTTAATGGTCTTTAACACAAGATAAACACAATTTTTATGAAGAAACTAGACTACCTACAAAACATTTAATTACTCATTTTTTCTAATTGGGGTCTCTACTTATATTGAAAATGAATGTCTAGGCACAATAGCCTTATAAACATTGCCCAAAAGTTCATGTACAAATAAAGATTGTAATCAGAAATATTAGGCATTGTGAAGTTAAGTCTGAGTTGGACCCATAGCCACAATATTTTCCAATTTATTTATGGAAGAGTTGTTTGAACTAGCAATAGCCTGAAAAATGAGGAAAATAAAACTTACCTTCCAATATTACTTTGATGATTGAATAGTAACTACTCATCTGTTAAAATGCTAAGTAGATTTTACAAAATATAGCAAGCTATAAATGTACATTCTCATGTATATCTGAGAAAATGTCATGTAAGATTTACTTTAATGTCAAGAATTCAATAACCAAGTGTATATGAAAGGAACATATTGAATTAGGTGGAATTAAATTTCTTTCTCTATAAATCATATGCCATGGCTATGTAAATCCAAAAAGAAATGAGACTGAATTTTGTTTTAAAATTAATTAATTTTAGCAAGAAAAGAAATTCAAGGGCTGGGGATTTAGCTCAGTGGTTCCGCTGCCTGCCTTGCAAGCACAAGGACCTGAGTTCGATCCCTGGTACCCCCACAAAAAAAATTCAATTGTTTGAGTTACATAAAATGAGGACAAAAGGTGTGTGTGAATAGGTGTATGTGTGTATGTGTGTGTATGTGTGTGTGTAGAAAGTATGGGTTACCTAATAAATACATCTAACAACCTGTAAATACATGAAGCTGATTGAGTCTGTTCTGTCCATATAACACAGATTTGGGGGATATCACCTTAAAATTAAAAGAGAATCTTCCCTTTATTTTACTGTAAGCTACTCCAGAATTTAAAGATAATTGTGCTTATCTGGGATGATGAATATCAGTGGTTCATATTTCCATGTTTCTGTTAAATACAATTCTTATTATAGAATAAATAATTCAAGAAAAATTTAAAGTGCTTGAATTCATTTATACTAGTCATGCATTTTGGTTGGCAAATATTAAATTAAAATAAAAGACATTTAAACATATCATCTAATTATTTTGTCTTTATTTTGCTAATCATCAGTATAATTCTAAACATCTGATGTTTAGCAACTGTGTTTTATTTTGTTTTTAGTTCTATAGATGCAATTATGCTGTAAGTAAACCAAGTTAAAAAATGGAGACCATGCATTGTATATGGTTATCCAGATGCACTCACATCCTTAAAGCTTCAGTCACAACATCCATTCTTTTCAGTAATATTTCTTTTCTTGTGCAAGGAATGATAAAAACACACTGTGAATGTTTTTAAAAAGTATTACAATAAAAGACATATGGCCATTAATCCCCCTCACAGCACTGCCCCTGTCTTGTAAGAGTTATTCTATTGTTTTTGCCACTTTCTGAAGCAGTTTCATTTTTTAGAAATCAAAACAATTTATGAATTGGTATAATTAAAGGAGGAAATATATAGAGAAGATAAGAGGTTTTAAGATTTTCATTTCCTTTGGTTGTTTTGCTACATACATAGCCACTGTGCATATTAAACTAATATATTTATTTCTCTCTTTCTCAACAGCTTAAAAAGTAATAACTCAAGTATTTGATAACAGAGTGGAACAGTTAAACAACTATCTATGTGCTTCCCATGATATGTCCTCTATACTGTAAGTACATGTTTACTATTTTTCAAACTAGCTTGATTGTGGGAGAAATGTGTTCAGTTAGGATTTGCAGATAACTTAGGTTGCTTCAAAAATTATAAGCAAAAATGCATCCGAGATGTAGGATATATTTATGAGATTGGCAGATATGAAAAGATGTTCTTTAAATTAACCTTAAAACTATATCAAAGCTAAAGCTTAAAATAATCATTCATTAGGACCAGGGATTTAGCTCAGTGGTTCTGCTGCCTGCCTCTCAAGCACAAGGTCCCGAGTTTGATCCCTGGTACTACTACTACTACTACTACTACTACCACTACTACTACTAATAATAATAATAAGTTATTGTGGCAGAATAATGTATTGATGTTTAATTATACTTGAAAGCCTTATTAATGTTCTCAAGATCTTTAATTTTTTAGAAACAAGTTACATAAATATTGGGCATATACATTCTTGTTCGAAAGTATTACAAGTCCTTAAAATTTCCCTTAAGATATAATTAGCAATATCATTTTAAATTCAGGTCAGTTTCTTTTTGTGTTGTTATCTTTTGAAAATGAGTTTTAATTTCGACTAAATAATACTTGCAGCACTAAATAATTCATATATATGGATATAATTTCTTAAGTAACTCAAAAGGTAAGGAAGAGTGGTCTTTGAACGAATATAAAGCTCTTAATCCTCATTTTATATTTCTGTAAAATAAAGAAACAAAGAGCTGGATGCTATGCTTTGCTTTTGTGTAACAAGTACTAAGCATTTTTAGCATTAAATAAAGATAGTTCACAATACATTTCAAAGGGCTGAAAGAAAAGATTTTTAATGTTTTCACCCTGGAGAAATGATAACTAAGGAAATAGATGTACTTATATTGATTCAAACATAGTAAAACATGTATGTGTATCAAAAGATCACACTGTGCCCAATAGATACATACAATTTTATGTCATTTAAAAATAAAAATAAATACATTTTTAAAGCAATCAAAAGAAAAGAGAAGTGCTGAACCGTAAGTACCAACTCATAGAAACGGGAAAGAAAGGAGGCAGTCCTATCTCTTTCCCTCGGAAGAGTCTAAGCCATGAGCTAGAGTCCTTCAGCCTCAGAACTTAGCATTTCTGACATGTTTAGGGAATCAGAAGATGCTGAATATTAACGCCTAATACACCCAGCCCTAGAATCACCATCCCAAGCCTTACTCTCTAGTCTCCCACTTCTACTTCGCTGAAACTCCTGTCTGAGGGTATGAAAGCTGTCATCAATGACAGGGCATGGAGTGAGCCTTGATGCTTCTCCATGGAAGATAGAATGTAATGAGCACCCTCCTGTGGAAATCATGGGGTACCTGGTTACATTTTGAAGATTGAAGGTGAGGGATAATTTATTGACATTCCGTTTCAAAATATTGAAGGTATTTTGACATGAAATATTATTTAATACACAATATGGGCTTCTGAAGGAATGCTATCTAATAACGATATAATGTTAAACCTCAGTGATAGAGAACCTCAGGATAGACCAAGTCAAACAGACCTTCAAAATTTTAGTTCTGTGCATAGGTCACATTAATAGAAAGCTATAGGAAACAACTATAAAAACTAGGTAGTAGATGTTCAATAAACCAAGTCAGAAATGAAAAGCAAATACCACATCTTCCTAAATATGTGAAAGTTAAGTAAAAATGGATCTGAATATAGAATAGTTGTTACTACAGGTTGGAAACAGTAGGTGGGGAATTGAAAGAAACATAAAAGTAGTGATATCTAATATTTCACAGCAATTGTCCCCAACATTTTGGCAGCAGAAACTGGTTTCATTAAAGATGATTTTTTCACAGATGGTCACAGGGGGTGGAGGTTACGGGGTTATTTTGGTGTAATTTCAGTACATTACACTCATCATCCACTTGACTTTTATTATTACAGTGGGCAATTTATTTCTATTTTTGGAGTAGGATTTTCACGAACAGCACGCAACCCAGATTCTTTGCCTCTACTATTCACAGTAGAGTCCACACTTCTGTGAAAATTGAGTGCTGCTACAGATCTGACATCAGTATACTTATAAAGGATTGAAATATCACATGATACTGAATAAATATGGAAAATAATTGCTGTTAATCAAACTTTTCAAAAATGTTTAAGTAGAGGGAAATGCAAATTATCTGGACTTGATCAATATATGCTACATACATGTATTATGACAATACTTCCCATTAAATTTAAAAATACTTAATCATTGGCAAAACTACCCTTAAGGTGATTATAATCCTTTCCACTGCTTTATCAGCATATTTTGCCATTTTTTTCCTTTGCTAGAAGAATTCAAGAACTTCTATTATTTGTCATAAAATGTTCTTTCATGCCTTAACATTTAAAACTTATCAAATCTCTTCATGTATGTTTGCATTTTTGATGGTTCGTACTATTTAGACTACCTGAAACTATAACTATGGCTTAATTTTAGCCTTTGGTTTCATATTCTCTGGCTATACTGTATTGTTGGCTAAATAGGCACACTAATTTGAAAATTATTTGAGTAGTGTTAGTTTATATATTTATGTAGATATAGGTATAAATATAAAATGTATAAATAAAATGGCCAAAATAATGGTAATATTTTTATAAAATTTTGGTAACAATTTGTTTAACTTAACACAATAGTAGCATTGATTTTAAGAATATTATTCATATTTAATTCCAGAACTCTCTCCTTATTCATCTTTTTCTTGTTGGACTTCCTGGTAGAATACCATCTCCCACTTCTGCTACTAGATCAGAATTCATTCCTGCTAATTTATTTCTATTATAGTTGATGCAAAGACACTTTTTCTTTGGCAAACTTTTGGGAACTATAGTACCTTATTTTTGAAAATCAAAAATACCACAAAACATAATCAATGAGAAGTCATTTCTTTATTACAAACATCGCTGTGTCACAAAAGCATTTATCATGCCTTTTCTTAGACAAAAATCTTCCCTGGTTAAATTGTGTTGTATTTATTTAATAAGAAATAGATTTGCTTTATGTAGCGAAACAGATCAACCCTTGTAATTGTGATCCTTTTCTTTAATACCTGTATCACAATACCTATCTGCTACAATTTTTTCAAATTAAAGTGATCTTATGCTCCACAAATAGATTTAATATGAAGAAAATTATAGCGTATTCATAGTTATCAATAAATCAGGCTTTCTCTTTATTGCTTTCCAATCACAATGTCGACTTCTGGGGAGCTTATTCTATTAGGCAATTTGAAAATACTTTATTAGGCTATTTGGAAAGCTTCTTGAATTGAAAGGAGTATAAATAATGAAAGATGATACACCAGTACCAAAACAAATTCTGTACCCTCAATCAGTACCATCGTAGGTATAGGAGGCACAAGAAAAATCAGTCTGGTATGTGTTTGTATGTAAATTTCATTGGGTATCTGCTAAAATACCTAAATGTACTTGCAAAGAATATCCCCAACTCTTCTTCCTGACAGTATTTGACTGCTTAGAGTTCTCACTATTTTCTTTTTTCTAATCTTGTTACCACAGTAGAAGCTAATTTCATTTTGTTATTTTGCTCTGGTTTCATTTCAGGGTTATTTAGGAAAGTTTCTATTTTGTGGAGCCTCTCTCTCTTTTCTTACATCTTTCTACTGTATTGCTGATGAATAATCGGTTGCTGATGAATAATTGTGGTATAATTGAATTTCTAAACAAAATGCCAATGAATACACTTTTCTGTGAAGGAAAATGGGTTTGAGAAGTTAAGTAACTTCAGGAGCAATTAAGGGAGGCTGGGAGGTGCTGCAAATGGCAGGAGATCCAGAACCCCAGTGTTGGTGATGGGCATTCTTCATGCAGGGGAACGTGATTCTTGGTATAAAAGCAGATAGGGAGTAGATAGATAGATAGATGTGTTTTTATATGGAGGTGGAAAATGCATGGAAAAATAGATAACTCATTCTTGCACTATACACCCAGTATTGTCCATACCATGGGCAACTGAGTCAGATTTTACATCTGCTCAGAGCCTGGGTTGGAGATGGAGAATACACCCTAAAGAGAACTTGTCACTGAGTGTTCCAGGAGGAGATGAGAGATGAGCTGGGCAGCCAGAAGGAGTTCAGGAAAGTGTTTCCATTCAATATTAAGTTATGTGCTTTGCTGAGATCTAAACCTCTGTATCTAAAATTTTGGAAACATCTGCCAACCTTTCTTGAGTGCCTATTTCTAGGTTTCTCTTGATAGTACAAAAGCAGAGCAATGTTTAAAAATGCTCCAAAACATGTTTATTCAATGCTCAATAAGCCCTGAAATTAATATAGTTGTTTGCATGTTTTCTTTTATTGCTAGCCCATGTATACTTTTACATGATATAATTATAATTTTATGTTGTATTTTGTAATTAATGCCACTATAAAAGTTTTATCATATTCATTATTTCATGGCCTTATAATGACTGCCTGCTTAACTTCCTTTATGGTGGCTATTTAAGTATTCCTGAGCGTTTATATATATATTAAGTATTTATATCCTTATTTTGTATCATTTGATTTTCCAGAGGAAGTAGAGTTTAGGATCCCATATTAGGCTTGGGGTTACTATCTAGATATTCAGAATCTGCCACGGTTGTGACAATGAAAGCTGTCCTAAAATTTCTAAGCCTACTTTCATAAACAAATAGAAGGATAACTTTTTTGTGAAGACTATAAGAAAAAATATATGCAAAGTACCTATTTTAGCAAATTTCGAGGAATTAAATTATCTAGATAAAGAATATGACTGTACATATTCTTTCCATGACTGTGCCAAATTATTAACTACAATATTCAGTTGTGAAATGAATCCTCCACTTTTTAATGAAAGCAAAAAAACAAAGAAAACTAAAGCCAATTTTGTTATTTATTTAAAGAAGGGCAATGTATACTAGCCAGGCACATGTAATCAAAGAAGAAAAGGCTCAGGCATTGTACAGGGTTTTAGATGAAGAATAAAATTCAGGGATTTGCGGATTTTGGGAGAAGTATATTGATGTTTATAGAAATATGGTTTCTCAAATGGTGATATCATTGGTTAACTTTTATGAATTTTGTTGGAGTCATTCTCTGATTAGCTTAATGATTACATATTGATTACATTCCTTGTGGGGAATTGTTACATGTACAGTGTAACATATTTCAACTATTTTCATCCCTTTCCCCAGTTGGTTTCTAAAGCTAAATTCATTACTGAATATGCAATTTTGAAACTACTTCTGGTGAGTACTTGTTATCATAGCTTCAGAAAAACCAGTTATTTTCTAGCAGTAGGAATATTTTATTTTCAAACTGTATGAGAATAAAACTTTCATGTGGAGAAATAATGGAGAATGCCAAAAAAGAGATCTCTGTAAGCAAATCTAGGCTATAACTCTTAAGTTTACTTTAAAGGGAGTCTTATTCTAATGAGAAATTCTGTGTAGGTATCAAATAGTGAACTAAATGAGAAAGTTGGTACCCAGAAAACAGAGCAGTAGCACTTAGATGGAAAGATAAGTATATTTTATGAAAGGTAAAAAATCACAGATAATTTATTTATACTTCAGTGTCAAAAACCAAAAACTGACATTTTGTGGAACCATAAAGATTGTTTTTATTAAAAATTTTAGATCATGGAGTTATTTTTCTCTTAATTTGGACTCCTCATGGGTATATGATGATCTTCATTGTTCAGTTTTTAGTTGGGGAATCATTCTCTCTCATTTACACACACACACACACACACACACACACACACACACACACACATGCACGCACGCATTCTCCCACCATTCAAAAAATAACTCTACTCTGAGCTGAGGATTTAGCTCAGTGGTACTGGCGCCTGCCTCGCGAGCACAGGGACCTGAGTTCGATCCCCAGTACCAAAAAATAAATAAATAAAATAAAAAATAACTCTCCACTTCTTCTGGCTGTTTTCCAAAAAGATCTATTTCCTTTTTTTTTTTCTTTTTGAAAAATATATTAAATCAGGTTAAGACACATCAGGTTAACTCATTACAGGCAATGCCTTGTATCCCCACTTATGACTCATCTACAGCTTACTCCAGGACAATCAATAGATGACTCCAGTGTAACCTCTTGAAAAAAGCTTGAATTTAAGATCAGAGAGAATAGCAAGCAGTTTCCATTTCTTCCATTTACTGGCTGATGTGACTTTCCATAAGTACTTTAAGCTCCACGATTTTCATTTTATAAATTCTATTAAAAGCATGGCTATCATACTGCAATTAAATTATATACCGAAAATATAGAATACTCCTTTTATCCAAAAGGGCCCACATATACGATAAACCTTCTTTGTATTTATTTCTTATTTTCTCTTACCACATTGATAGCTAAAAGCTCCATTAGGCCCATTATGTCAATATCCCAATGTCTTTATCTCGCACTTTATGAGGCAAGTCAGTTTACCTAATTTTGCTCATTTGAAGACAGTAATTCTTGCTCCGTTTCAATCTCATTTTGAGAATGACAGCATGAAATGTGCAAATGATCGCCAAAGTATTTAAGAACTGTTAGCATTTTAAAGTGTGACATTGTCGAGCTTGGGATTTAGCTCAGTGGTTCCGCCACTTGCCTCGCAAGTGCAAGGACATGAGTTTGATCCCCGGTACCCCCCCAAAATTTTTGACATTGTCTATACGCAAGGCACTGTGCTGGCACACAGTATTCGTGAGCTCAGCCTTTTTAATCTTATTTGTAATATTTATGGAAAGTAACTATCACCTGAACCAAGCTCCATGGCTGGGAGTGTGCAGAGCCAGCACTGAGGTCTTTCTAACCTCACCTCCGCATCCAGCGCTCTATGTAGGAGCTAGTGGTCGTGATCATATTCAGTTACCTTTCAGTAAAAAATAATCTTTGGCAATTTTTGGATCACATTTCATCACTGTTTAGCTACTTTTCAAAGGTTGCTATTAGAGCTCCTGCTAGCATTACAGAGCTAGGTCCCACTTTTATTCGCTTGAGGTTGAAGATGTTTGATTTCTGCTTCATTAATTTATACTTCTCTTTTCTATGGTTTTTGCTATGCTCAACATTTTATTTTGTTTTTGAAAGACACATGCAGCATTTAAGATTTTGAGCCACGTGCAGTTTCCCTCCAACCTGTGCTGAGAAGGTTGATTTGGCCTCAGACCCTCTCCTTCCTCTCCCCCAAAGAGAAGTTAAACTTCTGCACAACCTTTGGATTTTGTTCTTTACATCCTTAAAGTTCTGAAGCTTTCAAACTGTGCACAAATCAACTGTGCAGAAAAACATCTACAATACCTTTATGCTAATCTGCAGATCAGGAATATGTTTTAAATTGTCACTTAAGTGCACACATGCAATGAATTGTGAGACTACTGTATTTTAAAAGAAAGGATTTTGTCTCTCCTTCTGAGGATACAGAGTGTAGTTTGTATATACATATATTTGTAAATCCAAACTGCACTTTAATTTGTGCCATTTTCTCTTATAAATATGCTTAATTCACATAAATTAATTCAATGCAGATAGAGGCAATGCTACTTCTGCATTTATTAATGTTTCTGTAGTAAGTAAAGCATATTAAATCTTTGAGAAGAGAATTTAAATCAACAGTTAAAACCTATTAATCTAAATAATAAGTCATCATAGACTAATTTGGTAAAGAGTTTCAGGTTATATGGCTGGAGGGATAAAAACATCTATTTTTAGAAATTACATTTTCTTAAATTTTTGTAAAGACTTCTTAAAGAAAGCTTTAAAATAATATATTTTAAAAGATCTTCAAGAACATAATTATTTAAAAAATTCAGGATAACAATAAAGGATTCACCATTTTTTAATTTAAAAACTTGGACATGATATTTGCAAAAAATAAACTGGAAAAAGTCTTAATTTATAATATTTAAAGAATGTCTAAAATGAATTCAAAAAAGCAAGCAGTTTAATAAAAAGGAACAGCCAGGCATGGTGGCTCACGCCTATAATCCCAGCACTTGGGAGGCTGAGGCAGGAGGATTGCTGTGAGTTCGAGACCAACCTGGGCTACATAGTGAGTTCCAGGTCAATCTCAACTACATAGTAAGACCCTGTCTCAAAAAACCAAAAAAAAAAAAAAAAGAAAAGTAGTAAAAAGTAACAAATAAAGCATAATAGTCATCATAAGTGAAATAAAAATGATCCATAAATAACAAATAACCTCACCCTCATTATTTTTTTTCTTTTCATTGAGTTTATCGGTACATTCTAGGTATACAATACAGTTACATTCATTACTGGGATCTTGTACCTTCACATGATGGTCTTGCTTCTCATTTTTTCCCCTTATCCCTGCCCTCCCTTCACCCCCTCTTTCCCTCCCCATTTACAAACGCTTTATTTCCATTTTTTCATTTTCTCCTATATTTTTTTTCTTTTCCCTTATTCCCCTTCCCCTACCCTTCCCACTTCCCTACACCTTTAGCCCCTTTCTTCCTATTTCACATTGTCCATTATCTCATTAGGATCTTACGTACTGTTATAGTTTTTCTAGGTACGAGATGATAGCTGTGACACGCAATCTATATAACTCTCATCCATGTTGACTTTCCATGTTCAGAGTTGTCTGTGATCTCCCTCCCTTGGTTGTGGAACCAGTGACCTCCTCATAACCAATAAAACCTAAGATGAGATGTTATGCCATGATCAGATTACATGGGAAGTCATTACTAAAATTCTAAAATTCTCTTTATA
>NW_022900926.1:84029322-84046643 GCF_012274545.1 Fukomys damarensis | reverse complement strand
TTTATATATACATATATTATACATGACTTCATTTTGCTGGGTGAAGCACTCACCAGCCTTGAAGAAATGGGCGCTATCATGAAGTGGCCATGTTGGAGAAGCTCTTACAGCAAGAATCAGTGAAGGCCTCAAGTTGCTAAGGGCAGCCTCTAGCAAGAAACTGAATGACCTGGGATTACTTGGAAGAAAATCTCTTTACCATAGACGTGTCAGCAGTGGGAGGAATAGCGGAAAGATAAAAGCCCACCAAAAAGAGGGAAATACTATAAAAGGCCAATGATTTGTCAGTTGTGAGACATCTTATGTGATATACTACAACCGTTCTTTTAAAAGTTGGAAAATATAAAATATAAACTGTTGCACAGATATCCTCGAATGGTAGGTTTTAAGCATCTGTGTTTCAAACAAATGCATATTACCAAGGCCCCTTAGAGAATATGTATGAATATCAAAATGTTTCATAGTTTTCCAAATTAAATTTAAAAAGCTATCTTGTAATAAATAAAAATAAAGAAATGCAAAAACAATGAAACCTAGTATGAATAATAATGTCTCATTAACTATACCATTAGTTATACTCTTCTCCCAACCATTCAATCTGAATATCTCAACAATGCAATAACTGGATCTCCATGACTTGACTGAAAATTTAGACACTTGTTTTTGCTTCTTAGATATTAAAGAAATACTGTAGATCAGAGTCACTGCAATCTGTGAACCTGTGTGGGCTTTCAGACCCTTCACTTGCTACAGCTGTGAATATTGATCCTTCTCTTACATATTCTTTTTAACAGATTCCAAAATCATTCTTTATCATCTGAAACACTAAAATATTTTTCCTCTACACAAATTTAATTGAATTATATATACATGCTTTCAAACTAAACGTGAGAATTATCCTTCTGACTTATTCTAAATCTCTTACCTAGTGTCAGAAAGAACACTTAGAACTTTTTTTGATGTTGTTGCTGTTGTTGTTTGGTGCCGGGGATCGAAATCGGGACTTTGTGCTTGCAAGGCAGGCTGAGGCAGAACTGAGCTAAATCCCTGACCCCAAGAACTTGTTTTTACTTTTCACTGTGACAAAGCAATCTTGTTAGTAACTACGTTACAGCCATTTCTGGACTCTTATGTTAGAAATTACTCAAAATGTAACTTTTCTCCCTGACTCTTTTTGAAGAATCAGTATAGTATTTTGGTCCTCCTTGTCTGTAAATCTGGATTAATAATCATACCAGTCATTGAGTTGGTTTAAGAATTACATTAAATGGCATATATTATTATAAGGCCTAGTGGTCAAGCTTACACAGAACCCTTAAAAATATGATATTGTGGTTACTTTTTCCTTCTGAGATGTTGTCTCTCTTTTACCCTAAAATGTCATCACAAAACAGCTATATAGTAGTTTTCCTCTTTACCATTTAAATTTTGTAACAACCACTTATAGGAGGTAAAAAACGTTAAAATGATAGAACATAATAAGAATGACTATTTCCAAAAATTCAGCTATCTATATTCATGTCCAAGTAATCCTTGGAAGAGTGGCTTGAATTTCTTTATTTACAAGTTCTCCCCCTCCCATTCCACATCTGCACTTTCAGGGGCTGCTAGCACTACACGTGTAGCAATGTTACACTCTTCCATTATTTCAAGTCATTGGTGAACATAATCACAATTATTTAATCATTATGGGAAACTCAATCACTGGCTCTAAATGTTTAACTCAGAAAAAAAAAATAAAACTTCTGCAACGACATTTAATTCTCATTCTAATGCTTTGAGACTTTAAGATGAGGTATGTGGTGATTCAGTAACTTCAAAATGCCTTTGGGAATCCCAGTTTCCCCACATTCATTCACTAATTCCTGAGGGAATCGCTCTCACAATCCTCCAAAGAAATTAAGGTTGGGCATAGGTTTTCTCTTGGCAGATATTATAGAAAGCCAAAGAAATCATCTTTCTTTTTTCATCGTATTATACAGAAAATGTCTTACCTGTTCCCAATCAAGTAACCCATGTCCCAACTATATAGTAGAGGGAAAGGTGGTTTTCTAAAATGTATTGAACTTCACAAAACATGTCACTAAGTTACAATAATTATGTTTTGCTATTACTATTGCCCTATGAAGAGTGTGCTAGTCTCCATTTCGCATGTGAACAACTCTCATAGAATTTTGAGATTTTCCAAGTCTCAGCCCAAAATGCAGCAGAGGCCAATGGAGCCATTTATCAATTCTATCCTCCTCCAGCCTTCCTAGAAAAATTCCATAATACCTATGATAATTTTGTATTCCTGCACCCTAACACTTAAATCTCTTGATTTTAAAACAAATATGAAATTCTGTTTATGTCATGTTAATATCTTTGTATAAATGCTAATTTTTGTAATATAGGAATTCTTTCCCACTTTGTGAAAAAAAAAATGAACACTCAACATCATTTCAGACAATTGAGCAAACTCACAGGTTGCAATAACATGTTTTTGCTTTTCTTTTCCTGCCAAACTTTTTTAAGCCGACAATGAGGAAATTGTCATTTTCTCTGTTCTAAAAAGAATTCATCCTTCTCTGGTCTCAGGTGCATTTTACAGTCTACTGTTTAAGAGTCCATTTCACACCAGAGCCATGACTAAAATTATACTTAACAATGAACTAGATTGAGAAAATAGATTATATGGAATAAATTATATGGAATAGATTATATGTATCTTCATTATTTTCCTTCAGAACACATTTACAAGTTGCTCCAACCCTGATAGTGCAGTGGGAGAGGCAACAATTTGAAACCTTGTCAATGCTAGGCTAGACAGCTTTTGATAGCCATTGACATTCAAAATGATTTATATTATGTTATGTTTTGGTGATTGGGACATGCTCATTTTTATTATTAAGTTTACTGGTACATTTTAGGTATACAATACAGTTGCATTCATCTTTGGGATCTTGTTCCTTTACATATCATATCTTGGTTCATATTTTTCCCCATTCCCCTGAACTCCTTTCTCCCCCTCCACCCCTTCCCTATTTACAATGACTTTGCTTCCATTTTTCCTTTTCTCATATTTTTTTCTTTTCCCTCCCTTCCTTTTCCCTACCCCTCCCACTTCCCCTACACCTTAGAACTTTTCTTCCTATTTCTCATTATCAATTATACCATTTGATCCTTATTTAAACTTTTAGTTTTTCCACACCAGGGAAATTATTGGGTAATTACATATGTGTGTCGTATTTATTTCACATAAGAGACACATTTATTTTCATGTGAGAAAATATTTTATAATATGTCTTTGAGATACTTTCATAGAATCTGTACTATAACATTACAAGAATATGCCAGTTACCATGAGCTTTCTTAAAGCTCATTTTATGCAACATAATCCTCCTAAGCAAAAATCCATTTTAGATTCCTATTTATATATTTCAAATCAAATATCAAAGCACAGTATTTTGATTAATTTAGAGCACTTTCCTTTCTATTAAGATTCTTGTATATGGTATATATGGTCAATTTGTGTGTGTGTGTGTGTGTGTTGGTTAATTATATAGACATCTCTTACTGTGAGACATAGTCAAAGACTTTAAATGCCATTGCCAAAAGATAAAAACTAAAATAAATAAAACAATAGCACTGAACAGGTAGAACTGTTATGAAACTTTTCCCATACGTGGAAGACCATCCTTTGCATGTTGATAGCAGGTTTTTGAAATAACTGAAAGCAGCCAAGAGTAGAGTGCAGGATGTAGTAAAATCTTAGAAAAGAAAAACAGTATCAAATTCACTAAAAATATGTGAATGCATAGTGGATGTTTCTCCCAATAATATAAAAATATTTTAAAATTCAGGAAATAAATGTTAGGCTCAGAACTTAGCTCTGTAACATGTTATTTGAGGGACTCTGGAAAAAGTTATTTACCGCAGTAGGTTTCACACCTTCATCTATAAAACCAAGATGGAAATATCCCTATCTCCTGGGACACCAACACACCTTGGGTATATAATTCTCGCATTTGAATTCATTCCTCACAAGTAATAATTTTTCAGTAACTGTTAACAATTGTCTCAACAATCCTACTGGGAGGACTACAAAGTACTGATTTACACAGGGACCTACACATTGTATTCTTTTGTTTTCTCTAGCTTTATATTCTAGTAAAAAGTAGCCGTTTCTGATTTTCAAAAATATTTTATTTAAATCTATAGGTTTTTTCTGACTAGAGAATCTGTACATAATTTCACATTGTTGAATATTTTGCTATGGAATATTAATGATTGAAGTAAATAAATGCAATTTTAAAATGATTTTAGACAGACATGGTGTTTTGTTTTGTTTGCTTCTAAATGGATTTATGTTTTTCTCATCAGTGACAGGGTCATGTTTAGAGAGTCCCTGATCACGTTGCCTCCTTCCTCTTCGTCCCATCCTCCACACTCCCTAGAGAGCAACCTAATGCACGCCTTGAGTGCCGAGTTTCTGTGGCTGCTGTCTTTGCCCAGGCTTCTTCTGGCTAAAGACCTGTAACAGGTGATAGGAAAAGATAGGATATTTCTTCCTTCTCTGCTCTTGAAGACTTCTCCATCAGAAGGAAATTTCTTTGTTTCAGATTTCACCAGTGGACTTTGTTCCTGGTCTTCCGCACCTTGACTTTTTCCATCAATCTGGAGAGATGTGTTTATGTACTTTCTCTTTCTGACGTCTAAGTAGAGAAACCTAGAAAAGAAGACTTTGATGAGACTTAGGAGACCCTAGTTTTATGACTAATTACAAAGGAAAAACAAAGAGAACAGATATGAAAAGATATAGATAAAAATGCATGATTAAAACAAAATACTTTTCTGATTGTAAAATTAATGTACACTATTTCTAAAAATGTACTACCAAAAGATAAAAAAAAAAATGTTTTGGTGAATAGATTGAAGGGTATCTGTGCATTTATACAACTGACATTTAAAAAAATAAGAACATGTCATTTGTTTCTTTTGTTCTGTTACTGTACCTTTGATGTTTTTACATATAAGTCAATAAAACTGTTCTAAGAGCTGTGTAAAACCTCATGCTTTGTTTAGACCATAACATTTAACCATTTATTCATTTTAAAATATTTACCAAATATTTAGAGATAATAAACAGTACTTCTATGTATGTACAAAACTTTGTCCATCTCCAAATATTTCACTGAGATATATTTCACCTTTACCAAATCCCAAAAGTATCTATCAATTATAGAATGGTGCTAATTTGAGAATCATAATGTTGATAGTACCTTATACAAATTACTTATGTAATTTTTAAAATCTTAAGAGACAAGTACCATCATTAATTCCATTTTGCCAAATAGAGCAACTTAAGATCAATTAGGTTAAGTAATTTATCAAAAGTCTGTAGAAAGATGGAATTATAACCAGGAACAATATATTCCAAAAGCCATGTGTGTAATCATTACATTATATGACCTCTCTCCTGTGGTATATACATTTTACTTTTTTTTTCTTTCATTGAGTTTATTGGTACATTTTAGGTATACAGTACAGTTACATTCATCATTGGGATCTTGTACCTCTACATGACAGGTCTTGGTTCTCATTTTTCCCCTTGTCCCTGCTCTCCCTTCACCCCCTCCTCCCTTCCCCATTTACAAACATTTTATTTCCATTTTTTTCATCTTCTCATATTTTTTCTTTTCCCTTATTACCTTTCGCCTACCCTTCCCACTTTCCCTACACCTTTAGCCCTTTTCTTCCTATTTCACATTGTCAATTATATCATTAGGATCTTATGTACTTTTTATTTACATCTATGAATTGATTTTCAGAAACTTTAAAAACTTTGGATGAATAATCTAAATTCTGTTTTGTAGGACCAATTAATTCATTTGTCTCTGTTCCCCAGTGCTATGCTTATTATGTAAATGTGGGAAATTGCTGTCTAATGCATTCAAATTTCATGACATTTTCCAAACAAAGAACAAGTCACTTTGTCTCTGAGGCAACCTATTTCCATATGTTGCTTAAGATGGAAACAGAACAAAATTATTTTATCAAATGACTTTATTGATTCTTATATTTCATATGAATGGCAGATGATGTGGAGGAGACAGTATCATTTGAGTATTCTGGCTGATATTGTTCTCTACAATAGCACAAAAGAGTAAGCATGGGTATGCATATTATAGATATACATATAGATATAGATTGGGCATTTTATTCACTGAAAATTTGTGTGTAGAGATATTTCCTTAGTCATTACTTATTATTCTTTAGAATAATATTGTAGCCTCAGATAATGTTCTACTGAGGTTAGAAATGAATGAGCCCCAATGAGTGTTAAGAATGGAAAGTTAGAGGTAGCACAGTAATGCTGATACTCAGATGCTTTAAGCTAGAAAGAACAGTGGTCACCCAATGTAATTAGTTCTATGATTGAACATCAAAGGAAATAATGACACTGACACTAAGTGTGCTGTGTCACAATTTGCATAGTAAATGTAAATCTTTGCATCTGTCTTGTACATAAAAAAGAGAAGTACTGAGGGGAGGGGGAAATAGGGAGTTACTGTGTAATGAGCATAAAGTTTCAGTTGTACAAAATGAATGAGTTTTACAGTCCTGCTGTACAATATGTTACCCATAGTTCACAATACAGTGTTGTAGACCTAAAGACTAGTTAGGAGAAGAGATCTTACTAAGTATTCTTACCATAACTTAAAAAGAGGAAAGGAAGGAAAAATGTTTCTGAGATGAGGATCTAGAACAGTAAAGTTACTCCTATCAATTCAAGTCATCCTCAAACTATTCCAATGATATATTCCATGTCTACCTTAGCATGGACCAATTACATTTTCCTAGAAAAATTACTTTCCCTGAGATGGAGGTAATAGAATCTCACAAAAAGTTTATCCAAAAAAATTGATCACTTATAGATCCATTTTTGCAATATTTAATGGCTCCCCTTATCTTCCATTTGAAATGAAACATATTAATGGTGTATCATTACATATATTTAAAAATATCATACATGTGTTACATTAGATCATGAAGCACTAGGCTATACTGGTGAAACATCACCAAAGAGAAAGTTATAAAGTCATTTACCTTGATTCCTACAATTTGAGTTGGTCAAATTACTTTATTAGCTCTCAGCATGATATGTTGACTTAGTCTTTGATGGGCTCACAAGTAATGTTTTAGTATTCAAAACGATGTTACAGTGCTTCTGAATGCGTGGATGGATATAACTGAAAATTTAGATTCAATATTCCAGAGAAATTAAACCCATTAAGCATGTCTATCCTAGTTACACATAAACAACATCATCTTTCTTGCAGTTATGAAATGATTTTATGTTTATAATACTTTATACTTCAATTGTGAAAAACATTTTATGTATATAAAATTGGCAGTCCTTTTGAATATTGAATATTCATTAAGTGATTTGCAAATCCAAAGATTGCTATCATATTAAGAATGTATTTTCCACAGTACTTGTATGTTATCCTAGAGTTTCTTTTTTTCAGAAGAGAGCAAATTTTATTGCAAAGATACGTACAGCATCACTTAACCATGGCAGTGTTCTGTGTGTGGGAGAGAAAAGGCACTGTGGGATTTAAAATAGTAGGAGAAAATAAACAGTCTAATGTCACTTTCAAATAAAAAGCCATTCCCAAACACTTTTCACAAAAAAATCAATTTAATATGATTTTAATGTCATTTATGGATATAAATCTTAAATGTAACATAAATCGGACTTGATGGTTATAGTACACAGATTTCATCCTTAAAAAATAGTATATGGAAAAATGGAAACCTTAAGACAAAGTGTATAAATCTTTCACATTCACAGTTAGCTGAGATTGATTGATTTGTCAGAAACTGAGGTTCAGTAATGCACAGAAACCATGAGTTATAACTTCCTTAAAGATTAGAAGAAAATGTTTTCCTTTCTCATGTATAAATTATAATCCCTTTTTACCACATATTTTTTAACTTGGAAATGTACAGTGACCTTTAATTATTCCATGGTGGGTGTCAAACAAAATGTTTGTTAAGGGACACATTTACTACTTCATTTTATTTCTTAACAAAAATCAATAGTAGGATCTTTTTAATTCCCCAACATCCAAATGATAACTTTCCTATTTAAAATATAATGAGACTCTAATATCATTGTCTGATAAAAGGAAACAAGAGACTGGACAAACGGTTGATTTTAGGCTTAGAACAGAAAATGTATCAGATGAACCTGAAGGATCTCATTTTTCAGAAAGTAATGGAGTGTTCAAAAAATTTAAAAAGTCGGGCTCATCAAAATAAAATGAACGTAAAATGAAAGATTTTCAATATTTGGTAACATGTAATAGAGCAATTTTATTAAAATAAATACTGTAAAGCTACATTATTTTCCAGTGTATGAAACAGATTTATGAGCTTACATATATGAATATGTGATTAGATAAAGAAATAAAGGGGAAAAGATAAATGCTCCAGAAAAACATAATCTCAATTTGTGTAAATACTCCTCCCTCAAAGAGAAGGTACATACCTTCCCTTTCTTCAAAACTGAGCTGTACAAAATGACCCGCTCCCAAATTGTGCTATATAGAAATGGAGAAAAAAGAATCTCTCCAGTGAGTAAACGTACTAACCACTGTTTCATCTGAGGATAAAAGTGAGCATCAGCCAGTCTGGTGAGAGCATCTATCTTCAGTGTGATGTGATAGAAATGGTACCTCACCTCTTTGTGCTTCCTCCAGAAACCCATGACCTTGGTCTAACCAGCGCAATAATATCCAATTAAAATCGACAAGATATCTGACTAGTAATACTCAATAATTTCAAGGTTATTAAAGACAAGGAAATTTTAAGAAACTGTCTTTGCAAACAAGAGTCTAAGGAAGCATAACCAAATGTACTGTGGTATCCTTGGATGATATGGGATTCTGGGATAGAAAAAGCACTAAATACAAATGAAGAAAATCTGACTAAAACAGAGGGCTCTAGGAATAATAATGTAAGTTCAATACTAGTTCATTATTTTGACAAATAAACTATAGTCTTGGAAAATATTAGTAGTAGGGGAGTAACATACCAAATCTCTGTACTCTTTTTGCAATGTTCTGAAAATCTAAGTCTATTCTCAAATTAAGAATTTATTTTGAAATTACATATAAAAGGATCCTGAAGCTGTAATGTATAGAAATCTCACTGACAAATAGAAAAGGAAATCTTGTCTCCTGCTTGTAACTGCTCATCTGTTGAACTACTAAATTATTTCATTTTCCCAAGTTAATTTTGATGGATATGCTACATACTTGTTCATACTTTTGTTCCCTTCAAGTAGAAGCTACTAAGTAGCATGCTTCAGTTTTGAGTTAGTACTTCTCTTTCTTATTTAAAAAATCAGGTGGCAATGGTTTTTCAGTAAAGGACTAGTTTTTACTACATGTTTTGGTAATGACTTTGTAAACAAAATTTTAAAAGTCTTTATTTTTTAAATTGAGTTTGTTGGTACATTTTAGGTACACAGTACAGTTACATTCATCATTGGGATCTTGTACCTTTACATGACAGGTCTTGGCTCTATTTTTTCCCCTTGTCCCTGTCCTCCCTCTGCCCTCCTTTATTTCCATCTTTTCATTTTCTCACATTTTTCTTTTCCCTTATTATCCTTCCCCTACCCATCCAACTTTCCCTACACCTTTAGACCTTTTCTTCCCACTTCACAATGTCAGTAATCTCATTAGGATCTTATGTACTATTACAGTTTATTCACACCAGAGAAACTATTCAGTATTTAAACATGTGTGACTTATTTATTTCACTTAGGAAAATATCCTCAATATGCATCCATTTTCCTATAAATGAATCTAATTTCTCATTCTTTATGGCTATTATATTCTTTATAATTATTACATTCTTTATATGGCTATTATAAAATATTCCATTTTATAGAAAAAAACACATCTTCTTTATCCAGTTTCCAACTGATGGGCTGTTTCCAAGTTTTAGCTATTACAAACTGTGCCACTATAAACATGGATGTGCATATATAACTGTGGTATGATTCTTTTAATTCTTTTGGAAAGATACCCAGCAGAGAGATGGCTGGGTCAAATGGAATCTCCAGTCCAAGCTCTTTGACGTATCTTCATATTGATTTCCATAGTAGTTGCACCAGTCTACACTCCCACCAACAATGGAGAAGGGTTCCTTCCTCCCTACAACCCCACCAACATTTGTTATTGTTTGATTTCTTGATAGCAGCCATTCTTTGTGGGGTGAGGTGGAATCTCAGTGTTGTTTTCATCTGCATCTCTGGAATGACCAGTGATGATTAACATTTTTTCATATATTTACTTGCTGCTTTTACTTCTTTGTCTGAGAAATGTCTGTTCATTTCAGATGCCCATTTGTGAATTGGATCTTTACATTTTGTGGGGGGGCTGATTGTTTTGAGTTATTTATATATTCTAGATAATAGAACAAAGAATTTAAAAGTCTTTAGATTGATGAGTCAGAATAATCTTAGTAAAGGTGGAGGACAATTTTAATAATTTTATTTTTTACTTTTTCTTTCACACGTGTCTTTTTTTTTTTATTTCTCCAACAATAACAACAGAGCCAAATGCCAGTGAAGATAAATTAGCATTTCCAAATAAAGATATGTGATGAAATATCCTTGGGAAACATAGCCCAAGCACCCATTTGTGTTTCATTTAACACTTAGTTTTACAAGAGAAGTAAAATTTAAAAGGTCACTTCTTCAGGCAAGAAAAGGAGAGACAGACGGTTTATAGAAAGGTAAAGAACACAATTGACATGTCTGACATTGCACCATAGTGTGGTCTGTTAGCTTCAGAAGCTGTGGAGGCAGCAGCGGGACTGATGTAGCTTTATTAGTAACACACCCTTTCACTTGTTTCCAGCCCATATCTTACACTCTTAGTCACTGTAACTCCATGCATTTTTAAGTGTTTAGAGATGAATTCGCCTGAGGAAGAAAACCCACCTTTTCTGTAGTATGTGTTATCTCTTCTAAAGTAGAACTTCTCCTTCAGAAAAACTTACTGTTTGCAAATTTCAAGTAAAGATCTCAACCAAAAAGTGTCACAAGAATTTTACACCAGTAAGGCAGAGGACACTCTTGTGAAAAAGTTTATGTACTACTCATTATATTTTCTTTCAAAACAGAAAATGTAAATCAAAGTTCAATCTCCATGTTCAAATAAATAACCAGTGTTCAGACAATAAAATTACACATTAGACAAAATTTCTGCCTTATGATCTTTTACCACTGTGAATATTCATATTCTTCCACTATCATGTTCAGATATCTAAAGTATATCATGCAATGCCTCTCTAACGTCTTAACAGGAATGCACTTATATTTGAAGGATAAGATGAAAAATATTTGTATATATCCATATTAAGCTCATAATTAAGGCACGATTAAAAACACTTTATTAGCCGGGCATGGTGGTGCACTCCTGTAACCCCAGCACTCAGGAGGCTGAGGCAGGAGGATGGCTGTGAGTTTGAGACCAGCCTGAGCTACATAGTGAGTTCCAAATCAGTCTCAACTACATAGTGAGACCCTGTCTCAAAAAAAACAAAAAATAAAAAAATAAAAAAACGCTTTATTTTCTAAGTAGTAAAGATGAGTTTTTAATAGAATATGCATTACTTTGCTAATCTAGATAGATATGGATTTATTTTCATTTGTTTGATTAGAATTTATGGGAGTTTTAAAATTATCTCAAGGTCATTATATATGATTCAATATGGAAGCTGTCTTATTCATGAGCAGATTCTTATTTTTTAAATTATCAATCTTCATATTTTATAATATTGATCTTGATGATAACATGTAGAGAAATTACAAAAACCATTGTATCATTTCCCTAAACATCATACATATAGTTTTAAGAGATTTTTATCAATTCCTACAAAAAAGAAAAAGTGTTCAATAACCACACTAATTTTAGAAATGCCACCTAAAATGGTCTTCTCTCAGTTTCTTTTCTGTAGCTGGGGAATGGTTCTGATAAGCCCTGCAGGAAGGATATCTGCCAAAACCTTGTGAGGGCAGTAGGAGAAAGTCTGAGGAAGCAAACAGCATCTGAGCTATAAAGGATCTTTTATGCCTTGCTGAAAAATTTGAAACTTTTCCAAATTTCTTTTTAGAATGATCACTTTAGTAGAAATGAGAATGGTAGCAAATCTATTTGGGATATTTTACCCTAAGAAAAATAAAACAATAGGCTGAGAAAAAGTATTTGTAATTATATTGGAAAGAAGAAGACAGGTAAATTGCATTAGAGATGAATTTGAAGATTGGCTGCATGTTATGGGAGTAGAATGCTGATATGAATTAAATATATGGGTTAGGTACGTAGTGAGCACTGGGACAACTCCCTTAGACCTGCCACATAAAAGGAAGGATAAAGTGAGAATGTTTTAGGTAGGTGGAATCAAGGAAGCCATCATTAATGTATATTTGGGTTAGAACCTTGAAATTTAAGAAAAGATGTAGGCTACAGTCCTATGCTAGCACATGGGGGGTAAAATCATAAGCATGGATGTAGTCTCTCTGAGACATTGGTTGAGTGAGAAATATAGAAATAAATAATACAAATGAAGAATTAGGTGACAGTAACCTCCTCAGGTAGAAAGACATCTGAGTGTGGGGTCATGGATGTTAAAGAGATGTGAAGAGGGTGTCAAGAAAGAGAAAGTAACTTTCAGTTCTATAGAAAAATCCAGAAATATATATATGAAACAGTGTGCACTGAATTTAAATAATGAATCAGTTCTTAATGACCGTGGCTAGCATAATTTCAGTGAAACAGTAAGGCATTGACAGATAATGAGATAAGGTAGGAGATCTGGAAGTAAGTGGAGATGGCAAATGCAAGCGATCATTTCCAGAAAATTAATTTTGATGGGAAAAAGTGTCAAGATCACGAGCACCAGAGATACAGGCAGAGAACATAATTTTGGTTTTCTTTTTTTGCAAAGGTAGAAAGATTTAATAAAGAGGAAAAACACTGAAATGCAGGGAAAGAGATTGTTAGTAATTCAGATTCTTGAATAAGAAGGAAGAGATTATATCTAGAGAGATTCACCTTTTGCAATGATTGAGGGAACATGGTAATAATGAAAATACATATAGATAACTTGGTAAGTTTAAAAATGGACAATTGAGAATTTTTTTCCATCCATTAAATTTTATATTCTCTTGAAGTAGAAGACAAACTCTTTGAGTATGAAAAGAATTTCAAAGCATAGGAGCTTTAAGAAAGTTCTGAAGATTATTACAGTACCTCTCTGAGAAATAATGAGGGGATAGCTAGGGCTTTTGGGGGTTGTAGAGGATCCAAAAGGGAAATGAAGCAGTACTGATATCGTGCCATTTAGTTTCATAATCTTCTCTGTAAGAAATCAGCAGTCTCCCTGCAAGAAATGAAGAACAGTTAGATTGATGCAGGTCAGGGTATAAATGAGTTGTGTGTTTCAGGGAGTTCCTCTAAATAAAAAAAAATAGGGTGTGCTAAGGATGGTAAAGGAAGCACAGGTTTACAGTTGAAATAAATTCAATGGTATATCCTAGGAGCAAGGTGACGAGGGAAGTGATATAAGAAGTTGGAGAATATGGTTATAAAATTCAGAAGTACAGAGACTATGATGTTTGACCCTGAGAATTATGGCTGAAGATGCAAGCAGACCAGAGTTACTTGACTGATAACATGGGCAGGCATAATGTTGAAGTGTTGTATGAATGCTATAGTTGTGTTCCATTAGGACAGGATGAGCTTATAAAGAATAGCTGGAAAGTAACCTACCTGCATAAGAGGACATCAAAGACATGGGTGACTTTACAAAAACGGTAGAGCATTATGAAGAAAGGTCGTGGGGAGAAAAGACTATGAGGTAAGTGGATTTTTAGAGAACGGGGAGCCTCAAGAAAGTCCTTTCCAGGTCCTGACCCACTGACACACCACTACTCCTTCCAGATTCTGGGTGTCATCCCTGGGATTTTGTGGGCTATGATTTGGCTACTTGACTACAATTCATAGCTCCACTTTTTCTTGTCTGTTTAATACACATCTCCCAGTTCTCTCCCTCGCCTCTCTGCTGTCTGTAGGAAGTAGTCCCAACACAACTAAACAATACATTTGTGCAAGAGTATCTTAAAAGGTAATATCAGTCCAACAGCATCCACACTCAAACATTTCTCTCATACATTCTCCTCAGAAACTGCAAAATCTAGTAATTTCTGACACGTAATAGGATGTAGAAAGATAAAGAAAATGAGTAACATAAAATATTCTATTCCTAAGGCAACTTTCTAGGTCCTAAATTCATCTGTGCGTTTTCTTCTTATAATAACAAATATTACTTGAAGCAAGTTTATTCTGTGCTTCAGAAGCCATCACATTGTCTTCCCTCTGGCCATAAAGAGAATAAAAGGTGTTCCAAGATCAGGTCATAAATAAGAACAATGGCCAGCAGAGGGCTGGGCTATGTCAGTGTTGAAACCACACAAACTTTAGAGTAAAAGCTGGCCTCATCTTATCAAAAGTGAACCAAGGAACAAAGGCCAGAAAATCTACAAAGGAACAAAATCAGCAGAATCAGGATAAAGTTTAATTAAGAGCAATTTAAATATTCATTCTGAATGATCGTAACACCACCAACTTAATCTTATTTGAAATGAGGGGCTGTTTATCTTTTTCTCCTCTTTGGTATATGCCTCACCACCACCTAACTCATCTTCTCAGTATTTAAATCTATTATGAAGTGAATATCACAGGTTGTGAAAAAGAAGTTATAAAAATGAGCAGCTATTAGAAGGACCATGATATTTTGTGAATGCATTCTAAAAATATGATTAAAATAAAAATATTATGTGCAGGGAGTTCCATTTACATATTAGTTGTCTAACATTCTGTATTGGGCTAATGTTAGTTTCTTCTTATTACTTTTACTCCCCCCACAAAAAAAAAATACCAGAGCTGTAGGAGCTATAGGGTTATCCAATTTTTATCTCAATGACAAAATTACAATCATAGCAATGTATATTTTAGCAAGTATCTCATTTACTCTACACAGTATCAAGGACCAAAGAAACCCTCCCAAGTGCTATAGCGCTATTTTTTTCTCCTGTGTAATGCAAAGGTCAAATTAAAGATGTTGGAGAGTCCTTCACAGGTGTTTATCTCTCAAGTGTTTCTTGAGTGTATATGATGTGTCAAGCATTGTGTTTGGTACTGAACAGAGAAGAATGGAAAGGTGGGACTTTGCGGTAATTTCCGAACTAAAACATTAAAATATCCATACAAATTAATACCGAGTGTGAACTCTAATCATTAAGATAGAAACAGTATGGGATGGTTCACCTCAAGCTCAGAATGCTGAAGAAAGGTGTGGAGGTTTAAGAAACATTTTGGAGGATGCGGCATTGCAGATGAGGAGGGACAGGAGCTGAGGCAATGAGACCGGAGCCACCTCTGTGTGGCTGGAACTCTAAGTTTTGTAGCGTGTCTGGACAGTGAGGATGGTAAGGGCACAATAAGACAAGCATTCATAGGTAGACAAGAGGATAATTTCTTGACTCAGGAAAGTTGTATGATTATTTCCTTTCTTTCTTCCTCCCTCCATTTCTTCCTTTTCTCTTATTTTTCCCCCATTCTTTCCTTTTTCTCTCTCTTTTGCTCCATCTATCTCTCTGTATTCCCTCCTGTATCTTCCTTTCTTCATTTCTTCTTGTTTTTAATCTTCTCCATGCTTCAATCACCAACCCTCAGACATATTTCTCAACACAAGTGTACTAAACGCAGGGCCATGGGCAGCCAACATACTATCAGTATTTTCTCACCAGAATATTTTAAAACATAAAGATATCAACTTGGGGAGTGAACTGAAATTTTGATGGGATGGCCTAGTCATGTCTTATTGTGTCAAGGAATGTACTACCCTATCGCAAGCAAGGAAATGAACGTATGACAGAAAAAACAAAAAGGCATGGCATGTGAATAGCTTAAAGAAATTCACCTTATACATTCGATTCCTCCCATCTGCTTTGTTTTCTGCCTTTTGGATACAGGTAATTCTGGCTGTGCACCTGATTAAAAAAGCCTCCCTTGGCAAGTAAAGAGGTGAGCCTTTCTTGGTAATATGCACTGTTCTGCAGAACTGCATGCTCCTCCCTTCTAATATGGGTCTCCTGCGGACCCTTCCCTGGTCAGCACTGTCATGCTTTCTCAACATGAAGCCTCCAGGCAGTGGTAAAGTGTTTTCCTAGTGAGTATAAGGGCCCTGAGTTTGATCTCCAGCACCACAGAAGGAAAAAAGTTGACAATGGAGCCTTCAGCTCTATACACCTGCATACGCATCCATGCACACACACCCAGTACCAATATTATAGCACCTGTGACTTGATTTGTCTTGGAAGTTAGTTTCTAAATCCTCTCTGTTTTAGTGAATGTCCTCCAATTAGTTGGACAAATAATATTTGCTTGCATTTTCCACTGTTGGCCAAAAAGAACACTACTTATTCATTTGGGAAAATTGTTTGATCAATTCCATGCAGAGCTATTATATCTCATTTCTGCCAATAGAGGAAAAGAGTGATATGTCAGATTGAAACAACTGGGAAAACAGATTGCTGAATTAGAAGTGAATATATAATCAGATGCATCCATCAACAATTGGTTAGAATTAGAAGCATTTAAGTCTGTACATTATCAAATACTGCCTGAGAATACAGCATCCTCATTTTATGCTAAATAGATTTTTATGGAAGGATAATAAAGAAGGAAATCTGCTTGCTAATTTGATTAAAAACATGATGCATCTTTGTTATTTCAACTATTAAGACTCCGGTGATTTAACTCAGTGGTTCTGCTGCCTGCCTCGCAAGCTCAAGGACCCGAGTTCGATCCCCAGTACCAAACAAACAAACAAACAAAAAAGAATCCAAATAGGTGGAGGCTAATTACAAAGAAAAGTAGAAATTTATTTCATATTTAAGATCTGTTATCAAACATTGCACACTTTTAAAGTGGAATTATTCACAATTGAAGACATATTTTCATAATTACCCTAAAAAAATAACAGATATAAGTACTCTTTTTACTAAATATTCATCTTTATTCATACATGTTTTCAGTACATAATGATTACATTCCTCATGAATAGTTGATATACGCACATAACACATCTTAGTTCTTTTTCATCTCTGTCTGCTCCCCACCTTGCTTCCTCCCTGCACCTCTTGGTCCCTTTTCTTTTGCAAAAGATCTGTTTAAAATTTTATATATATATAT
>NW_022900926.1:83967215-84028725 GCF_012274545.1 Fukomys damarensis | reverse complement strand
ATATATATATACTGTATCAGTATTTATGAGTTATAGAAAGTAATTTATTAATCATTTTACAGAAAACAGAACAGACTGAAGGGATTCTGATTGCAGAAAGCCATTCTCAATACACAAATATGTAGTCCTATAATTTAATGATTGTGCGTATAAGCTGTAGACATTGTTTAGTGTCCTTATCATATTGTAACTACTAGTTGAAACATCCTTATTAATCCATCCATTGAACAGATGTGTACTGAGTACCTGCTGTGTGACACTCAGTGTTCCAGGCAGAGGGGTACTGCAGAGAACGGAGGAGACAAAACTTCCTACTGTTAAGGATTTCGCATTCTGTTACAAAATCAATGACATGAAAAATGACGAACTGTAATATTTAGTATGGTGGATACCAGTGAGTGCTAGAGGACATAGCTATGGAGGAAATGGGAAGTGAGAGATGGGTTCTAATTTTATAAGGAGTACTCAAAGTAGTTTCCCCTACTTTGGAAGGAGAAGGAGACCTTCACGGGAACATTTGAGTGGCGTGAAGGAGCTGACTGAGAAGGAAGCTTTTGGAAGGATGTTCTAGAGCCTTAAAGCTGGATGTTCCTGGCTTTTTGAGGCAAAAATAGCAAAAGAGGTGTTGATATCATAAATCAAAAGACTAGCAGGGCCAGGGATTTAGCTCAGCGGTTTGGTGGCCTGCCTCGCAAGTGCAAGGACCCGAGTTCGATCCCCAGTACCACAAAAAAAAAAAAAGACTAGCAGAGCAAGGTTAAGTGGTAGATTGTAGTTCATGAAGTCATAAGATGGGAAAGACTGGTTTTGAGCAAAAGAGAAAATATCTTCTTTATATCGTTAGATGTGAACTTCTTAGTGGCAGGAGCTGTTTTGAGCCACGCAGTCTGCTACAATTTCCTAAGGAGTCTAACACAGTTCTTATTTAGGGTTCAGAAATAACCCTAAATAAACAGAAATTTAGTGTTTTAAATAAATCATAATGCCAAAGACAATTTCAATTTCTCTCTACTTACACCTGTCATTCTATTATTTAATAAACAACACAAGAAAATAGTATTACTACCTGTATGCACTACATATTGAACACCTTCATCATGGAGGATTTCTCTCAGTATATAACATTTCTCCATTTTTTATCAGTGTCCTGTCCCCTCCCTTCAACTCTTTCACCCTCCCCATTTACAATAGCTCTGTTTCCATTTTTTCTTCAATTTCTTTTTTCCGTTTAACTCTCCATCCCCTTCCTTTCTGTTGTTCCCCTTCCTATTTGAACAAGTTTTCCCAGCTTCTTAATATCACCTCTCTATTCTGCTAAGTATTTATACTTTGGGTCTCAAATAGGAAAACAATGTGATATTTAAATGTGTGTGTTTGATTTATTTCACTTAGGATTATGTTCTCTGGGTGCATCCATATACCTAAAATCATCTCGCTTACCTTTTTTATGGCAGAGTAATAGTCTGTTGTATTTAAGTACCAGATTTTCTTTATCCATTCATCAGTTGATAGATGTACGGGCTGTTTCCAAAATTTAGCTCTTGTGCTGCTATAAATATAGGCATGCATTCTGATGACCTTAACTCTTTTGAAAAGATACCTAGAAGAGGAACAGCTGGCTCAAATGGCACCTCAGCTTTTAGTTTTTGAGGAATCTCCATACTTATTTTCCAATTGGTTGTACCAATTTACAATTCCACCAATAATAGAGAAGGGTTCGTTTTTTCCCCACAGTCTAGTCAGCATTTGTTGTTGGTTCATGTCATATATTTTGAGGTTGTTTGTACTTCTTTTTCTGATAATTGTCTATTCATTTCAGATGCACAATTTTGGATTGGATCTTTAATCATGGGGGGGGTCTATTTTTTTTTTTAGTTCTTTATGTATTCTACTCATTAATCCTCTGTTTGAGAAGTAGCTGGCAATTTTTTCCTCATTCTTTAGGTTGTCTCTTCACTCTGTTGATGGTTTTCTGCACTGTGCAGAAGCTTTTTAACTTGATATGATACCAACTGTTTATTTTTGTAGTGTTTCCTGTGCAGTCAGGCCTTTGTTAGTAATGTCTTTGCCTACACCCACATCTTCAAGAGTTTTACCTATTCTTCCCTTCAGGAGAGTAAGTGTTTCTGTGTTAGTATTTATATCTTTGATCCATTTTCATTTTACTTTAGTGCATAATGAGAGATATGGGTACAGGCTCAATCTTTAGCATATGTATAACCAGTTTTCCCAGCATCGTTAGTTAAAAAGGTTATCTTTCCTATAGGAAAAGTTTGGCCCCTTTGTCAAAGACAATGTAGCTGAGAATGCTTGGAGTTGTTTTTGCATATTCTATTCTGTTCCACTGAACCTGACATTTTCTCTTTTGCCAATAACATGTTGTTTTCATCGCCGCACCATTATAGTATACCTTGAAGTCCAGGATTGTGATTCCCCATGGCTTCCTCTTATTGCCCAGAATTGCTTTTGCTGTTCTAGGTCTCTTTTGGTTCCATGTGAATTTTAGGACTGTTTTTCTCTAGGTCTATGAGGTATGCTATTGGTATTTTGATATGGGATTGTATTAAATCTGTGTAACAGTTTTCGAAATATGGCCATTTTCACTATATGAGTACTGCCCATTTGGGTAATATCTAGAAAAGTGTTTATAAGTGAGGCTATTACATCTTACACATCTAAATTATGGTTTGAAACATATAAAGAATAAATTTGAAAGCTAAACTGAATGATGAGTTATATCTTTAGAGTACAGTATAAATACTGTATTTCCTAATAATTAGCTGATTTGGCACTAGTTTAAAAAATTCACTTCATACATATTATAAATATTCTTTGCGATTTTCCTTTAAAGTTATATCTAAAGAGGAACAAATTTATGCTAGCACATATCTTTATCACAGACATAAACTAGAGATATGTACTTTCTCATTCATTTCCATGTTATCATATAAAGGTATAATTAGTCCATGAAAGTTTTGCTTTATTATAAAATGAGCAAATGAAGTGTAAATTTATTTCACAGAACACATTCTGGAGCCAGCTAAACATGCTCACAGGTCTGCACCAGTCATGGCTTTATTGCCATTAATTGACAATCCAATTGTATAAAACTAAATTTGAAACTGAAACTCTGTCTTTGAATAACCATAATTTAATCAAGCTTGCTTTAGCTTCCTAATTATTTTATAATGAAATATAAAATATCTTACAAGAAAATGCTTCTCATCTAGAAATTAAATAGAGAACAAAGAATTCACAGGCCACAGAGTAACAATCAATGCAAACAAAATTACCTTCTCACACAAGAGATAAGTATCTCTACCGTTTTGTGAAATCCAATATCAGAGTACCACAATCTTTTCTCCCAATTTATACAAGTATGCCTTCTCCTTATGTTCACATGAAAGTTAAAGAAAAATAATGGACAACAGTGGAACATAAAATACTAATGCTATTGGTATTTTTCCTGAGGAGAAAAAATAATTTTCAGGAAGGTTAGAACTATAGACAGCTAACCCAATGTCAGACATTAGCCTTCACATGTGTCTAGAATCAGTACAAACATTAGCCACAAGTGGCAACCAGAGCAAATATTTTTAACTCTCTCTCTCCTCTCTTTGCTAATTGAAATAATGACCACCCCAGAAAGTTAGCAAGCAATCATCTCATACAAAGCACTGAAACACGACTTGGAAATGGCTTTCCAAGATGGCTTAGGCTTGCTTAGCTAATCCATAGGAGTTCTTTGAGGATACCTCATCCATGTTAGATAAACAATATTCAGGGACTGAGATAATGGTAAAACAACCACCAAACTTAGGGTAAAAATTATTGATGGGAAAATTACTTTTGGAAACAGCTACAAAGAAAAGGCATTAAAATAAACACTTCTTTAAAAAAAGTAGCTGGAAGGCCCACATGCAATAAACTGAAAGACCAGTTCTTCTTTGTAACTATTTTAACACACCAAGTATCTCATAAGGTTGATTATAACTAGAATATTTCTAAGTACTTATTGCAGTAAATTAATCACTAAGCTCAGAATGTAAAAATCTAGGTTCTAGTTACAGTAAATGACTAAATGATTTTTTTTTCTTTTTATTGAGTTTATTGGTACATTTTAGGTATACAGTAAAGTTACATTCATTATTGGGATCTTGTACCTTTACATGACAGGTCTTGGTTCTCATTTTTTTCCCTTGTCCCTGCCTTCCCTTCACCCCCTTCTCCCCTCCCCATTTACAAACACATTACTTCCATTTTTTTCTTTTTCTTTTTTTTGTACCTGGGATCGAATTCGGGCCGTTGTGCTTGCTAGGCAGACGCTGGAACTCCTGAGCTAAATCCCCGGCCCTAAATGATTTTGAACAATTAACCACTCTAGATCTCAGACACTTGCCTCGAAAAGGGTAATTAGGAAGATCATCAAATTCCCTTTTATTTCCAAAGTTATTTGATTCTAAAAGGTCCATAGAGCTGTAGAGAATTTGGAGGGTAGAAGCCAGTTGACAACCATCATCAGAAAACAGCAGTCAAAACATCAACAAATAATGTAATTATCAAACAAGTTTTCCAACAAGGTGAGTAATTAAATTGAATACAGTACATCAAGCAGACTCAGACTTCTAGCTTTTTCAAATTTTACAATTTTGCTTCAGTAAAAAATGCATGGCAGAATAAGTTAAACTGTGTTAATGTGTCATGAAGGTTGTTAATGCCTGGCTTTTCAATCTTTTCCATTGACTCTATGAAAACAGTTAAATTTTCTAAATCCCAGAGTGGCCTTTGAGAAGTTTGTTGTTATAATTTTGTGCTATATATAATTTTGTGATATATATAATTTTGTGATATATATATATATCACAGCATTTATATATAGAGAGAGCAACACAATTAAAACAAGCATAAATATTAGAAAGTGTGCATAATATGCATAAATGAAAATTTATACAAATGCATTTGTTGATCCTACACATGCACACGAATCCCAACAAAATGTTCTTTAACTGCTCTTATGTGATTGTGGTTGACATTTTGAGCTGTTAGACTTTGAACTAGTTTAAATAGACTACTTTCATTATGCAATTCCTAACATAATCCTGCAGAGTCAGTACTGTGTGCCCTTTTGCTAAATTTAATTCAATTCTTCTATCATCAGAGTATATCTGTTTTAAAGAAAAATATGATTACTAATTTAGATGACAGGTATCCAAGTTTAAGACTGACCCCCCCCAAAAAAAAATCCCTGTTGGAACCTACAATGGAGCATTCTGAATATAAACTGAAAATATTGTTTTAAAATTTATTTCCCCATGCTATTTATCACAAAATAGGTGAGTATGTATAATACTTTAAATAGATGTTTTCTCAGTATAACTCTTCTGAAATATACTTATTTCAGTAAGTCACAAAAAGCTTCAAGTACATGTTACAAACATCAAGAAAAATTGAATTATTTATACTTGTCAGCAGAGATGAGAATAAACCTTACAGAAATATGAACATAGATAGAAAAAAATACAGTTCTAAAGCATTTTTACCTGAATTTTCAGTACATTTTTCTAGGACAAAAAATTAAGCTCTGTCCAGCTTGGGACCTTGGTTTTCTTGGAGAGCTAAGTACATATCCAAGAACAACTTGAAAAGAGAAAATGATGTAGACTTTCCGATAAAGCAGTATAAGAATTCAGCAGTGATTCCAGATGAAGCAATCAGGGATCAGGGAAGTGGATTCCACATAGAGTGAGCAACATACAGGAAAAGTATGGGCAAGGGTGACATGAGGCACATATTGATAAGAGGACTTTATTTTAGCAGAGCCTTTGGTGTGTGCAAGAGAATATTTGATAAGGCACTAGATAGAGAACAATTTGGATGCCTGACATAGATTATGATCATCAGGCTTGGAAGGGGCTTTGAGAGTTTCAAGGAGAGGAATGACAGAACAAAAGCTGTGCTTTAGAAGATTTATTCTGATAGCATGTGTAGGATAGATTGGAAGAAGTAACGCTGGGTCAATAGTCCTTTAGAACAGAGAAGTTGCAGCCTTAGAAATCACCCATACGACTCTGAAAACCAGCCTGCAACTCACCTGCAGCACACGGGATGAAGATTTCCTGCCTCTTTCCAGAATACCCTAGATCCGTGAACAGTTAAAATCTTTCTATACATGAGTTGTGCAGAAATGTCCTGGTAGAAAGCATAATAATAAAAGACACATATAATTCTCTAAGATTGGTAAAAGGGGCACAGTAATACTGCAACACTCCCACTTTGTTCTTCTTTTAGGTTTTGAAGTTTTATAATAGCCACTTACTTAATTTATCTAGAGATTTGAGTTATGCCACTAATAACAGATTGCTGAGTATTTTTATCAATTTGGCTATGGAAAGGAAAAGTGTGATTCCATAATTTAGATTTGCAGATAGTAAAATGAGTGATAACTGGTATTTTAGAAATATGATTTCCAAAGTTAGTAATTTTGATAACAGCAAGAAAAATCTTTTTAACATAAAGTCATTTTGAAGCCTAAAATAAATGTTAAATTTAGTCTATAAAGGAAAGTGAGGAGATCCTTGTTTAAGGCTTAACTGCTTTGATTAAGCCTGATAGCCTTATTATCCTTAGGGTAACTTCTACCTCGAGATGAGCCGCATTCCATGGAACAGGCCACTGTCATTATATATAATAGATTCTTTTGAAAATATGTTATAATGTCGAAAGGAGATTATCTCATTTTGACAGAAGGAAAGGGAAATCTGTTAAAAGGAATGGAAGAAATTATACTTGCCTTTCTTGTCTTTGCTGCCTAAGGTGAAGTGAAATTGTTTTCCTGTTATCAGACCAAGTGCAGACACACTTTAAGATCAGCTTTCCTTAAAGATTATTTCAGATAAAGGCATCAGGCCTGTCTTCCTACTTGCTTCAAGACACTTTAAATGGACACTCAGCACATTCATCTGCTAGTTTGCCAAAGTTACGCGGATAAAATATTCCTCTAAATTCTTAAGAGACACAAAGATATAAGCAGGGTTTTATCATTGAAAGATTCCCTGTCCTCGTCTCTCATGAGCTTTGATTTCCACCTAGGATATTTTGGACCTAAAGAATATTTTATTCTTTTTCTTTTTCTAGGAAGCAACCATCCATATAAAAGGAGTTACATAATAAAGATATAACTGAGAGCTTCAAAGCTATTTTAAATTATGAGAGCCTGCTTCTTATCTTAAAACAATCTCTGTTCCAATCTTTACATAGGAAGAGATACATCAGCACTAGATTTTCAGAAACCGCAGGGAACAAGACTGCCTTTGAAATTTGAGAGCCACACAGGCTTCTGGCCTGATTTCTTGTTTCCTCTAATAAGTCATCTCTTCTACTGTCATTGTTTTACCTATTACCCACTTTCCATGCTGGTGACACAAACCTATAAATTCAGCCCAGAGTTAGTGTCTGAAGTTTAGACTTGAATAATGACCTAGATTTACACATGGATGTCCCCAGGTGTCTGATTCCTACAGTGTCTTCTAGAGCACACCATCCCCACCCATCACGTTCCTAGAATTGAGTTACACATGCTGTGCTGCTGTCTGTGGCTCTTGCTGGACCAATAGCCATGCAGGCAGTATCCGTGCTGTTGTTTTTTGAAGGCCTAGGTTCTGACACATAGGGGCTGTTCAATAAGTATTTTGTAAATGAATAAATGAAATAGAGTTTGAATAAGTCAGAATAAGTATACATTTATAAAATGTGCTCCTTAAGCCATCTGCTTTTTAGCCTCTGTCACTGAAGATTAGGGGACTGTATTAGGATTTATCAAAGTGCATGTCCACTTAGGATCACAGTGCATTGATTCACTATATACAGTTACAATTTGCTGTGGAACTTTGAATGATTTGAATATTCTGTCTAGTGTAAATACCTTAATATTACTGATGAATCAGTTGATAGAGTAATTACTGCTTTTCATAACAAAGTTACTAAAATTGAATATGCCTCAATCCAAAGCAATGCATGAAAAGCATAACATAGAATAGGTTTTCATTCCCATATTCATGGCTTAGTAAAATATGAGCTTTGTTTCAAAGAGCATAGATAAAAGTGCACCTTGTAGGAAACTGTAGAAACCTAGTTTGGAATGGCACTAAATGGATACAGAATTTTATTTTTTTTTTTACTTTTATTAGTATAAATGATACATGTACATAACACATTTCAATTCTTTGTGTGTGTGTATGTGGGTGGGTGGTTGGGTGGGTGTGATAGAAAAGCCATTAATTCTTACTAGCAAAGGGAATAGAGTTCCTAGAAACAAGTCTATCCATTTTTACTGTCGAATAAGTGGGTTCTAAACCAGGGTGCTTACAAAATCATTTAATTTAAACTCATAGGTAATCAACAGGATATATTTTGAAGAATCCAAATCCTTCAGTGAAAAGAAAATGTTAGTTTGAAATGCACTTCTTTGTTAGTTTTTTCACATTAAAGTTGGTTTGGTTTTTTAGAGAAAAATTAAATAAATAAAAAAAAGACAAACTTTTGACTAAACTTTGTACCTCCCCCCAAAACTGAGTTATTATGCACAGCCCTAAGGGAAAGCATTATGAAATTATGACTGATTAACATGGCTCAACAGCATCTGGATTCCTCTAGGATTTCTTTTGTGTGTTCTTTGATTCCATATTATAAAATCAATGCCTTTACATTCATTTTTTTAGACTTGTAAAGTGGGTGTGATTGTTCTTTATAACAGTATCTCAAAAATATGCCAACATCACTGAAATTATCAAACAGGATGGCCTTGAGAAAAAAATGTAAGAATACTTCAAAATTTTCATAACATTCCTATCATTCTCATGAATTTATGTTTTTCCTTTGAAAGAGCCTAAAATGTTCTTAATGAATATATGTCGAATCAGAGTGAACAATACTCCAAGATTTTGAGGTATTTATATTTTTATAGGAAAAGCTGTGATTTAGAATTTCTACCTACAGTAAGCAATGTGCAAGGATCAATGTGCGACTATTTGTGTTTGTTCTCTGAAGTGTGTATTCATTTCACTTGCCCGTTTTTCGCTTGGGCCTTTTACTTTGGGGTATATCATTTTTTGAGTTTTTTATGTATTCTAAAGATTAATCTTCCTGAGGAATAGCTGGCAAATTTTTCCCCATTCTGTAGGCTCTCTTTTCACTCTATTCATTATTTCGTCTGTTGTGGAGAAGATTTTTAATTTGATGATACCATTTGTTGATTCTCAGTAGTATTTCCTGTGAACTTGGAGTCTTGTTCGGTAAGTCCTTGCCTATGTCTATGATTTCAGAGCCTTCACTTATTTTGTCTTCCAGCAAGTTAAGTGCTTATGCTTTCAAATTTAGATCTTTGATCCATTTTGATTTTAGTTTATTGCATGGTGAGAGATATGTGCCTGAATTCAGTCTTCTGTATGTAGACAGCCAGTTTTCCCAAAAATCATCTATGAACAAGAACTATTATTCCTGCAGTTTATTTTTACCCCCTTCTAAGAATCTTTCTGAAAGGGTGAAAGACATCATATTACAGTGATATATGCACACCCATGTTTATAGAACAATAGTTGTAATAGCTAAATCTTGGAATCAGCCTCTATGTCCATCACAGATGAATGGATAAAGAAAATGTGGAGTACAACTCTTCCATAAAGATACGCTTGAGTCATTTGTAGAAAAAGGGATGAATTTTGAGACTATAATGTTAAGTGAACTACATCAGACATACAAGCTTAAATACATGATTTCTGTTATATAAGAAACCCAAATTATGAATAAAGAGGAAAATAAAAGACAAATAATAGGAAGTAGAGAGCTAGATCTTTCTCACATGGGGAGAGGAGTAAAAGATGGAGGGAGGGAGAAGAGAAGGGGATGAATAAAGGAACTGAGAGGCATTGTATATATGTACCAATTCCACACAAGGAATGTTAACATTATACGCTAAAAATATGTACAAGAAAAAAGAAAATTAGTGCCTATCATGCTTTTTAGAATGATCTTTGTCAGATTTTATCATTCATGTGTTATTTTTCTAAAAGAATTAATTAATGACAATACACTGACTGTTTCTGATATGTTTTTAAAACACAATGACCATTTAATATCCTTTAATCATTGTATCATAATGGACAAGATGCACAGATTTTTCCCACTGTGTAGACATATAATATTGAAGCAATAAATCCTATGAAATGTAGTTTACACTTCTTCACTTTCTACACACTTTCAAACACACGCAAGTTTTAAAAGACAATAACAGAACAGCAGATAAAATCAAAGACAGACAGAAACATCAGGACATTTCTTAGTTACATAGAGATAAGATCTCTTTTATGATTTGTGTCCATGTAGACTTGCTGACTGTTTACATTAAAATACTGTCATGCCCTATGTTTCCAATCAAAGCTTAACATTGTATGGACACCACTAATTAAACTTTTTGCACACTGAATCTGAAAGATGCATCTATGATGGGATTGTGGATCAATTCAGAACTGGGGGAAGAAAGGTTACAGGAATGTTAAATAAAGCTCTAGGTTCCCCAGTCCTTTCAGCAAATAGTTAATGAAAATAGTTTCATGTTAATGAAAGAAGCTACAGTTATGCCATTTGGGTTTGAAAGGTAAATACCTTCAATGTCCACAACTAATTGTTTCTAGTTGACTAGCAAAGGCTCTGCTTATATTGTTTGTGTAAAATCACAAAGTTCAATCTAGTAACATAATTGGTCAAGGTAGCCTGATTAATACACATGAAATCCTTTTAAAAACTATAAAAGGTTATAAACATTAATGATATTATTCATTAGATGGGTAAATTGTTCCAAATCAAATAAAAATATGTTAAAAACAAGGTAATACTAGATATTGATGATTTTGTAATTTCATCATCATAGTTTGCTATCTTTTAGTAGTATATAGAAATGGACTTTGGTAATAGCATAGAAACATAAAAATGTATCTGCCTATAAAATCATTATGATTAACATGATAATCCCATTTCATAAAAAAGGCACAACTGGAGAAAAATGAAAGAGTAGCTATTCTTTTCATAACCTATAAATTATGAAAAGGAAAATTCTAATCACTTTATAACTCCCATCTCCTTCTATCAACTAAATTAAAGAGATCTATTCAGTAAAGAAAACCTGTATTTGTTTAATTTTGTAATACCAGAGTAGAAACAATAGTCAGTACAAGTTCAAGTTCAAAGAAAAAGTTTTGTAGCTCAAGATTTGCTGTTGACTGAATATTTATGTTCTCCTAAAATTCATATGTTGTAACTTAATCCTGAATATTAAGAAGTCTGACCTTTGGGAGGTGCCATGCTGTCATGAATGGAATTAATGCCCTTATAAAAGAAGCTATAATAGCTAATACTTGGAAACAGCCCAGTTGCCCATCAACTGGAGACTGTATAAGGAAGATGTGTTTTTTTTTTTAATAAAATGGAGTACTACTCATCCATAAATAATAAGAAAATAGACACAGTTATATCTAAGTGGATGCACATTGAGGCAATACTCTTAATTAAAATTAATAAGACACACGTGTAATTCCCAGATAGTTTCTCTGGTATGAAAAACCAAAAGTATAAGTAAGGTAAAAAATGGATAATTGATGTTGTGTAATAGGAAGGAAAGGTCTAAAGGAGTAGGGAAACTGGAAGGGGAATGGAAAGGTAAGAAGGAAAAATAAAAAATATCAGAAAAGCAAAAAAAATGGAAACAAAGTCTTTGTAAGTAGGGAAAGGTGGAGGAGGCAAAGGGAGGGCAGGGAAATGGGAAAAAATAAAAACAAATTGTTCTAGACAATTGATAGATTCAGCAGAGTAGCTGTATACAGGTTAACACTCAAAAATCAATAGCCTTCTTGTACACAAATAACAGAATTACTGAGGAGAAATTAGGGAAACATTCCATTTCACAATAGCAACCAAAAACTACAATATCTAAGACTCAATCTAACAAAGGAAGCAAAATACCTCTACACTGAGAACTACAATCTGAAAAAAAGGGATCAAAGAGTATGTAAGAAAGTGGAAAGACATCCCTTGTTCCAGGGTAGGGAGAACCAATACAGTGAAAATGGCCATACTTCCAAAACTGTTATACAGATTCAATGCAGCCCATATTGAAATCCCAAAATTACATTTCACAGAACTAGAGAAAATTCATTTGGAACTAGAAGAGACCTAGAATAGAAAAAGCCATTCTAGGCAACAAAGACATGGCAGGGGGTATCACAATGCCCAGCTTGAAACTATCCTACAAAGATACTGTGTTTAAAAAAAAAAAGTGCTACTGGCAAAGACACAGACCCAAGGATTAGTGGGATAGATTAGAAGATCAGAAAGAGCTCCAGACATACTCAGCTACCTCATCTTTGCAAAGGAGTCAACCATCCTCCCTGGAGGAAAGATAGCCTCTTTCATAAATGGTGTTGAAAAAACTGGATTTCAACTTGCCAAACATTAAAACTAGACCCTTATCTTTCGCCATGCACTATACTAAAATCAAAGTGGATTAAAGATCTAAATATTAGAACAGAAACACTAAACCTGTTGGAATATAAGCTCAATACAACACTTGAAGACATTGGCGTAGGAAAACACTTTATGAAGAAATCCTCAGTAGCACGGGGACTAGCAGAAAGAATCAACAACTGGGATCTCATCTTATTAAAAAGCTTCTGCACTGCAAAAGAAACCATGAACAGAACTAAGAGATAACCTACAATGTGGGAAAAAATTTTTACCAGTTGATCCTCAGACAAACTATTATCTAGAATATATAAAGAACTCAGAACAATCAGCCCCCCAAATATAAAGACCCTATTCAAAAATGGGCATCTGAAATGTACAGACATTTCTCAGACAAAGAAGTAAAAACAGCAAGTAAATATATGAAAAAATGTTTCACATCACTGGTCATGCGAGAGATGCAGATGAAAACAACAGTGAGATTCCACCTCACCCCACAAAGAATGGCTGCTATCAAGAAATCAACCAATAACAAATGCTGGTGGGCCTGTGGGGAGAAAGGAACCCTTCTCCACTTTTGGTGGGAGTGTAGACTGGTGCAACCACTATGGAAATCAATATGGAGACACCTTAAACAACTAGGATTGGACGTCCCAATTGACTCAGATATTCCCCTTCTGGGTATCTTCCCCAAAAAATTAAAAGAATCATGCCAAAGTGATATTTGCTCAACCATGTTACTAGAAGCACAGTTTTTAATAGCTAAAGCTTGGAAACAGCCTAAGTCCCCATTAGCTGGAGGCTGGACAAACAAGATGTGGCTTTTTTTATTTTGTTTTGTTTTTATAAAATGCAGTGCTACTCAACCATAAAGAATGAGAAACTAGAGACATTTATAGCTAAGTAGATGCACATTGAGGACATACTCTTAAGTGAAATTAATAGGACACACATGTGTAAATACCAAATAGTTTCTCTGGTGTGATAAAATAAAAGTATAAATAAGTAAAATGTATAATTGATATTGTGTAATAGAAAATAAGGTCTAAATGTGTAGGAGAAGTGGGAGGGGTAGGGGAAAGGTAAGAAAGGAAAAGAAAAAAATAAGAGAAAAGGAAAAAAATTGAAAAATGTTTTTGTAAATAGGGAGGGTTGAGGCGGTGAAAGGAGGGCAAGGGAATGGGGAAAAAATAAGAACCAAGATGCATCATGTAAAGGTACAAGATCCCAGTGATGAATGTAACTGTATTGTACAACTATAATGTACCAATAAACTTAATGGGAAAAAAGAGGCTAAAAAGAGTTCATTGGTCTTCTTCTACAAGAGCACACAGCTAAAAGGAACTGTCCAAGAATAATGAGCCCTCACTGCAATTTTCCAAAGTCCTGATTATGGACATAACCTCCAAAATTGTGAAAAATAAATGTTTCTTATTTATAACTGACTCAGTGTAAGATATTTTGTAATATTAACCTAGATAGACTAAGTTATACACATAAGCATACATAATATAGATATAAATAGATTAGATCTGCCTTCTATAGAAAGAATATTAGTTTTAATATTGGAAAGGCCTTCCCAAATGTGAACGTGAGTACTCATAGACAACATAAGTAGTTATAGGATCTAAAAGACAGCCTCACATCTATAGCTATATTATAAACTCATAATTTCTGTTCAATAAAAATTGCACTATGTAGAATAGAAGGAAAAACACAGTTCTTAAAATATCTGTGTTAGTGACACATAAATGCCAGACATCTCTAAGTCCATTCACTGTACTTTATGTTTTATCATGTGACATAAAGGAGAGCCATTTACCATTTCATAAACTCATGCTTGTCAATTTTGATTTCCTTAATAAAACATTGACCTAAACACAGTCTGTTCTTAAACATAACAAGCACTAATTTCAGAATTTTTAGTTCTAGAATATCAATTTGGTTAATTTTCGTGTATTTCAATTGTTGAAATTCTGTATTTCACCCTGCTTGTCCACTTTTTAAATAAAAAAGTACAATTCTCTTGATTTTGTAAGTGATCAGAAGATTTTTCTAATACTTGACTTTAATATAATCCCAGTATAAATCACATTTGGAGATTACAACTTCACTAAAATTTTGTACATTGCATAATGAATTACATTTCTCATTAAATATTTTGTATCAACACTATATATTATCAGGCTAAATAATGAATGATGAAGCAAGATAGTGAAATATCACAAAGTACTAGCACTATTTTCTTGGGTTATGGCCTCAATGAACCTAGCAAGAGTTAAATTCTGTGCATAATCTGCATTGCCAAACTGAAATAATAGAATTCTCCTGACAGAACTGGCAATACCAGTTAGAAAACAATGCTTTTATCTTTCAAAGCATTTGTTGTATCCATTATACCTCAAGTAAAATATGCCAAAAATTCAGAGTACTGAAATGTTTTCTATCAATAAATGTTTTGTTTGATGATGAACAGTAGCATTCACTGGTATTACTCAAGAAACCTTAATATAATTCTGTGTTATAATCATTGGTGATGATTTCTTATTGAATGCATAGAACAGTCTCTGTCTGAGAAGTCTCACTCTTCAATATGACAGGCACACTGACCTACTAGTATAGGTTCAGTCAACAGTATTTGTCTATTAAAATTATTGACAAAAATTGTTGCAATTCACACAAATCCAGAACATCTTTTGATGCATCCCCTTGGTATAAAAAAGAGTCTATGAAGTTGCGAGGGGCATTGGGGTTGTGCAGCGTTACAGAAACTAGAGCAGGGGGACACACGGGGTACAGCCTCCCTGGGTAGTGTGGCAGTGATGCATGGAGCCTCATGAGGGTGTGGAAAGCAGCAAAGACCTCTGAGCCAAGTCAAACGATAGGATTTAGGTGGCTTATCTCGCCAACTATTTCATGAATCCTTTAGATACTGCAGAACTTCAAGTCTAAGATTCTTCGGTTTCCCCTGAGGATGCTTGCTGGGGTCATCGGGATAGTTTGCTGCATTGAAAAACTTTTCAGCTTTTCTCATGCCTCCTCCCAGGTCTTTTCTTCGAAGTATGTGCTGCCTGTTCTTTCTGTCATTGCACCTCTTAACAGAGGTGAAATGCCACGTCTTTAATGCTTCCATTCTGTCTTGGCTCTTCTCACTGGAAGGCTTGGCATTTTAGTCAGAACCAGTTCCCTTTTACTTGGGAAATTGTCCATTGATACCACATGACGATATATCATTTGGGCCCTCTGTTCTTCTACATTTTTTAATGATATGAATCATTTCTTGGCACTGTGCCTGCCTCATAGTCACAAGGTCCTGAGTGTGATCCCTGGTACAATAATAATAATAGTAATACTAATAATAAGTAATTATTATTATTCTGATGGCAATTTTTTTAACTATCCCCATCCCCTGAATCTTATTTGACTTTGTTGCCACTCTGTGTATAGGAAATAACCCAGAAGATGCACTCTGCATGTCTCTGAGGCATTACCACATATAACATGCTGTGATTTGAGCATGAGCAAAGTTTTTAGTGATTATCTTATTTGTTGATAGCTGAATTTCTTGGATCTGTAGCTTGATTTGTAACATTCATTTTGTAAAATTCATAACCATTATTGCTTCAAATATTTTTTCTGCTTCATTTTCTCTTACTTTATTTGGTATTCTAATTATATGTACGTCACTTCTTATGTGATTGTTGTGTAATTCTTGTATGGTCTGTTCAGCCCATCCTTTTTTATCTTTGTATTTCAATTTGGGATATTTCTAAAAATGGATCTTCCAACTTACTGTTTCTCTCCTTACCAATTTACAGTCTCCTGTGGATTCCATCAGAAGTATTTTTCATTTTTGCTGCAGTTTTGATTTTTACCATTTCTTCTTAGTCCTTCTTAAAACATTTTTCTGCTTATATTTTCAATTTGTTATTGCATATTATGTATTATTTCATAGGGCCATTAATATGATAATTTAAAAATCCACATCATATTTGAATCTGAGTCTGATATATGCTTTTTCTCTTCCAAATGTTTGTTTGCTTGTTTTGCCATATAACATAAGAATTTTGAAAGCTAGAAATAGTGGATGAGCTAATAGGAACTCAAGTAAATTGGCCTTTATGTGTCATTTACATGTTAACCTGGATAAAAATTATACTACATTTAATGGTTGCAATATGTATATGTACCAGCGATCTCACATTAGCTACTATCTCTTTGCCTCTACTGTGGTGTATGTGAATCCCCAAGCCTCATTGTTAGGCAGACCCTGCATTCTGCAACGTTTTCACCTGCAATCCACTGGTTTAATACTGGAACTCTGTTAGGTACTAAGGGATACTTTGCAGAAAAATATTTTAATACTATAATTAAATCTCAGTCTTTTAATTTGTTAATTCCCTGTGCTGTTGTGTTTATAGGTCTTCAGTTTTTATTTCTTCTTAGGCCATTTAGAAAGACTAGAGCTCATGGGAGCTGGGAAATAGCCTTGTTCCAAGTCAGATAAAGCTCTGGGGAAATCTTTCTCTTGGAGAAGAGGCTTTTGTTACAGGGAGTTCTCCAGGTATTTTTCACAATGGTTATTTTCTCCTTTCTCTTCCAGAGTGATAAACTGATTTGATTCTTCATTTTGAGGCTGTTATAGATTTTCTGGTAGTAAAATCCCAGAAAATGTGAGTCCTACAAGCTTGAAAATTTCCCAAGTTTCTTATTATCCTATTAGTCTGTAATCTCAGATTCACCAATTCATTCAAAGAGTCCTATTGGCTTCTATTTCAGATATAGCAATATTGGACAAAATTTTCAGGATTTGCCTGTCACTGTACAGAACCACTCTATTCTATTATGCCAGTTCTCTGGTAAGTAAAAAAGAAAACATTGAAGACTTCGTATTTACCTAAGTGTTGGAGAACTTGCCTAGCATGCATCAAGCCCTGGGTTGGATCCTTGACACTTAAAAAAAGAAAAAGAAAAGAAAAGAAAAAAAAGATAAAAAGAAAGACTTGCATTTCAGGTAGTTCATTTTTCCTTTGTTTTAAAGATAGGAGTAAAATTTTCTAAGCTGTTTACAAGTTGTAGCTGAAAGCAGAATTCCCGTGTGTGGCTATTTCAATTCACATGTAAGCTAAATGAATTTAAATAAAATGTGAACTTGTGTTTCTCAGTCACCACAGCAATCGCTTCTTGGCCTTTGGATGCAGTCACTGCAGCGATATTTCAGGTGCCCAACAGCCATCTGTGACTAGTGGTTAGTGCATGGGACAGTCACCATACAGAACTCGTAAACCAACACTTTCGAGTCTGAGAGCTCTCTAAAATAAAAGAATTTATTGAGTCATTTCCAGACACTAGCCAGGAAAGGACCAGATCCTGATACATCTTTCACAACTCTCATCACCCAAGCTCGTTAGCAGTTGAAAATATGCCCACTAGATCTAAGAACCTCGAACATTTTTATGATAAAAGTTTGGGGAAATCCAAAAATTTTTAAACCTATAACGGTTGTAAATAAAAGAGGCAGGATAATATAAAACGGGAACAATTTTGAGATAGGAGGGTGGTCTATAGAAAGTAACTGTTGCTTCTGGATTGGTTGTGGTTAATCATTTGGAAAGCTCATCACAAGTGGGAACAGTAAGCAATATAAAACAGTCATTTCTTGGCTTTGGCCTGTAGTTATTGACTGACTCACTTTCCCTGTCTCTAGGTTACCCTACTCTTGGTTTATGCTTCTTTTCTTCCAGGATGATCAACACACAAAATTCCTTAAAGATATTCTAAACCCACAAATTAGTTTAGTTCATAAGGTAAAGAGCACAACCTAATCTTAAGAAATACAATAACCTGGATATTTTTTCTATAAAATAAGCTATCCTTTTACTTGTAAATGTGCTTTTATCTTTATATACGCAGGGCATTGCTTTTCTCCTGTAGACCAAGACAAACTTTCTATCGCTTCACAATTCCACATATTTTTCACCTCTACAAAAACACATAAATATTCCCAGACCCAGACTATGATGCAACTTTCTTGTTGCACTCTATTTTCTTTGAGTTGCACTTTATAAGTTGTCCCTACTCAACCTCTTTATGCACCTTACTATGAATCCTGAAATTTTTTTTCTTTCTAAAATTCAAAAACCTGTAACTTGTCCCTTGGTTGGGGTTGTCACTGGGCTGCCTCTGAGAGATTCCAAAAGATGAGATGCTAACCCACCCTTTCATAGAGTAAGTTTCCAGGTTTGCTGACTTCCATCAGGGAAAAAGAACTTTCAGGACTATCAGGAAGAGGCCTTGGAAGGATGTATTAGGCAGAGATTTTAGGATGCATTCAAGATTGGGATGTGGGTGCTCTGAGAAAGGAGATGCACTACAATTTGGAAGTGAGAAATCTCATGAGGCAAACAGGCTAATACCACTGAATGGGCCAGTAAATATAAAGCAATTTAGGTAGGGTTGTAAACTTTTTTGCTTCATTTTCACCTTGAACACTAAGTAGAGGATGACAGAAAAATTAAGATGGGGTAAACTAAAAAGTTTATCACATAGGGTTCAAGGAAGCTCCCCAAGTCCAGATGGATAACACTGACTCTCTCCACCTACAAGGAAGGTTGCAGATCCACTGATTTCCATTATAAAAAAAGAATTTTCAAGAAGTGTCAGTAAGAGGTGTAAGGAAGCTTATTAGGCAAAATGTTATAGTACACACTCAAAACAATGCCGACTCTCAGGAGAGAAAGGGACCTCTGGTGAGGGATTGGGGATTTTTATATGGACTTGGGCGGAGTCCTTAAAATGGGTTATTTAGGATATGTATTCTTAGTGTCTTTCATGCCACCCATCTGGTGAGCTGTGGTGAAAAACAAACACCACTTTACATATGTTTAAGGCTGAGATACACTGTCCTCTTAAAGGTGTGCTTCCTGAGAATGGGGGTTGGTAGAAGGGAGAATAATTTACAGGTGAAAGTTTGGGTATAGGTTAAAGCCTTAATTGTCTTTGAAATGGTTGGGGATTTTTTCCTGGTAAGGGAAAAGAAAAGCTCGAATAACTTAGGTCCTGAGTGAAGCTGCAGTTGTTATTTTAAGTATAATTTTTAAATTATGATTTTTTTTTGTGTATTTTACCTATTTTTAGTTTTTTCTATCCTATCTCAAATTGAGTCGCTATATTCTGTTTGAACTGAAATGAGAAGTGACCATTATTTACTTTTAGCAGTGCAGATAAGGTCAAAAGTCTGAATTAGTTTTCACACATACCACAACACAAAAGATCCACCTTTTTCTGAGGACTTTTATAGTTCAATAATATAGCTAATGTCAAACTTGCATTTTCTGTAATGAGGATTTAACAATGTCTATATGATTTTGTTATGTCATCTGTCCAAACTTTCAATTAGCCACTTTTATCATTTTCATGTGATATTGAATGTATAAGTTTCCCAACAGCATATATTTGGCTCATGAATGATGTTGAAATTTATTTCAAAAACATGAAATCTAAGGAGCAGCTGGTAAAATTTTTTCCCACATTGTAAGCTGTCTCAGTTCTGTTGATGGTTTCTTTTGCAGTGCAGAAGCTTTTTAATAAGATGAGATCCCAGTTGTTGATTTTTTGTGCTACTTCCCATGCTACTGAGGATTTGTTCATAAAGGCTTTTCCTATGCCAATGTCCTCAAGAGTTCTGCCTAACTTATCTTCCAGCAAATTTGGTGTCTGTTTTTTAATATTTAGATTTGGTATATGGTGAAAGATAAGGGTCTGCTTTAATCTTTGGAAGGTTGAAATCCAGTTTTTCCAACACCATTTATTAAAGAGGCTATCTTTCCTCCACTGAGGATGGTCAGCTCCTTTGTCAAGGAAGAGATAGCTGAGTACATCTGGAGTTGTTTCTGTATCTTCCAATCTATTCCACTGATCATCAGGTCTGTTTCTTTGCCAGTACCATGCTGTTTTTATCACAGTGGCTTTCTAATATAGTTTCAAATTGGGAATTGTTGTACCTGCTGCCATGTCTCTGTTGCCTAGGATGGCTTTTGCTATTCTAGGTCTCTTCTGGTTCCAAATGAATTTTTGGATTTTTTCTATCTCTGTGAAATAAAGTGTTAGAATTTCAATCAGCATTGCATTGAATCTGTATATCAGTTTTGGTAGTATGGCCATTTTCACTATGTTGATTCTCCCTACCGAGGAGCAGGGGATATCTTTCCATTTTCTTATATCCTCTTCAATCTCTTTTTTCAGAGTGCTGTAGTTTTCAGTGTAGATGCCTTTTGTTCCTTCATGAGATTGATCCCTAGATACTTCATTTTTTTGGATGCTATTGGAAAAGGAATTACTTCCCTAATTTCTCTCTCAGTGAGTCTGTTATTTGTGTACAAGAAGACTATTGATTTTTGAGTGTTGACCTTACATCCAGCTACTCTAATGAAAGTGTCAATTAAGTATAGAAGTCTTTTGGTGGAATTTTTTTAGGTCTTCAATGTAGACTATCATGTCATCAGCAAATGCTCCTCAGACAAAGACTATTATCTAGAATATATAAAGAACTCAAAAAACAGCCCCCCCAAATATATAGACCTGATTCAAAAATAGGCATCTGAAATGAACAGACATTTCTCAGACAAAGAAGTAAAAGCATCAAGTTAATTTATGAAAAAATGCTCCACATTACTGGTCATTTGGGAGATGCAGATGAAAACAAAACTGAGATTTCACCTCACCCCACAAAGAATGGCTGCCATCAAGAAATCAATTAATAACAAATCTTGGCAGGGCTGTGGGGAGAAAGGAACCCTTCTCCATTGTTGGTGGAAGTGCAGACTGGTGCAACTGCTATGGAAATCAATATGGAGATACCTCAAAGAACTAGGATTCAGAGGTTCCATTTAACCCAGTACCCCTCTGCTGGGTATCTTTCCAAAAGAATTAAAAGAATCATACCCCAGTGATATATGCACATCCATGTTTATAGTGGTACAGTTTGTAATAGCTAAAACTTGGAAACAGCCCATTTTCCCATCAGTTGGAAACTAGATAAAGAAGATGTGGTGTTTCTATAAAGTGGAATACTACTCAGCCATAAAGAATGATAAATTAGAGTCATTCATAGGGAAATGGATGCATATTGAGGATATACTCTTAAGTTAAATAAATAAGTCATACATGTGTAAATACCAAATAGTTTCTCTGGTGTGAAAAACTATAATTGTACATAAGATCCTAATGGTATAATTGACAATGTGTAAGAGGAAGAAAAGGGCTAAAGGTGTAGGGGAAGTGGGAAGGGTAGGGGAAAGGAAATAAGGAAAAGAAAAAATATGATAAAATGAAAAAATGGAAATAAAGTTTTACTAAATAAGGAAGGTAGGAGGGGGTGAAGCGAGGGCAGGGGTGTGAGGAAGAAATGAGAACCAAGACCTGTCATGTAAAGGTACAAGCTCTCAGTAATGAATGTAACTGTACTGTATACCTAAAATGTACCAATAAACTCAATGAGAAAACAAATTCAATCTAACATAAAAAGAAGAGGAGTGGGAAAACACAATTCTCTTGCTTCTGAAATACCACAAAAAAGCTAATGAGATTGTCCATAATTCATTCATTTATTAAAATGTCATAAAAGTGACAGATTTAATGGCTCAAACCTTTGAAGTACTTTTACTACTAGGACAGTTAAATATGATAACTAATAGACTGAGAAAGCAGAGTAATGTTGACATATTATGTACATTGTTGAATTGTTCAAAAATTATCTTACTAAGATCATATAGTAGCATGGAAGATCTTTTTTGTTGTTGTTGCTTTTCCCTGAATAATGTTACCTTTCACTCTTCAACATTCTGATACAGCTGCTTTGAGTTCTTTGTAGGAGCCACAAGCATTCAGTTTTGACAACCTTTATTTTTTTTTTTTAGTTGAAGATTTAAATGAAAGTCTCTTTACTTTGTCCATTTATTTTTTGTTTTAGTTTTTCAGGAAACTGCCTTTGTAAATTTGGTGTATAGAAGGCCCATATGATATGTTCTGAAATAATTTATCAACACTGAAAAAAATATAGAAAAATTAAGAGTTATTGATACACTTGCAGGGAGCAGTAGGTGAGTTCAGGAGCAGACTATACCATCAGAGTGAAAGGCTAAAAGTTTTCTCAGGATCTGAGAATGTGAAGAGGATATGGGGTGATCAAAATGAGCATCCCAGGAAGATTTTATTTAGGTCACCTTACTCTCTGTTTATCTGATGAGAGCACCTGAATTATGTCAATACTTGTACATTATAGAGCCAATTTGACATTATTCACTACTTTGATCTTCACAGAAGACCCTTAAAGTTTCAAAATAATGACACATATCTGCATCAACTCTGAGAAAATGATCAAAGACCACTGGGGGGCCAGGGATTTAGCTCAGCAGTTCAGTGGCCTGCCTTGCAAATGCAAGGACCTGAGTTCAATCCCCAGTAAAAAAAAAAAAAAAGGTAATACAATTAAGAAAACATAAAGATTATTTCTAGAAGTATAAATTATTAAATATGATACTTAACATCCAAAAAAATTGTATATCCATAGAATTTGAAAATTGAAGATAATAGTAAATGATATTGAAAGTTCTTAGGACAAATGCCTAAATCAAACTCATGGCAATTATACCTAAGTGTCAATAAGCAGGAATATACAGAAGGAAAAGTTTGCAAGCAACAGAGGAAGGAGGACATGTGGAAAATGCAAACGTAGCTCACACGTATTTAACATTTACAATGTCATAGACAACATAGTAATTATTAATTCATTCATAAGTAGTGATACATGCTTACCATGTGCTAGCCACTGTCCCAAACATTTGGGAAAATATACTAAGTAAATTAGAAAATGTTTCTGTCCTCTTGGAGTTTAAGTTGTAGTAGGAGCCACATGTAATATTGACAATACATAAATTATTATAATTATTATAACAAATAATAAGTTACATAAAAGGAGTGGCATAAAAAATCTGGAGAATGCCAGGTAGAAGAGGGTAATTACAGTTGGAAATAAGTGGGCCTCATTTAAACAAGCACTGGAAGGAGGTGAGGACCTTCGACATAGAAGTGAGTAGAACACTCTTCCAGGTAGAGAGAATAGCTACAGTTGGTACAAAGGCTAGGGACAGTAAAGGCTACTGTGTTAGCATTGCTATGTAAAAGCCACTTTGGCTATTGAGCAAGGGTTGAGGGAGAGTGGAGTATAAGAGGTCAGAGAAATCATTAAAGGCTAGATGCTTTCTCTCTCTCTAAACTACCTGCAGACTCTCACTCTCTCTATATATATAGAGTATAGATGATTTACAGCATAAATATATACATCTTTCTCCATATATATTCACAACCAACAAGATTTCCTACTGAAATAAGTGTTGGAGCAAAAGAATGGAGCCCTCTATATACGCCCAAAATTATATCTTATGCAACTAAAAGAATTAGATTGTCTTGAAGTAGGAAATGAAAGGGGAAAGAAAAGATGGTGCAGATTTGGGGGATGATCATGATTTCACATTTTCTTTTATCTAAAAAAACTTGATATTTGATGATTTTTAATCTGATTATTTTTTTCATTCATTTCAAAAAGAATGTGACATATTTATGAGGCATCTAATGGGTGCCCCATATATAAATGGTCAAACTAAGCAAACTTCTTAAATATGAGTCTAGACATCAAGACTGATCTTATCGGGAGATATATATTTAATAATTTTTTTACACATTTATGAAAGAAAAGAAGGTACATAAACCAACTAAGTTCTGAAAATATTGATATTTGAGTGCAACCAAAGAATGAGAGTAACCTAGAAAGAAATATGGAATGGGAAACCAGGGAGGAACAAGAAAAACCAAGAAAAGATGAAAATAAAGTGTTTGTAGATGGGGAGGGGAGGAGGGGGTGAAGGGAGGGCAGAGGTAAGGGGAAAATATGAGAATCAAGACTTGTCATGTAGAGGTACAAGATCCCAACAGTGAATGTAACTGTACTATATCCCTAAAATGTACCAATAAACTCAATTAAAGCTAAAAAAAAAAAAAGAATATAGTAACCCAACACAAGAATAACAAGTTTATGAAGGAGGGAAAGGAGCACTACATTGAATGTCACTTTAAAGTAAGAGTCAGATGAAAAGGAAAATATATCATTAAATTTAGCAAATGGGAGGAGAGTTTTATAAAGTAGTGGAAAAATCCATAATTAAAATATATTTACTGAGAATTAAAAGAGATAAAGTAAAGAAAGTGAAAATATATACAACTAGTTCAGAGAGTTTGCTATAGGATGAAATACACATCTACAGGGCAATATTGTAAAAAAGATTGTTTATTTTTAAGAAGGAGACTTTTTTGCATTATGATGGGAGTAATCATATATATATGAAATTAATTGCAGAGTGTTAGGTCTTTTTGGTTAGGTAAGACAAGATGGTATTTACTGTACAAAGGTAAAGGGATTTGTCTCCATACAAATAAAGCTCGTCTATGATACTATGTAGCAAGTCAGAGTATGCTTATGTGGATGCTGCTAAGTCTAAGTAGAAAGCAGTGGAAGCCTGTTGACTTTCTTTTCTAAATTGTCAGTGGTCTGCATAGCCAGGAACTGGGGTAACAGTGAATGCAAATGTTCTAAAGGAGGGAGCTAGGTGGTACCCAACAACATTCACGACAAAGTCTCACAAAGTAATGAATAACTAATATGCCTATGAACAATTTAACATTGCTCACAAAAACCATCTTAAATACAAAGCAAATACACCGATTTCAATTTTAATAAAATAATGTCAATGGAGAATGTTACCCAGTGATCTGATTAAATATTGCAAAGAAAGTACACATCATAGTTTTGGACACATAGCAATGAATATTAGCTACACTTATGAATTACGTAGAACTAAATTGTAGTCCTTGGTCCTTTTTTACCTGCTCTTTCTATTTCTCCTTTAAATTCTTTATTTCGAGAACTATTCTAAAGTACTACCCCAACATTATAAATAAGACCTTTACCATCATCAAATCTCTTTAAATGCTGTGTGTTTCCTAGTTTTTCTCCTAATTCTTTAAAATATGTTTATGATTGTGGCTCATTCAGGGAAATTCAAATCAACATTTTTTATTGTGTCAAGAAAGGAAAGTAAATTCATTGTGAAGAGTAAGTGAGAAATTACTTTCTGCCAACCAAATAAATTCAGAACTTGAGTGGTTTTTTTATTTTCTTTCAGCTGTGGAAAATCTGTTTATTTCCACATGTAATTATAAAACAAGTAATCCTGACTTAATGAAATAAAAGGAGCTCTGAAAACAAATAGGACTCATTACAGTTCAAACTAAATTAGATATTAAAAAATGCTTACATGCCAATATGTTTTGAAATGTCTAATGAAATTATAAACATCATATTTTAGAAAAAGAAACATTATGTGCATAGATAAACATAACGAGAAATTCAAACCCAATTTATATTTGAAGCTTCCCTTGTTTGTAAGTCAGTACTGTGCAATTATATAAGAAAATCAAATTTTCATCCAAATCTTTTGAGGTTTATAAGTTTCAAATGAATTGAGTATAAGTACTTTACAGTATGCACATTGATCCAATTGATATCATGATCCTTGAGAGAGCAACAACTGAAAAACAATTCCCAACTGTTACTGGGTTTTGGGTTACTAGGAACTCCTAGAAGTGATTTCTAGGCTCTTTCTGTCCTGATCAAATAATTGGCTAAGACAAGCACAGAAGGAGACTTTACATGTTTTAAAGGGAGGAAAAGAAACATGCACTGCAGAGAAAGTTTGGAGCAAGTAAACACACGAAAAAAATATATATACTCTGCAGCATGAAAGCGGACTACTATGAAAGCACGTGGTATCAGAAAATGCCACAACCTGAACAGCATAGGGTCAAAGTCAGGAAGAATGGCTAAAGATAAAGAAAAGAGGAGACCGAGATTATTCTTGGCTGGGACCAGGTAGAACTGTAGACTGGGGAGCTAATGGACACCTGGAACACCACATGCTCTTTATTTATAGTGGAAGGCAAACAGAAAGAGAAAGTGGGGCAGAGTGCTACGTGGCCTGTATGGCCCAGGAGAAATGTAGCGTGATCGTTTCATGATCCCGGCATGCACTGAGAGGGAACAACGGAAGGATACAATGTAACTGTCTCCCCGAGGCTGTCCCATCCAGGTTCTACAATGTCTGTTTGACGCTGATCTATGGAGGAGAAAGGGAGTAGGGAGGAGAAAGGACTAACTTCAGTCCCGGTCCGTGACAAGAGAGCTCAGTGGTTACTGGTGACTGTCTTCTCATATCTCACCCTCCTCAGGCTGACATCATCTCCCCGCCTTCCTTTCAAATACTTGCTTGAGTTCTCACAGGAAGTCCACGTGCATAGCTTTGGGAACTATTCTGCATGGGTATCCTGCAACTTTGCAATTAATTCTTAATTTCCCAGCCAGGCTGCCACACCCTAATCTTCTGCCTCATTTCTCACTGAGAGAAACATATTTCATAACTCTTTATGGTGTATTGAGGGAGTGGAACGACCCATCTACATATAGCTATTTCCTGCTGAGAGGGGCTGTAGGCTGTGTCTACTGGGGATTATAGGCTCTCTGACTACCTTGGAGTGCTGTGGCTCACTGGATGGGTTGAGAAATAAAAACCTTTTGGAAGACAATGATAAAAGTATCTGTATCTAAAGGACTGTTGAGATGCCTGTTGGTCAGAGAAAGCTTGGTGAATTTGTCAAGAAAGAGACTTTACTATTAGGTTGATATGTAAATATCAGAAAGAACAGATCAGATTTCTTTGCTTTATGTGAAGACAAAAGTGTTGCAACTAAGAATGTTAGATAAACTATTGAGAGCCTAACAGCCTCAGCCTTAGCAAGATTACCCACACAATCGATTTAATTAAAAACAGTAGTCTTACTATATATGTCCATTTAAGGTGAATTCTGTGTCGAGTGACTCCACTTATCTGCAACCATAGAAATAGTCTTGCTTTTTAAAGAGGAGCCTTTGGCCTTCCAGAGGTGCAAAGGAGTAGTCTTAGTCCTGAAGATTTTAGTGGTCATTTCCATATAGAGATTTTATAGCTTCCACTGTATCCCTTGAGGACGGGCCAATTTAATGGATACTCTTGAATTAAGAGTAAAGCTAGGGTCTCGAGGGGTTGTAAGGCTACATTCCTTGCCTCTCTACTAGCCTTTTGATATCCCAAAGAGACTTTAGACTTTGTGCTTCTTTGTGGTCCCTTGAAATGAATGATGACAACCTTCCTGGGAAAATAGAATGTCTCTAAGAGCTGTAGAATTTCCTGCTGTGTTTTATGTAGATAATTGCCTGTTAGTCAATAAGTCCCTTTCTTTTCAGATTGTTACGTGTACATGGAACAATATAGCTATTTAGCTCTTTACCTTTTCCTAGTATCAGTGTCTGGATAAGAGCTATAAGCTTCACCTTTTGAGCAGAGTTCCTTGAGTGAAGCGGGGGACTCAATGACCTGTTGTGAACTGACAACTGAATAACCTGGCTTTTGAAGTCCTTTTATCAAAGCCACCTCCATCAGTGAACCACATCTTCTCAGAGTCTTTGAGGGGCAGGCCACTAAAGTCTTTCCTGCTTTCATAGGTCTGGAGAATCACTTGTTGACACAGTAGCTAACTCTGAGTCTATATCCATCAAAGAGGCAGGATTGAGAGTAGTACAGTTATTTGTGGTAACCTCAGGCGTATCTAAAATCATGGCCCGATATTTGGTAAGCCATGTCTCTGTTAAGCATAAACAACCTTTGTCTCAAGAATGGCTCTGACCAGATGAGGAGTCAGGACTTCCAGTTTTTGCCCCAAAAGTTAGTTTCATAGCTTCTTCTGTTAGCACAGCTATTCCCGCTATGCCCATATGGGGTATTTGATTATATCATGTAGCAAGGTCTACCTATTAACTAATTTAGTCAAGAGAGACATGGTGTAGTCCCAAAAGGTAAAATCTGTTTTTGTCTTTGCTGATGTTGGGAAATTACCCAAAATTATGCTAGTAAATCTCTTCCCAGTAAGGGAGTAAGATACTGTGGGACAGTTGAAAGCTCATGGTTAAACATTTGCCCAAGAGCAAGAACAGAGAAGCTCTGACTAGGACTCTCCTTGAAAACAATTATGGGGCTACAGATCTAGAAAAGGGTTTTCTAGAGAAGGAAGTTAAAACAGAAGCCAAATGAATAGGGTCACCCACAGTTTCTTTCAAGAGATGGAGATGTCTGTGGACAGGGCATGGCAGGTTGCCCCAGGACTCTTCCATCATTTTCATCAGAGCAGGAGGTGAGCATTTTGGCTGGGCTAGGCCCTCTCTGGGAGTGAGGAAAGTCAATCCTCCAGTTCTAAGAGCCAAGCATGTCAGCTGCCTGACACATAGAGCAGGGCCAAGGAAGTGACTTTGTGCAGTTGTGTGCCTAGTGTTCAGTTTTCTTGCAGGCCTTCATTGGGTTTTCCCTTGGGTGACTCAGGATGTCACAGAGGTTCTTTCTCTGAGAATATTTTGTACAGCAAAGTCACAATGTGGGTTTGGTGTGGTTCAAAGTACAACCAGCCACTAGGATTACAAGATTACTTAGATAATTTTGATCCAATAGGGAACTGAGGCATGCAGCAAGGCTGTATGTCTAGCATCATTAATCAAAGGTAATCAAATGCTTACCTATCATTTCTAACACAAAAAGAATGACACTTTGGAAAGGGATGGAAAGGTATGTGAGGATGGGTCCAGATGTCCTGATCACCTACCTATGCCTCTGATACCTATCTGTGCATACTAGACTGGGTGGTATTAACTACAGTATGATCTTTAAATGCTGTTTATATCTCAGTAAGCTCTCAACCCTGGCTACTGTCTCCATTTTCAGGTTTGGCCTTCTTCAGATGTGCCTCCAGACACACGTTTGATGTATTTTCATCTTCTGCACTGCCTTTCTTGAGAGCCCCATGCTGGCCGGACTGCCTATTAATTTCTAGTTAATTATGCTAAGAGCAAAATGCTTTATTTGGGAGATGCCGAAACTCCAGAGGTTTATAACACATTGTAATATCATTTAACATTAACAGCAGAAATTTTTACTAACCCTAAACTGGGGAGCAAGAAAGAAAGCCTTAATATGTTAGAATTATGAACTATATTATATCAAAATTAAACTGCCTCATTCCTTTCGAAGGATATCTAATGAACTAGTTAAAACTACTAAACTGAAATAAAATGTTTTTCACATATACATACATACATACATACATACATGCAAGCATGCATATATATGTTAAATATAATAGAAATAAATTAAAATAATGTCACTATCATTTAAAATCATTACCTTATAGGTCGAAGGGGTAGGTTTTCCCATGATACCTGTTATAGCTTAATAAAAGTGGGCAAAATATGTAATGAGTACAAAAGAAATCCTCTCCTGGGATTAGAAATAAATCTATTTTTATCTGTATTCATAAAACACAATTGAAATCCTCAAGAATGGAAATTTGAAGAATATTTTCCAAGTCAAGTAAAAATAGAAAAAAAATTCCAGTGATTTACAAATACCTCACTGTCTTTACATTACTGAGCACTAATTTGGCATATAAATAAAGACTACTTGCTGTTTCAGAAAAAAGTATCCGTTCAGCCCTCCAACTATGTTCCTTCTTTCCTCTAAATCCCCATTGTTTTAGCTTTTGTCCTTTTAAAAACAAAGATGAGAAAAAGAATTCATTGACACTTTGTTTTGGAAGCATAAAATCACATAGCCAAAAACAGGAGAACAGAATAGGCAAGTGAAAACAGAAAGGAGTAAAAACTGATTCTCACCTGTATTATTGAGTTAACCAATAAACAGGTGATTGCTACTCTAGTCTGGTGGCACTCTCTGGGAATCCTTGTTCAATGTCTGAGAATTATTGCCAGAGAATGGAAAACTAAGGATTTCTTTAATCTATTTCCACTGAACATTTAAGGCTAAGTATAGACAACAAGCAGCAAAGAAGCATGTCCTTCATCAAAACTAATGATTAATATTTTATAATAAATTGGGAAAGAAGTTCAGTGGCTTCTCCCCTACTTCACATACTTGTGCAACTATTTTTCAAGGTGTTTCAGCTATGATCCCCAGAGACACTTGTGCTTTGTGTATGTCTGGTTTTCAAAATCCTTTTTTGATATAGGAACTCTAATTAAAGTCAGAATCCCAGGGTGCAGTGAAAGGTGTTCATAGATCTTTAACGAGTTGCAGGACAAGTTCTTATTTTGTCCTCACCACTTTTCTAAAAGAATCAAAATTATATAATGCAAAATAAACCAAAGGACACTATTATCCTTCTAGAACTATGTTCTTTAAGAAAATAAGAGAGCCATATACAATATATATTACATGTGATGTTTTTCGGTACCATTATTTTTTAAAGAATACAAAAATAAAGGTTTATAATAGGCTGGAGTCAAAATAGATGAGTTTGTGGATTTGAAGAATGACTAATAGAAAATGGGAGATTTGAACTTCCACTGCTGGAAATGGGCAGAAAATGCATTCTTTGTGAGGATTAATACATAAACAATTACACAGGGCTGCATCACTCTTTCTTGTCATAATGACATTTTCCAATTTCCTTCAGTTCCTCTCTGCTGATTTTTCTATAGATATTCGAGGAGCTGGTTCCCTCTCATCACTTGTGTATATTAAATATCCCCATATCTTATGTTAGCACTACTCACTCTCTTCAAAGAATTTTGCCTTATACAAAATAGTTTAATTTTCTTTATTATATTGCTTGCCAACCCCCACTAAGAAGTTAACTTCATGAGAATTTGAAATTTGTTTATCTTCTTCACCTATTATATCAACAGCAACTTGCACAATGCTTAATATGAAGTTGATATTCAATCACACCAAATAAATTGACAAATTTATCACATGTAGCACATACCACAAATAACTTTGCCTCTGCTTTGGTAGAAGCTAGGACTTGATCCCATTTCCTCTGTCTTTGTGTTGTTCATTAGAAGTCTCCTCATTTTATATTCTTACTTAATTTCAAGTTTATTCAAAAGAAAAATATTGGTGAATATTTTATGAAGTAAAGTATTCTTGCATCTATCTTATAAAAGTCTGAATTTGGTATATAGAACATGTGCTTTTTTATGTATTAACATATGATAATTTAGTATGCATTATGTACATTTAAAAGAAAAATCCTACAGGTTTTCTTTTGTTTTTCTCTAATATTGAATGTTTCATAAGATCTGCCATCTCATTACAACATTGGTAAATAATTTTAAGTTTATAAGTGTAATAGTGCTACTAACATGTTCTTTTAAGAAAACTTTTGCATATGTCCCACTCCCACCTCAACTGCAACTAAGCACAGCCCACGACCACATTGTCTGACAAGCAATGTGTGAGAAATACGGCCACTTTCAAACAAGCAAAGAAAATTTAATGGTCTGGAGGCTAAATATATGACTTCATTCATCAAATATTGTACCTACTCTGTGATAGCTGTGGGTGTACATTTATTATGGAGCACTTAGCTTATCGTAGATTTAATTGGCATGTAAAGATAAAGGAAGAGTCTATTGTTCAAAACTACTGTAGCTTTTTAGATGAGTCATCAAATATCAATAACATAAATACATGAACATTATGTTTTAAAATAATTTTGACCTAACATTGTAAACCAAGATCAACATTTTTCTATAGAAGGCCAGATTGTAAATATTTTAAGCTTGCAGGTCGTATAGTCTATATTGGTAAATTTTAGGTCTCAGTTTGATGGAGGGATATCGACATAGTTGAGAAAGCATTACTTTTGGTTATGGCAGTGAAAGAGATTCTAGGAGAAATTCTAGAAAGAGATTGTAGAAGACATTTGAATAAGTGAAGTGAATAAGGAAGATCCTACCTCAACTACTGTGGGAGGGCACCATCTGATCTCTGTCTCCTGGAGATGAATGTTCCAGCTTCTCCTACTCTTGGACATCAGAACTTGACATTATCAGGCCTCCAGACTGATCTTGCACTAGTGGCCCCATGGTCTTCAGGTTTTACACCTTGGACTGCTCCCCATATTTCTCTAACTGGTTCTGGGCCATGCTGCCAGCTTCCCTGTCTCTCTAGCTTGCAGACAGCAAACATTGGAGCTTCTTAGCCTCCATAATCATGTGAGCCAATTCTACTAATTCTTCACTGGGTAAGGTAGAGATCGCCAAATGGTTCTGTTTTGCAGAAAAATTCTAATACATGGTTTCTGCGACAACTGTTCTACTCTGTCATTATAGCACAAAAGCATACATGGGTAATACATAAAGAGATGGGCTTAGTTTTTTTTTCCCCACTAATGTATTACATAAAAAGGAGGAGGTGGCTGAATTTGGATATCAAGCATACAACTTGCTGACCACTGATTGAAGGATTTCTTTTTGGCAAATTTTAATGTTCAAGTCTTTCAGCTATTCTCTCTTTTCACCTTTTCTGTCTTGGATAAGGTAGAAGAAAAGGAAGGAAGGCATCTTCCTGTCCTGCATCTCACAACCTTAGAGTCGTCTTCCTTGTCTACCTGCTTGTGGCTTGCCCTTGTGGTTACATCCAGGATAATATGTAATTTACATTCTGAGTGGAACTACCTGGCTGCACTGTGTTCTTCTGGGCTCCTTATCACCAGCTCCCCTCAGTACCTGTCACATCTCAGGAGTCTGGTTGTCACTGGCCAGTCTCGGGCCAGGCAGTCAGCTCTGCAGCCCAGGAGGCACCTTCACTACCTCATGGGAAACTCTTCCAACCAGCCACCTATCTATAACTGCATACTATACATGAACCAAGGGCAATTATACTGTCCTCAAAGATTTAGGGCATCTAACTATACTAACTATACTGGCCAAGTTTACTTTAATTGTTCTGGTGGTTTGCAAATGGCCTGCTTGCTTCGCTCTGTTTTTAATATTATCTTAAATTATGTGTCACAGCCTACATAGGCCAAAGCCCACAGAGCTTCCCTCAAACGTATAACTTGTGCTAAAACGTGGAAAAAGAATTCGAAAAATATTTTCCTAAAATAATCAATGAACTTACCTCTTGTACTATTTGCCAGAAGCTGTTTTCTCTTTTTATTTCTTTTCTAATAAATCCTAGTTAAGGTACTCCAACTCTGAGATAAATTAAACAAACCAGTTGGAAGAGAGACTATGTATTAAAAAGGTCTATTGAGGAAAATTCATAAAGAACTTTCAAACTGCTACTCTATTGTATATTACCTGTGTCTCCTATATAATAGCTGTCCAGGCAGATATGATTATTCTAATTGAATATGTTAAGGCTTGCCCATCTACCATATAAAAAAGCAGGAAGTACACTTTAATTTCTGACTTTATTTCTCCTTCTCTCATCACAGTTCCTGGAAGACATAGGAAACTATTTAGCAGTAAGTCTGTGATCTGAATTCCAGTCTTAAAACCACAAAACATTAACTCTGACAATTTATCCAAATTAGCAAAATTCTCTCTGCTTTTACATAGGAAAATTGGGACTGAGATAACAGTAGTAACAATAGCTGTTTTCCCTAAAAATTATTTTTTTAGATCATGTATAATAAGGTGTTCCCTATAGAACCTGCTGTATATAAAATTGTGAATTATACTAGCTGTTTCTTAAGTTATTACGCCTCTGGTAGAATAATACACACCAAGAGCAGCTACTTGCCTAGATTAAGCAATCCATGAGAGACAGTTTTGCTTATTCAGACTGAGAGAAGGTTCTATATTTCATTTGATGCATGTTTGGGATACATAATGAATATATTCATTCTAGGGAGTTTGTAGAGATACATATCACTTCTTAATTATTTAAAAATTTTTAAATTTTAATATAATACAAGTAGATATAAATAAAAGCCATTCCATGGAACAAATTTTTTCATAACAAATAACATTACAACAGTAAAAACACTGTTTATCATGATCTTTTAAGAATATATTTTCATTTGCTAATCTCTCAGGTCATTTCCTAATAATACTATGTCTTTTGCATAAAACATTTTATGTGTTCACAAAATATCTCACATTCTGTATAATTTTTGAACAATATATTCCTCTTTCACAATATTTATTATTCTTTTGGGTTCTTGTTTTCATTTTCAGTTTCTCACACCAGAGAGACAATGTAATATTTACACATTTGTTCCATTTATTTCATTTGAGAGTATATTCTCAAGGTGCATCCATTTTCCTAGAAATGTCTCGTTTACTCTTCTTTATGGCTGAAGAATACTCTGCTGTAAAAAAAAATAAAACACATCTTTCTTATGCATTCATCAGTTAATGGGATTTTGGGTTGTTTCGATTTAGCTACTACAGACTGAGCCACTATAAACATGGGTGTGTGTATATCACTGTGGTATGATGCTTTAAATTCTTTCAGGAAGAAGGGCTGGGGATTTACCTCAGTGGTGCTGTACTTGCCTCACAAGTGCAAGCCCTTGAGTTGTAACCCAGTGGCATGATCTTGACTTTGGCTGTATTTTGGTATTTATCTACCTTTTTTTTTGTTTGCTCAGGTTAATAGGATTGGACCCAGTCACTGTTGCAATGTAAGAATTCCTGCCATTTATATCAGTATCAACAGATCCAGCCATACATTGACCATGTACATTAAAATTTGTGAAAACAATTTCAACCACGTATCAATGTTCCATACATACTATAATATGGTACTACTATTACTAAGTAGTCTGGGATGTGATGGGGGAGGAAAAGGAGAGAAAGAAAGAATGGAAAAAAATCAGTGAGGCTTAGAGGAGAAACATATCAATCTTTGAAAGGTAGACAGGAGATCAAACTCTGACCAAATTATTTTATTGTACTTTATTTTTACTCATGCATGTTTGTAATACATAATGAACACATTCATCATGGGTAGGTGTACATGGGACACACTGCTCTTTACATCCTCTTCCACTCTCCCTTCTCCTGCTTGCATTTCTTAGACCCCTTCTTATTTTCCAAAGATCTATCTCCCTATTTCCTCCTGTCTATTGTTTATTTTCCTCTTTGACTTATCTATGCTCTGGGTTTCTCATATAAGAAACACCATATGATCTATAAGCTTGTGTGTTTCATTTATTGCACTTAAATGGTCAATTCAAAGTGCACCTATTTTCTTGCAAATTAATTTATTGTGAATAGGTCTGCTATCGATATATGTATACATTTGTCACTATAGTTTGATGTCTTTAACTCTCTTTTGATTTGTATTTCTTTAAGGGTCAGGGATGTTGAACTTTTTATGTATTTGTTGCATACTTGTACTTCTTCTGAAAAGTGTCTAATAATTTCAGTTGCCCATTTTTTATTCAATCTTTTGTTTGGGGAGGGACCTAAACTTTTTTTTTTCTTGTACATTCTAAATGTCTGTCCTCTCATGAGGTGTAGCAGATAATATTTTCCACATTCCATAAGTTGTCTCTTTACTCTGTTGATTCTTTTCCTTTTCAGAGGTTTTCATTTAATATAATCCCATTTTTATTATTGATGTTATTTCTTGTTCTAGAATTCTGTTCAGAAATTCTGCCTATGCTTATGTCTTCAAGAGTTTTATCTATTTTATTTTCTAGCAGCTTATTTCTGTTTTAACCTTTGGGTCTTTAATACATTTTTATTTTAGTTTGATACACGGTGAGAGATATGGGTCTATGTTCAACTTTCTGTCTATGGATAGCTAGTTTTACCAGCACCATTTATTATAGGCTCTTTTTATAACCACATATTTTTGGGCCCTTTGTCAAAGATCAGGTAACTAAATGTGACTGGAGTAGTTTCTGCATCATCTGTGTCATTTCGTTGGTCTACATGTCTGTTTTTGTACCAAAATCATTCTGTTTTTCATTACTATAGTTTGATAATATAATTTGAAATTTGAACTTGTAATGCTTCCTGGTTTGCTATTGTTACCCAGAATGTCATTTTCTATTCTAGGTCTTTTCTAGTTCCATATGAATTTTAGGATTGTTTTTTCTAATTCTGGAAGAATGTCGCTGGTGATTTAATTGGGATTACATTAACTCTGCATATCAGTTTAATGAAATACCCATTTTAATATTAGTTATGCCTATCAAGGATGTTTTTCAATTTTCTGAAGTCTTCTCCAATCTCCTTTTTCAGAGTACTGTAGGTTCCATTGTAGAGGTCTTTGATTTCCTTGGTTAGGTTATTTCCTATGTATTTCATTTCTGTTGCTATTAATTGTGAACGGTATTATTTTTCTAATTTCTTTCTTGGAGCATTCATTATCAGTGTACAAGAATGTTATTGGTTTTTGTGTGTTGATTTTGTATCCTGCTGCACTACTGAATTTGCTTATTAATTCTAAGAATCTTTTTAATGGAATTTTATAGATCTATGTGAAGGATTATGTCATCTGCAAATAGTGATACCTTGACTTGTTTCTTTTTTCTATGTATCCCTTTTATTTCTTTCTCTCATCTGGTTTCTCTGGACAATGTTTTGAATACTCTATGGAACACAAGTAGTGATGGTGCACACACTTGACTTGTTCCTCACTTTGAAAGGAAAGCTTTCAGCTTTTTCCCACTTAATATGTTAGACATTAGATTGTCATAAATGATTTTTATCAGAATGAGATAAGATCCTTCAATAGCTATGTTTTCCTTTTTATCATAAATGGATGTTGGATTTTGTCAAAGCCTTTTTCCATCCCTATTGAGAGGACTGATTTTTGTTCCTGCTTGTTTATGTGATATACGACAGCCATTGATTTGCATATGTTGAACCATCCTTGCATCCCTGGGATGTAGCCTATTTGTTCATGATGTATGATATTTTTGATGATTTGTTGCATTCTGTTTGCCCATACCTCACTGAGATTTTTTTTGCTTCTTTGTTCATTCATGATGGATGGTTTTGTTTTGTTTTGTTTTGTTGGTTTTTGCTTTGTTTGTTTGTTTGTTTTGTATTGAGAATCAAACTTGAGACCTTGTGCTTGTGAGGAAGGCAGCAGAACCACTGAACTAAATCCCTGGCCACTGATGGATTATTTTTTTATAGCTAAAGTAAAAGAGTAGTGTTGAGAAGAGTTTGAGAGAATATTTTTGGGAGCAAAAGAAGGAATGTAGGGGGAAGAAAATATAATTGAAAAATGATGGAAGCTGTCAGATGTAAAATTTTGTTAACATGTAATAGCTTATTTTGGATCCTTTATACATGATATTTTTTAGGTTTATACTGGCTTGCTGGTAAAAGGTACTATTAAGATTAAATCACTGCTTAATTCTTATTCTTCTTTGCACATATAAAAATATCTCATAGATATGTAGATTGAGGGAGGAAAGGGAGAGAAGGAAAAGGAAGAGAGAAAGGAAAAATAAGCTAAAAGGAACATACAAGGTTGAAAAAATACAAAACATCAAATCACAGTCCTACTTGTACAGTGGCCTGAGTTCAACTAGTGAGGCTCTTCTCCACACTACCCTCCACCTCTTCAACTCCCAACCCCATAGTCACATGTGGGGAAGTTGTGACATGTAGGGATCACCCAAACTGAGCCCTGTGCCTGGCCATCTTGCTTCCCTTCCCTCCTCTGAGCATTGTGCAACAACTTACCTCTTCTTTTCACCCTTCGTAGTCCACAGCATGCTGCCAACTTTTGCATTTCTCTGAGCTGGTCCCTTCCTATGACCTGCCCACTGCCTGCGTGGGAGAAAATAAGCCAATGGATCCCTATGGCCCTCTGAGCCCACCTCCCCACTGGAAGCCTTTCTGTAGACCTTTGCCTTAGTCTTAACATCAAACCCCTCAGTTGATCGAGTCGGGGAAAAGTGACTAAGTACCCAGGTTTCTGCTGATTTTCTCCTGGGCCCTGTCAGTCTCATCTCAACAAATTCCATAGCTGTTTCTATACTCTTTCTCCACAAGCATTTTGTCCAAAGTTCCAGTGAAAGCCCTAGGGCCTAGGTGCCACTCTCAGGCTTTCTTCCTGGAGCCATCCCCAGTGACCCCAAAGCAATCACTGCAAATGCAGTGAAACCTCAGGGCCTGTTGCATTCTTCAGCCCCTAGCAGAGAATGGTGGAGACTCTTATGTAAGGATCTACTGTTGGTCAGTGGACAACAAGGAGGATGTACAACACATCTGGAGTTGGCAAGTGCCTGTTCTACATCCAGTCTGAACCCTTCTCCCCAGAGTCTTACTGTTTGTAAAAGCTCCCTATTCATGTAGCCTCTGAGATGTGGTCTTCTCAGTACTTGAGTCATGGTCCTAATCAGGCTAAATCACCTGCCTTCAGCTTCCTTAAGGCACTGGCCAAAGAGACAAATTATATCAGAGAAAACTAGCTTCTTAACCTCATGAAGCCAGATTTTCCTACTGAAAATACATCTTATGACAAAATAATTGTACATTCATTACTCTAAAAGATGGAATGAAATCGAATTAAAATGGAATCAATTGCTTTTTCATTGTTGCCAGTGACAACAGGTGAATGAATGCTACAAAATACCACTTTCTTTTTGTAAAAGGTGGCATTTTTGCTTTATGATTAAGTAGCTAGATTGCCCCATGTAGAAATTCCTTCAATTATGTCTCTCAAAGAAAAGCAAATATTTTATTTTAACTTGATGTGACAACTTCATATTCCAAAATGAAAATATCGTACATCTTTATCCATACACATGTGTATAACATTTATTAAAGTACATATTTACTAAGTGTTGCTATGTGCCAGAGACTATCCTAGCTCATAAATGTGTATCATTTCATTTTACATGCACAAGTCTAGCAGGTACACATTTTTTTCTCATGTTTTAGATGAACAACTGAGAAATACAGAGGTTGAGGATGTTGCACAAAATTCCACTGACATCCAGAGGGAGACCCAGGACTTGTGACCTGCCACATAATATCTAGAAGTGCTGTCAATGACAGAATAATTCATTGTGTGCCACACATGTTCAGGGTATGGGCTTCTTATATTTTTGAAAAACAAAATCTTGCACTAATCTCATACAGCAAAAAGTAAGGACAGCCTATTATTCGATTCATAAATGAATTCATAGTGAGTGAATAGGTTGTTACTTGTTTACCTATTATATTTATACTACTGTTTTTAAAGTTAGAGAAAGACAAGTAAATATCCTTGTGGCAGACCTATTGATGTCTCAGATATCAAAGGGAAAACATTTAGGATTTGCTTCTCCTTTCCAAGATCAGAAAAACAGATTTTGTTAGGACATCTGGAAATACTAAGTCACATTAATATACACAAAGAGATAACTAAACGGTGAGTTCATTCAGAAAGTGAGATAATCTTGCATTTATATCATTAATATAAAATGTAAGTTAACCAATACAATAAAGTAAGTGTCCCAGTAAAATTCCTGATGACGGGTGTATATTTGAAGCCTTCAGCATAAGGGTATGTTAGTCTACTCAGGCTGACATAGCAAAATACCAGCTCATACATCAGAATGTATTTGAAAATCAATGCTATACACAATGTTGGAAAGACACATGATGAAAATTAACTCAAGTAATAGAACAATGTCAAATATAGAGGTAAAAGAAATTTGAAATGTGAACAAGTAACTAAAAAAGTGAAGACTGGGGACAATTTCTTTCAAATTCTCAAGGAAAGATAATCCTTATGCTGTAAAAGCTTCTAGGTAATACTGATGGCTACATAAAATTAAAATTCATAGCATTATTTATTTTGCATATAAATTTTCTAAAACCATTGGAATATCATATTACTTCATGTATCTCTTTATGCATATATCCAAGCATTAATATAAAAATTTAAGAGTGTGCCCATATCAGAAAAAATACAATCACGTAAGAAAACTTGATCATCTCTGGAAAGGTATGCAAAAATACCTGAAAGAATATTATCACTAATTTGTATAGAAATATAAGTGCCATGGCCATAATTTATTGAAGATTTAAATAAATGAAAGAATATATTGGCATAGTATGAACCTAAGACCCAATAAGAAATATTAAAGACTATTCAGATAAAATATTAAAATACTTTATATTATAGAATATTAGATAAAAAACAATCGAGTTCATAGAAAGATGGAACTAATACTTGATTTTAAAGTAGAATAGAAATCAATCCCCTTAGGGCTGGGGATTTACCTCAGAGGTGCCACCATCTGCCTTGCAAGCACAAAATCCTGAGTTTGATTTCCAGTATCAAAAACAAAAAAAAGAGAAAGAAATTAATCCCCTTAATTTATATAGAGAATTTATAAGAGAATAGTATCTCTCTTACATAATGGCCAGTCATAATACAGTTATTACAAACAGAAATGTGTCAAAGATTTGATCTTCATTTTATTAATTTTATTCCAAAAATTCTAAGCTAATAATAATAATAACAATAAATTTAATCTATAGAAAAGACTACATAAAAACTTATTTACAAAGCTTATTCATACAAAACCTGGAGACGCAATAAGAAGACACAAACGTAAAGAGTTCAGTAGTTATCCTATAAAATATAAAAATACAAAATGAATGTTTTTACTCTATTTCAGAACTAATTAGGATATGAGAGAATAAAAGATGCAGTACATCGTGATAACAAAACATATATAAATATATAGTTTATTTCTCACTATTGCTTTTAAAATTAATTAGTTAAAATAACAAAATTGGTCTAACAATAAATACAAGAAAAATTACACAATATATTGTTACTATTTCTGTGATTGCAATTTTGGACTACTTTCATTATTTATGTTTGTGTACTTCAAAATTTTATGTCATAAACATTAAACTAATACAAAAGATCAGACTTGATAGTTAACTCATTGCAAAGATTGTGGTCACTGTTGAACTTTACTAATGGTTTAAGGACAGAATCAGTGAAGAGGTATGAGGTCTGAAACATCCTAATCATGGGCATGTAGTCACTGGTTTAGAATAATAGAAGTTGCCAGTGTCCCCTCACACAGTGAGAACTTAAATTATAAAACTTAAATTATAAGAGAACTTTTGCTGGGCATGGTGCCACAAGCCTGTAATCCCAGAACTCAGGAGGCTGAGGCAGGAGGATCGCTGTGAGTTTAAGACCATCCTGGGCTACATAGTTAGTTCCAGGTCAGTCTTAACTACATAGTGAGACCTTGCCTACAAAAGAGAGAGAGAGAGAGAGAGAGAGAGAGTGAGAGAGAGAACTTAAATTATAAAATATCTCCATTTTATACTTAAATAGTTGAACTGCTTATGCGATGTTCTTGAAAAAACATGCCATATAAATTATCAAAGCTAAACCAAGAAGTTCTCCCTTAAAAGAATTTGTAACTAATAATTCTCCTTCCAGCACATTCTCTTGTCTATTTTCCACAAATCACCTTATCAAGATTCCAAGATTATACCCAGTCACAAGCCTTCCCTTTTGCCTATTTTCCAGTCACTTCATCCTGGTAATCAAAAGAAATCAGATACAGGTTGCTTTAACTCCTTTTTCTCCAACATTACTCATACAATATTTTTTTTGAAAAGATAATGAAAGGGAGAGATCAGTCTTAAACATAGTGAGACCTTGCCTACAAAAGAGAGAGAGAGAGAGAGAGAGAGAGAGTGAGAGAGAGAACTTAAATTATAAAATATCTCCATTTTATACTTAAATAGTTGAACTGCTTATGCGATGTTCTTGAAAAAACATGCCATATAAATTATCAAAGCTAAACCAAGAAGTTCTCCCTTAAAAGAATTTGTAACTAATAATTCTCCTTCCAGCACATTCTCTTGTCTATTTTCCACAAATCACCTTATCAAGATTCCAAGATTATACCCAGTCACAAGCCTTCCCTTTTGCCTATTTTCCAGTCACTTCATCCTGGTAATCAAAAGAAATCAGATACAGGTTGCTTTAACTCCTTTTTCTCCAACATTACTCATACAATATTTTTTTTGAAAAGATAATGAAAGGGAGAGAAAACAAACAGCACTCAAGCCACAGTGTTTGTTATAAATTGTAGGAAAACCAGGGCAATGCCAAGTCAGCAGCCAATTGCAATAGTCCAGAAAATAAACGATTTAGGCCTAATGGGACACAGTCCTAAGTAGGATGTAGAAAGAGTGAGATTTAATAAACATCACAGCATTTCAATTGACTAAATATACTAATTAACTAGACATAGGGCTAAAGGAGTTGAAGAAATAATGATTTTCAGTTGGAGCACGACAGGTATGTGGTTGTTTATTTTAAAAGAACACAGAAGATTGGTGTTTGGGAAGATAGAAGTCCTTTAATAAAAGATAAGAAAAGTGATTTTATTTAAACCCTGATGGAAAACAACCAGAAAAAACATATTATGTGAAGATATAAGAAAAATGAGGCTAACTGATGGAATACGTTCATTTATATATTTTATCTAGAATTTAATGAAGGGTAACAGCCTTAGATATGAGGACAGATGTCTTTTCCACTGTGGAGTGGGAAAGGAAATGATTGTTCTCTATCAATATATTCTATTTTTGTGCTCCATCTTCTCTATTATGTTTGCAAAAATGTGGCACTTTTTTTATAAGTATTTAATTACTTAGGAAACTGAATAGTCAAAAGACCACTGGTTAGGAATAAAGTCAGAGTAAGAGGGTGTTGTGGCTTATATCTATATATACACCAAAGCCTCCCTGTGCTCATAGGTAGGACTTTTTGGAAGTGACTGGATCTACAGTAAGTGAATACGGATTAATGGTATGTGATAAGTAAACTGGTTTAGCATACTTGTGAATGTGCATAATGGAAAGTCACACCCTGCGTGTGGCTAGCACCAACCAATAGGCTGGTAGCCTACAAAGCATTTTTTAAAAAGATGGGCCCACCCAGACAGACACCAGTGGCACTAGGGCACAGGCCCCAGCCAGTGGCCCATCGGAACAGCAGTGTAGCGCAAGAATTCAGAACTTGCCTAGCAGAGTGCAGAAAGACCGTCCTCTCAGCCCAGAAAGATGGCGCAGTGATGAACAGCAGAGAGAGAGCATCTCTGAAGCTGCTTGTTGACTATTGAAGCCCCGCCTAGGAGAGCAAAGAAAATCACCTCAATGAAGGCATAGAGGACTGCAGTGGTTGGTGAACTGAACACCTGACACACTGGAGGGGAAGGGGAGCTCCAGCCTGCACTACAACCATGCAGAGTTCAAACCCAAAGGAGGTCAGAGAGCAGATATCCAGCCTCACAGCCAGAAACCCACCTAAACTTCAGTGGACTGCGGCTGTCTCTCTGAGATCACTCGACATTTCTGTACACTGCCCACGTTATTCACCAGTGACAACAAAGACACACCTCGAAGGGGGCTTTTGTTTTCTTTTCCTTTCTTCTTCATTTCTCACCTGTTTTTTCTATTTTTGTCCTTTTTTCTCTCAACTGTTCTTTTTCTATGTGTATAGACATAGTTTCTAGTTTTCTTGTTGTTTTTAGCTTGTTCTATTCTTGTTTTTTTTTCCTTCCTTCTCTTTCCCTTCTGTCTTCACCAGTTTCTCAAATTCTGCATGATCTTCCTGTTTCTTCTAGCCTAGCTTCTAACTTTTCCTTTGCCTTCTGTTTCTCTATCCCCCTCAGAGGGCAAATTTGCTGTATTGAAGGGCTTATATACTGCAAAAATATTGCTGGTTAGTTCTAGATGTTTATTTATAGCCACAAGTCTATTTCGTGATGTCAAAGGTGGTTGCGTAATAGTCATTTTCTAGGCTGTTCTGATACTATAGTTGATGCTGATTGCATTATTGTGGTCAAGGTGATGTGACTGTTCTAGTCAGTGGCCTTCCTGGTATACCAAGATTGAGATTGCCTAAGGGCCACTGCAGACTCAAAACCCAAAGGCTAACTATACTTGGAACAATCCCATAAGTAGCCATTCCCTAAGGGTTCTAAACACTAGCAATAAAGATATTCTCAATAAACCATTTCCAAGCAGCAACCCAGGAATTAAGCCAAAAACATCATCAACAACAACAGAAATGAAAAAAAACAACTAAAGGATTCAAACTCAGACATCCAAATTACCCAAGGCAATAAGGCAGGAAAAACTCAAAACTTAACTGCCAGGACTCCCTGAACTGGTAACAAGGGAGGTAATGAAAGAAGCTCTGGAAAAAAAAATGATATCAGAAATAATTTCACTGTTGACAACAAAGATAGTAACCATAATGAAAGACATGATTAATAACTCTAGAGCAGACAGACAAAAAATAGAGGAGCTGAGGAAAATGGTGGAAACCATGAATACCCAGCAAAGGAAAGAATTGAAAATCATAAAGCACATCTAAGCAGATATCCAAGAAGTTAAAAACTCCATTCAAAGTTTCTGCAGCAGAATAACTGAATATAAGGACAAAATTTCAGACATAGTAGACAGGATTATGGCTAGCGAACACAAAACAATTTCTTTACAATAGCAAGAGACCATGAGAAACCAACAACTATGAAATGATGCAAAAAAGAATAATTTCAGATCTATTTGAGTAAGTGAAGGAGCAGGAGATAGAACAAAGGGCATAAAGTTTTTACAGAAATAATTGCAGAAAACTTTCCAAACAGGAAGAAAGAATTTGACGTGAAGATAAGCGAGGCAAATGGAACTCCAACAAGCAGTGATCAAAAGAAATCTCCACCTAGGCATATAATAGTCAAGATTCCAGAAATCCAACAGAAGAACAAAATATTAAAAGCAGTTAGAGAAAAGAAATAAATCACATACAAAGGAAAGCCCATCCGAATCTCAGCAGACTTCTCAACACAAACCCCCAAGTCAAGGAGAGCTTAGAGTAAAGTATTTCTAGCTCTAAAAGAAAACAACCTCCAACCTGGACTGATATATCCTGTGAAACTATTTTTCAAAATCAATGGAGAAATAAGATATGTTTATGACTAGCAACAACTTAGAAACTTTATGAATACCAAACCAGCACTCCAAAAAATTCTAAACAGTATCGTAGAAGTGATAATGAGAGTCATAACTCCATGAATCCCAACAGAATGAATCCATCAGGCAAGACAAGAAATTAAATGCAAAGGAAGAAAAGAAATGCAATAACAGGAAAATATTATGGCAGTGACATCAATAATATCAGTTATAACCATCAATGTTAATGGTCTCGATTTACCAAACAAAAAAAATAGACTGGCAGAATAGATCAAGAAGAAAGATCCAACAACATGCTGCATACAAGAAATACATTCAGTACAAAAAGAAGTCCATAGATTGAAAGTCAAAGGATGGAAAGCAATATTCCATTCAACAGGAACTAAAAGAAAATGAAGGGTAGCTTTCTTATTTGCAGACAATGTGCATTTCAAACCAAGATTAATTGGGAGAGACATAGCAGGTCACTACATCTTATAAAGGGAATGATCTAAGAGGGAGAGATGATAATCATAAATATATATACACCTAATGCTAGTGCACCCAATTATATAAAACAAATATTATCAGACAGGAAAAATCAAACAAGCACTAAAACAAGAGTAGTGGCAGACCTCAATACCCCACTGTCACAAATAGATCCACTAGACAAAAATAAAAAACAATGAAATACTAGAATTGAACTATGAACAAATAGACTTAGTATTTGTCTACATTTCCACCCCAGAAAATCAGAATACACATTCTTTAAAGCTGCACATAGGTTTTTCTCCAAAATAGACCACATTCTAGCTCATAGAACATGCTTAAGTAAATGCAAAAGAATTGAAGTTATCCCATGTATATTATCAGAGCATAGTGCAATGAAATTGGAGATCAATAGCAAAAGAAACCATAAGAGCTTCCTAAAACATGGAAATTGAATAACACCCTCTTGAACAAACAATATGTCACAAAGGAAATTAAAGAAGAATTTAGACAGTTTCTACAATTAAATGACAATTTCAATTCAACATACCAGAATTTACAGGACACAATGAAAGCAGTCCTAGGAGGGAAATTCACAGCAGTGAATACACATATTAGGAGAGCAGAGCAAGTTCCAATAACCTAATGCTGAACCTCAAGCTTCTAGGAAAAAATAAAAGGGTAAGAAAAACCCAAAGTCCATGCAAGAAAATAAATTATAAAGATTACAGCAGAAATCAATGCAATGGAAATGAGAATCACACAAAAAAACACCAAATCTAAGAGTTCATTCTTCAAAAGAAGAAATAAAATTGACAAACCTTTAGTTAATCCTATTTAAAAAGGAAAGAAAAGGCTCAATTCCATGTAATTAGGAATGAAAAGAGTGAAATTACAACAGATTCAGCAGAAATCCAGAGGATCCTCAATGCCTACTTTGAGAACCTGAACTCCAATAAGATGGAAAATACAGAAGAAATAAACAAATTCTTAGATACATATGAATTACCAAAGTTGAACCAAGAAGATCTAAAAATCCTAAACAGCCAAGTATCAATCAATAAAATTGAAAACATGATTTAAAATTTACCAACAAAGGAAAGCCCAAGCTCTGCTGAATTCTAGAAGAAGTTTAGAGAAGAGCTTATGTAACTAATGCTCAAACTCTTTAATTTATTTTTTTTTTAATTGAGTTTATTGGTGCATTTAGGGATACAGTACATTTACATTCATTGTTGGGATCATGTACCTTTACATGGCAAGTCTTGATTCTCATTTTTTTCCCCTTACCTCTGCCCTCCCTTCACCCCCTCCCCTCCCCATCTACAAACACTTTATTTTCATCTTTTCATTCTCTCACATTTTTTTCTTTTCCCTTTTTGTTCTTCCCCTATGTATCACACCTTCCCTACACCTTTAGCTCCTTTCCTCCCATTTCTAAATGTCAGTAATCTTATTAGAATCTTTAATTTAATTGAAAGGGAAATACTCCTCTGGAAGCAATCACCTGGATTCCAAAAGCTCAGAAAGACAACCAAAAAAGAAAACTACAGGCCAATTTCTCTAATGAACATAGATGCAAAACTCCTCAATAAGATACTGGCAAGCAGAATGCAGAATGTCATCAAGGAAGTCATACACTGTAACCAAGTTGGATTCATTCCAGAGATAGAAGGATGGTTCAACATACATAAATCAATAAATGTAATGCACTGTATCATTAGAGTCAAGGAGAAACACATACTAATCATCTCAATAAATGCAGAAAAAGAGTTTGACAAAGCCCAACATGCATTTATGATAAAAACACTACAAACATTTGGAATAGACAGTCTTTGTCTCAACCTGATAAGTGCCATCCATAAGAAACCAACACTAACATCATACTAAATGGTCGAAAACTAAAATCATTCATGTTAAAATCAGGAACAAGGCAAGGATGCTCACTATCACCACTCCTGTTCAATACAGTTCTGCAAACATTTGCCACACCTATTAGAAAAGAGAAAGAAAGAAAATGAATAAAGAGGAAATGAAAAAGTTATTATTATTTGCAGATAACAAGATATTCTGTATAGAAGACCCCAAAAGCTCCACCAAAAGATTTCTAGACTTAACCAAACTCAGTAGAGTACTAGATACAACTTCAACACTCAAAAGTCAAGAACCTTCTTGTACACTAATAACAGACTCACTGAGAGAAATGTAGGAAATAGTTCCTTTCACAATACTATTCCCAAACATGAAATATCTAGGAATAAGTCTAATGAAAAAGTAAAAGACCTCTACTATGATAACAATAGCATTGTTAAAAAAGAGATCAAAGAGGATATCAGAAAACTGAAAGATATCATTTGTTCTTGGATAAGAAGAACCAATGTAGTGAAATGGCCTTACTTCCAAAACTGCTGTATAGATTCATTGCAAACCCAATTGAAATTCCAACAGCATATTTCACAGAACTAGAGAAAAAATTTAAAAATTCATTCATTCATTCAGAAGAGACCTAGAATAGCAAAAGAAATTCTAGACAACAAAGACAAGGCAGAAGGTATCACCATCTCCAATCTGAAACTATACTACAAAGTTACTCTGATAAAAGCAGCATGGTACTGGCAAAGAAACAGATCTGAGGATCAGTGGAACAGGATAGAAGATGCAGAATAAGCTCCAGACATACTCAGCTACCTCATCTTTAAGAGAGAAGCCAAACACCCTCACTAGAGAAAAGATAGCCTCTTTAATAAACTGTGCTGGAAAAACTGGGTTTCAACTTGCCAAAGACTAAAATTAGATCCATATCTCCCATTATGCACTAAACTGAAATCAAAATGGATCAAAGATCTAAATATTAAAACAGAAACACTATACTTGCTAGAAGATAGATATGTAGAACTCTTAAAGACATTGGTGTAGGAAAGGACTTTATATATGTAGAACTTTAAAAAAAATCAGGCCCCCCAAATTTAAAGACCCAATCCAAATATGGGCATCTGAAATGAATAGACATTTCTCTTATGAAGTAGAAACAACGAGTAATGATATGAAAAAAATGTTCAGTATCTCTAGTCATTCAAGAGATTCAAATGAAAATAACACTGAAAATCCATCTCAGCCCAGAAAGAATGGCTGGTAACAAGAAATCAACTAATAACAAATGCTGGCAGGGCTGTAGGAAAAAAGAAACCCTTCTTTAATGTCAGTGGGTGTGTAGAGTGGTGCAACTATTGTAGAAATCAGTATGAAGATTCCTCAGAAAGCTAGGAGTAGAGGTCCCATTTGACTCAGCTATCCCCCTGCTGGGTATCTTTCCAAAATAATTAAAATAACCATACATACCATGGCAATATATGCACACCCACATTTGTAGCAGCACAGTTTATAATAGCTAAATCTTGGAAACAGTCCAAATGCCCATCAACTGACGACTGGATAAAGAAGATGTGGGATTATAAGAAAGCTAGGAGTAGAGGTCCCATTTGACTCAGCTATCCCCCTGCTGGGTATCTTTCCAAAATAATTAAAATAACCATACATACCATGGCAATATATGCACACCCACATTTGTAGCAGCACAGTTTATAATAGCTAAATCTTGGAAACAGTCCAAATGCCCATCAACTGACGACTGGATAAAGAAGATGTGGGATTATAGATTAAAGAATGATATATTAGGCACATTTATAACTAAATGGGTGCGCATTGAGGCCATGGTCTTCAGTGAAATAAATGAGACACACATGTATGAATACTGAATTGTCTCTCTAGTGTGATACACTGAAAGTGTAAATGAAGACCAAATTGTATAATAGATGATGTGAAATTGGAAGCAAATGTTCAAAGGGGAAGAGAAACTAAGGGGGGAAGGTGGGGGAAGGGAAAGAAAAAATATGAGAAAAGAAGGAAAAAGAGAAACATAGCTTTTGTAAATGGGAGGGTTTGAGGGGTGGAAGAGAGGGAAGAGGAATGAAAAAAAAACAAGAGCTAAGATACATCGTGTACAGGTACAAATTCCCAGTGATGACTGTGATCATAATGCAGGCCTGAAATGTACAAATAAACAATTTAAACATTAAAATAAAGGAAAAGACGGAAGGCAGGCCACTGCTGTCTGCTCTCTGCCTACCCTGTCATGGACTATTTCTCTTCTGGGATACCCCTCTGCCATGCTGCCCTACCTCAGAGGCAGCTGACTATGAACTGAAACTTCTACAAACTTTGAGCTAAAATAAACCTTTCCTCCTTTAACTTTGAGTGTCAGGTGTTTTTTGTTTTGTTTTGTTTTGTTCTTCCTCAGCAATAAGAAAATGACTAATACAGAAGGTTAGATGACCCATAAGGATTTTCTGATCAGGATGTAAAGAAAGAAGCCAATCGGGCTGGGGATTTAGCTCAGTGGCACCATGCCTGCCTTGCAAGTGCAAGATCCTGAGTTCAGTCCCAGGTACATCCCCCGCCCCAAAAAGAAAAAAGCCAATGGAGCCAAATGAATGTCATGATACAACCCCATTCAATCACCACCACCAAGGATTAGGTATATGTATCTCTAAGATTAATTTTTTTCTCTCTTAGATTTTTTAGCTTCCAAATTCCCTTTATACCTTTCTACTAATAATTTTATTTCTCCTAACAATGTTAATTAGTTCATCTTTAGCTCACTCAGCTGTGAGTTCGTTAAGCTTGTTTGTCTCTTAAGGTCACTTTAGAAACTTTTATCATATTATCGAAAGCTTCTTTGTGGTTCATTCTTCATACTGCTATCCTTACTGGTTTGTCCTTCTATTGTAAATGTAACTTGAAGTTTCAAAGGCTCCCTGTTAGCCACAGTGATATGTTTTAACTTAATCCCGGTAAAGCTGGTGCTAATTAGTGTCACGAGTTCAAAAGATGATCAGCCTGCACAATTTGGTCTGATCCAGAAACTGTTGTCATAGCAATGCTCCATCTAACATGGTGTTGATCTGTATAGGTAGATGCTCTCTCTTTTGCTCCTATAGTGTTCTGAGAATCTGTTACCCTTTGATGCACATCATGGTGTTTGTTTTATAAATGTATTATTCAGGGTTCTCCAGAGTAACAGAACCTATAGGAGAGCATCTTGTGATATCTAGAGAATATTTATATGGAGAGAAATGTTTATACCTATGTACAGGAAGCTATACTGTAAGGCCTATACATATAGAGTTATTATAAGACATTGCCTCACCTGATAATGGGACTAAGAAGTTGAACATTCTTCACTTTGCATACTGAAAAACCAGGAAAGCTGATGGTAGAGTTAAAAGGATGAAGAGTGGGAAGCCAATGATGGGGATTTCACTCTGAGTCTGAAAGCCTCTATACCAGGACAACAGAGCACAAAAGATCCATGTTCAAATTCAACTGTCAGAACTGTCACCTGTCTGTCAGAAAGTAAATTTATACTTCCTCAACCTCTTTGCTCTATTTCAGTTCTAATTGTACTATATGACGCTCAGGCACACCAGGGAGGGTCAAGTGTTTTCTTCCCACCAAACTGCATCACAATCTGGCCCAGGAACGCATTCAGACAGACCTAGAAATGTTGTTTTACCAAATATCTGGTGTCTCATGGCCTAAAGAGATTGACACATACATTCAACCATGACAGACTGAAATGACAAGAAACTTACATTGGGAAAAATATAGAAAAATAGTCAATTCTTTACATATTTTAGGTACTAGCCCTTTGTCTATAGAACAGCTAGCAAAAATTTTCCCACTCTGTTTTCTCTTTACTCTGTTTATAATTTCTTTTTCTGTAAAAACCTTTTCAACAAAGTGCAATCTCACTTACAGATTTTTGTAATATTTCCCATGTGATCAGGGTTTTATTCATAAAGTCTTTGTCTTCAAGAGTTCTACCTATTTTCTCTTCCAGTAGATTTAATGTTTCTGTTTTAATATTTAGATCTTTGATCCATTTTGATTTTAGTTGAGTACACAGTCAGAAACATAGGTCTAGTTTTAGTCTGCAGCATGTGGAAAGCAAATTTTCCAGGACTATTTATTGAAGAGATTTTCTTCCATTGAAAGAGCTTGGCCCCTTTCTCAAAGATAAGGTGGCTGAGTGTGTTTGGAGTTGCTTCATCTTCTAATCTGTTCCATTTATCCTCCCAAATTGAAAGATCTAATCCAAAAATGAACATCTGAGTTGAATACATACTTTTCAGATGAAGAAGTACAAAAACAGCAAGTAAATATATAAAAAATGTTCAACATCACTGGTCACTCAAAAGCTGGAAATTAAAACAATGCAGAGATTCCACTTCATTCCAAAAAGACTGGTTCTTATCAAGAAATCAACCAATAACAAATGCTGGCAGGGTTGTGGGGGAGGAAACTTCTTCACTGCTGGTAGGACTGTAGACTGGTGCAACCACTGTGGAAATTAGTGTGGAGATTCCTAGAAAAACTAGAATTAGAGACTCCCTTTGACCCAGCTATTCCCTTTCTTGGTATCTTCCTGAGAGAATTAAAAGCATCATACCACAGTGATATATGCACATCCATTTTTATAGCAGCGTGTTTTATAACAGCTAATCTTTGATATATGCAATCCATGTTTATAGCAGCATGTTTTATAACAGCTAATCTTATAAAGAGTCAAAATGTCCATCAACCAATGAATTGCTAAAGAAAATGTGGTATTTATCTACAAGGAAGTACTACTCAGTCACAAAGAAGGATAAATGAGATATTTCTAGGTAAATGGATGCTCTTTGAGATCACACTCTTAAGTGAAATAAAATGGACACACATGCAAATATTTCATTGTCTCTCTGGTGTGAGAAACTGAAAGTGTAAATAAGAAAAAAATGCATAATAGATATTAGGAAATGGGAAGAAAATATTTAAATGGGAAGGGGAACTAGAGCAGGGGAAAGAAAGGAAGAGAAAAAAGAAAAAAGAAGGATAAAATGTGAACAAACCTTTTGTAAATAAGGAGGGAAAGATGAGTTGAAGAAGGGAAGGCCAATGGGAAAAATGAATAATCAAGATATATTATGTGCAGGTACAATTCCCTATAATGACTGGAATCATTATGTATATCTAAGTTGTACAAAAAAACATAATTAAAAAAAAAACAAGAGAGATAAAGCAAGTGGTTCACTGTAATTCACCACCTTGCCCTATGAAGTGGATAGAAACTTCTATTGCTTCCACATAGAGGATAAGAAATTAAGGAAAATATTCTAAGAGAGATGTTGTGCCTTAACAAATTAAGCTGCATTGCCCTTGACTGAAATAGTGAGTTTTACATTTGCAACTCAAACTCACAAACTTTGGCAACAGAGGGACAGGTGGATTTTGATTGCCAAGGCCATGCATTCAGTAGATAAGAGCAGGTATAAGCTTCTATCAAGAACATTCTCAGATCAATGATAGGAAATGATGGAGGACAAACAGAGTCAGCTGGGATTATGAATTTCAGACAAGTTTGCAATCCATACACAACTTTTATGGTAATTCACAAATCCAATTGGGAAATGCTTTGAAAAAGAAATTCTGATAGCAAGACCAACGAAGGATCAAACTAACAAAATGTGGCAATTTAAGATTTATATAGTAATCTGATGGGATCCACATTTAGAATATAAAAATCAATAGAGAAACAATTTTTCTGTTTAAGCAATGAATGAAGTCAATATTTATAAATCCCCTAAAAGTATTAACTGATAGTTTGGGGTGGAAAACTCTAAGACATAACTAAAGTTTTATTTAAACACTTTCTTTTCCCTACATATATTGCTTTTTGGTGACCGGTCCTTTGAGATTAATTTCCAAATTTCCAAAACTGACATAAAGAATTCTTCTGAACAAGAAAGCAGCTCCTAAGGAACAGCTATTATAGAGGCCTTCGATCAACAATTGCTTAAGTGCCATTTACCCATGGTGTTCCTAGAATTGCTTTATAAACACCTGAGTAATAAAATAAAGGTCTATGCTTACCCTGGTCATGTTCACTATTCTATACTCTCTTTTAGACAAAAGTATAGTTATCCAAACCTTCTAATACTCTGGACTCACAGTTCGTGGCCATTGGTTTCCAGAATGCAAGCAAAGAGAGCTGCTGTTAAGTCATTTCTCATAAACAGTGGCTCCAGTGAAACAAGCGCAATAAAATAAATGTTGACTTATGAAATTCATACAACTTTTTGCAATTGTAAGTTTTCTAGCTTACATATATATATTTCTTAACATATATATATTTAAAACAACACTTTCTGGAGTCTAGCCATCTTTGTTGTCCCAGTAAAGATGTCCCAGTCTTTATTGGCTACTAAATATTTGAACTTAGACAAATAGATGCACAACAGTTTTCTCATTTGAAAAACACATATAATTATAGAGCACATTTATCTGAAGTTTGGAAATATTAAAGGAATTAATAGTTGTAAAGTATTTAGAACCATGCTGCATACAGAAAGTGATACATACTTATTAAAGGAATGAAACAAGTATATTTTTCCTGAAGACTAAATAACAATATCTATATAAAAGTCTTACTCTGGTGCCTTGATCATTAAAAAAAATAATTAGGAGCTCTTTGTTCACTCATCATAATAATAATTAATGCCATTTTACACTCATAAAACACACTGGGAGCAGGAATATTTCAAGTTTGAATTAAGAGCTAGCTACCAAAATCTGAGCAAAAACGCCCAATCTGAGTCTAATTACAATTGAACAGAGGTGACAATAGGAACGATGACATTAACCAAATGCACAAACGTAGGAAAAGCTGCTGCAGTAGCAACTATACAAAAATGGCCTGTGATACTACGCAGCAGGAGTGAGGGGCTCAGACTTAGGTGTCAGTGGGAGGGTGTCACGGATTCTTCCATCAATGGCTTCCAGAAGAACTGAGAGCAGAAAAGTGAAAAGGAATAAATCATCAAAGAAGAGAGAAATCTTTCCAGAGAGAGCGAAGAGATGGTTGGGCAACCAGATACAGGATGGACTAGCATTGCCATGCAGGGGATGGGGAAGGGAGCAGGCAATGCAAAGAATGCAAAAGCAGCGTGACAAGAACGGAGACAGGCAGTGTCCATACCATCCAAGGCTGCTTAGGTTAAGTGAAATGTATGATGATCTAAACTAATAGACTGAGAACCCTGAATGTTAGTCCATTCACATTCTTCCTAGCTTCTCTGTGCAGTGTTCCTTCCTCTTCAGTATGGAGTGTAACCCCTTCTGAAATGGGAATCTTGTGATCTATTACAAGACAAAGTAGGTTAGAGAATTTCTCTGGGCCCAACTCCAAGACAGAAAGGTGGGGGAAAATTAGAGTGATACTTTGTGCTCTATGGTTTGGTTTGAAGAAAAGTGACTCCCATTCCCATGATTTGTCTTGAGAAAGAGAAATTCTAGCTTCTATGGCTTGCCTTCAGAGAAGGAAGGTGATAAGGAGACAGGAGATGACAGATAAGCTTTACTTTTAAGATTTTTATTTTGACATATGGTTTGCTGAGCTCCAACAATGCTGCTGCTGATTCTGCTGTCTCTGCACTGTGAACAAATTGAAATGACCAAAATTAAGTACCAGTTAGTCCATTAGGAAAATAAAGTCAGTGTTTCATATGAGAGATGATAAGATATATAATCTACAGCAACAGAGAAGTAAACTACTAAAAGGAATACTTAGAAGATAAAACTGGCAAAATTTAGTACTGGGATGGAAAGGACATTAAAGGATTAATTTTAAGGGAAAAATTAAAAAGAATCCAGGGTGTTAATTGCTCTACCTTCTCATCTGGAATAGAAGGAATACTAATAGATCAGCCCAAAATGAGAACTTTGTGTGTGTGTGTGTGTGTGTGTGTGTTTGTGTGTGTGTGCTAATTTGACTCTGTTTGACTGGATGTTATGAGCTAAAATCTGACAATAACCACTGTATGTGCTGGCACTGACAGCCAAGTTATGAAAGACTGCTGAACTCAAGGGGCACCAGAAAGCATGTCCTAGGAAAATGGCATCAAAGCACCCCCTGGCTCTTTCTGCAGCCTGAGCCAGATTACATTTGGGCTCAATGTCAGATTTGATTGTACTAGCTGAGCTGAAGCTGGGAAATAGAGCTCCTAAAGTGAATAAAAACAGCGATTAAGAACTAGTGATTGAATACAGAGAGAGTGCAGAGGAAACATCAAACTAAAAGAGGTTAATCCCTGAACTGAAAAGTTCAAAGAAGTGAATGTAGGAAGTGCCCCCCAATAAAAAAATTATAGTGTGGAAAAATGGCAATTAATAATTCTCTCCCCATTGCAAACAAATATCTGAGGAAAGAGGAATGTAGTTTTGTAAATTAGACTGTCTAAAGATGAAGCCACTATCAAAATAAGTCAGGGAATGGTTGATATATCCTAGAGAGCATCCAGAGGAAAAGGAAAGCATTGATGATCCAAATTGATGTAGTTTGGCGGCAGTTCCTTAGGGTTTGAAGAAACAAAACAAAGGCTAAAACTTGGAAAAATCAGAGATTTTGTTAAATTTGAGGACCTTCGAGAAAGGTTCACAAACACAAATTTGATAGCATTTCAGACAGAGATCAACAAGTATCTGCTTGACAAAAAACAAATGGCATTTCTCCCAAGGCTACAGGCATTTGGCTTAAAATCTAATGGAGAGAATTGTGGGAACCAAGAATAGTAAGGCACACAAAAAAATCCCAATAGCATTGAAGTTTCAAGGGAATCACTGAAAATGAGATAAAGAATATATAGTTTTATAGTACAAGATACAATGTAATTTGGCATGTACTTGTTAAAGTATAAAGCATTTTTTCATTGTTTATTAGTACATTTTAGGAATACTATACAGTTACATTCATCATTGGGATCTTGTACCTTTGCATGATGTATCTTGGCTCTTATTTCTCCCCATTCCCCCGCCCCCTTCACCCCCTCCACCCTTCCCTATTTACAAAGACTTTGTTTCCATTTTTTCCTTTTCTCATATCTTTTCTTTTCCTTTCCCCTACCCCTCCCACTTTCCCTACTGTAAAGCTTTTTTAAAACTTTATTAATTTTATTGGTACATTTAATGTATAAAATATAATGACATTTATTGTTGGAAATTTGTACCTTTACATAATCAATCTTGATTCTTATTTTTCCCCATTCCCCTGCCCTGCCTTCAACCTCTCCCTTCTACAAAGGCTTTGTTTCCACTATTTGTCATTTTCTCATATTGATTCCATTTCCTTCTTTCCTTACCACTGCCCCTCCCATGTCCCTTTTCTTCCCATTTCACATTATCTGTTATACTTTTCAGTCCTTATTTACACTTTCAGTTTCTCACACTAGAGAAACTACTCGGTATTTATAAGTGTGTTATATTTATATCACATAAGAGTATCTCCTCAATGTGTATCCATTTAGCTATAAATATCTCTATCATTTTTATGGCCGAGTACTATTCCATTTTATTTTTAAAAATCATATTTTCTTTATCCAGTCTCCCATTGATGAGCAATTGGGCTGTTTCCAAATTTTAGCTGTTACAAATCGTGCTGCTATGAACATGGGTGCACATATACCTCTGTGGTATGGTTCTTTTAATTCTTTAGTGTAAATACTCAGCAGGGGAGCGGCTGTATCAAAGGGACTTCCAATCCTGGTTATTTGAGTGGTCTCCATACTACTTTCCACAGTGGTTGTACCAGTCTACACTCCCACCAATAGTGGAGCAGCGTTGCTCTTTCCCCACAGCCCCACCAGCATGTGTTATTGTTAATTTCATGATAGCAGCCATTCTTTCTGGGGTGAGGTGAAATCTTAGCATTGGTTTCATTTGCGTTTCTCAAATGACCGGTGATGTTGAAGCTTTTTTTAATGTTCTATGTGTTGTCAGTGCAAAAATTGTAGGAGTAAAATCAAAGTTTCAAATTAATATATGCAGAAAAATTTTAAAAAGCAAGAGCAAAACCAAAGAACTGTAAAGAAAAAATAGCTCAGGCAATTTAAAACATTAAAAAATTCTGCAGTACCCAGAAGACTCTTCATAATCCTAGATTAATATAATGATACTATTACATAATAATTACATGGGTAGCAAGTTACTCTCCAAACCTGAGACTGTTTACTAATAGTCCCATTTAAAAACAAAAATAGCTTCAGGTTAAACAACACCACGACTAAATAACTGAACTTTGATTTGAATCAGTGCAATGGTTAACAAAAAGTGAGGAGATTCATTTGCTCTTTGGGATATTTATATACTATATAGTATTATCTTTTAATCTGGAGAAATTTAAATACATTTTGAAAGATGTTTGGATTTTTTTTCCATTAAGTTTATTGGTACATTTTAGTGTACAGTACAGATACATTCATCATTGGGATCTTGTACCTTTACCTGATGTATCTTGGTTCTTATGTTTTCCCCATTCCCCTGTCCTCCATTCACCCCTTTCACCCTCCCCTATTTACAAAGATTTTATTTCTATATTTTTCCTTTTCTTCATATTTTTTCTTTTATTTTATTTCCTTTCCCCTACCCCTCCCACTTCCCCTTCTCCTTTAGACCTTTTCTTCCTGTTTCACATTATCAATTTGGATCTTGATGGGAAAAAAAACAGAGGAAGGGAAAATATTAATTGGAGTTTCTGTTTGGATTTTCTGTTTGGGACAAAGTTTTTCATTTGGTTTTGGTGTTTCCTGGTGTCATACTTTTAAACAAAGTATAACTGATGTAAACAAAAATGAAAGTAGTAGAAGGTAATAGAATAACTGAAGGAATACCTAGGGATCCAAGTCAAGAAGGGTAGAATTAGTAGCAGTTTCCTGGACCCATAACTGAATTTCTGCATTATCTTTTCAGGGAACTCCAGTGTGATCAATCGGCTCCAGTATTTTTCACAGTTAGCTCTCTGCTTAAATTTCAATGCCCCAAAGAAAGTTTGAATAGTGTGACTCACATGCCCAACATTGATTCCAAAATTGCACACAGGAGAAGAGAGGCAATATTCCAACAGGGATCCAGGGTGCTTTTCTCAGAAGCCAGGAGAGCAATACAAGACAGTTAAAAGCCACAAATATGTGCTACATAATACTTTGCGTGCAATATGCTTATACAGTAACTTTTTTAAAAGGCTGCTTCCACAAACTATTAGAAGATTCTGCATATATCCGTTTGAACTTTTCCCAGACATTATTAATGATGAGTTAATTTTGAACTTGTAGGAGACTCTTATGGGTGAGCATTTGCACAAAATGAGAAGTACTCTATTATTATTCCAAAAGTCACCTAAGAGCACTGATTCTTCATTTTGAACAAGGAATAGAGCAGAACAGCAAACACACAGTGCTATTTTAAAAAATAATTCAAAATTTGTACATATGTGGAAATCTTTTTTCAAAAAATCTTTTATAGGACTGGGAATTTAGCTCAGTGATGCCACTGCTTGCCTCTCAAGCACAAGGACCAGAGTTTGATCCCCAGTACCAAAAAAAAAAATCTTTTATAGTCCACTTATCAATTTATGAAGATTCATTTCTGGCCACTGGAGTTGGTATGAATTGATCATTCTGAATTTTTCGCACATTTTTTAACAAGGATAAAAAGTCCTGTGAGACATGGTTTGATCATCCACCCACACAAATAGTATACTATATTATAATTGTCCACTAAGCAGACTCAAGAGCTGCTAAAGACAGGGTAAATCTCTTCCAGATGTACATTGCCACTAAAGTGAGATTTGAAAAGTAGGTTACTAATAAACCCTCAAGTGATGAGATACAAGACCAGTAGTCTGGTACTATGATTCCATCTTACAGTTTTAGGCAAGTATTTAATTCTATTCTATGGTATATTCTGCTTTTTTTTTCTTTTTCATTTAAATTAAGGTCTATCTCCTCCATTTTGGAAAAAAAGTGCTCACAATAAAATTACCACTCCTCAAAGACGCCTTTGTTCTCTTTAGTTCCCTTAAGAACTCTATGTCTATGGTTCTCTAACCTTTCACTAGTAAGATCATTTCCACTCTTTAACATTCAGTAAAGCATTATTAAAATGGAAACAGTTTCTTAAGGGAAACTGAATACTTTCCATAGCAACTCTTATCAAACAATTTTCTTCTAAAAATTCTATTATTTATATCATTAAGGATAGTCTCTGATAGTATTAGAAACAAATATAATTGAAAAAGTTTATCCTATTTACTGCTTCAATTTGCATTATGCTATAAACTTATTGCTCCCTGGGGTGAGCACTGTAATAACACTGCTGAGAGTGTTTTTAAAATAATTTGATAGATTAATAGTGCACAATATTTTGTATATCTTACTAAATTTTAGTTGTGAGGAATGAGAGCAAATGTTCCTGCCAAGGGGTTGTCATTTTGGCTCTCAGGGAAAAATTTTCTGACAGTTTCTGTACAAAGCATGACCTATTTAATAACCGCCCCTATTGCTTAGTGATTCACCTCGACAGCAGTGAGAAGTTGAAAGCAAAAGTTACACAGAGCAAACAAATTATCCCAAAGTTCCAGAAAGCAGAAAAACTGAAACAACATAGTGAGAGTTAAAATTAATGATGCCAACATAATTGTCTTGGGAACCATCTAAGAGATTTGCAAAGCACACTACCTGGTGTAGCTGGGTGATCCTGGAGCTGTGGCCTTGAGTCTGTATCTGGCACTTGGCTCCCTCCTCTCTGGAGATTTTCTCTGTTCTGCTTGTAGTTCCCTGTAATATGAGTAGTTTTTCTCTGCCAAACCTCTTTGTTGTGATGTTCTTGTTTTGGAGCCAACTGACTATAAAGTGAATGTCCTGAAACCATGAGCCATACTAAACATCTTTTAATTTGTGGGTGTTGGTTATTGTGTCCCATTGACAAAAGATAACTGATGCAAACACACCATAGAAAAGACAATATTCTACTCAAAGACCAGCTTTTCCTCATTTAGGGAAAAAAAGCTGTTGGACTTATAAGTGCCCCTTTAAGACAATTACAAAGAGCCCAAACTAGGAAATTTTGCTCATCTACTCACAGGAATATTTCTACATCGATGTCAGTAGCAGTTTTTCTGAGGAGGGATTATAGCAAATGAAAAGAGAAAGACAAATGGGAATGAAAGTACACTCTTCATTTCCACTGGTTAATTTACGTTTGTATATAGAATTACCTAGCATAGTACTTTTCACATAGTTGAGACTTGTTAAGTCAAACATTCATTCATACAACACATATATAGCATTTGTGAAGCACCTACTGTGTTTTCACCACAAGGATAGTGAAGTACAAACTGTCTCAAGAAGTTTGCATTCTGCTATCACCAAGATAATCGCATTCTCTGGCTGCAACCTGCAAAATCAGTGATCATAAAACATATTCATAAACATGCTCAGACTCAGAACCCAAAGGACTGCAGTTTGAAAATGTTCTATCACATACTTATTGTATCACTTTAGGCAGTTGCCTAAACATTTTGGCTTCAGTTTCTTTATTAATAAAATATCAATCTAGTATGAGTTATTAGACTAGCTTGAAGGCCGGGGATTTAGCTCAGCAGTTCGGTGGCCTGCCTTGCAAGCACAAGGACCCGAGTTCAATCCCCCGTACCAAAAAAAAAAAAAAAAAAAA
>NW_022900926.1:83941086-83967116 GCF_012274545.1 Fukomys damarensis | reverse complement strand
AAAAAAAAAAAAAAAAAAAAGATTAGCTTTTGTGTGAGAGTGTGTGTATGCGTGTATGTGGGTGGGTGGGTGTGAATGTAACTGCTCAGGTTACCATTTGGAGATAATGAATACCATATGTGTCAAGTATTGTTCTGACTAAGAAAATCTAACTAAATTGAACTTGTGGATGAATAGTCTTTAATTTTAAGGCATAGATGCCATAGAAATTAAAAAATAATAGTGGTGCCATGCCTCCTTGCAAGTGCAAGGTCCTGAGTTTGACCCCTTGTCCTGAAAAAAAAAAAAACTTTAGGTACCTAATATGAGTGGAGTATTAATGTTTGTATTACTCATGAAAACAAGGTGATAGAAGGCAAAAGAAAGCTCAACTCAAAGGTTGCCCTGGTTACTTATATCTCTGCCCTAATATCCACATCTGTGAAGGAGCGATAGAACAACTTTTTTTTTCCCCCAGCAGTTATATAAAGATTAAGGATCTGACATGTTCAAAGTGTTTGACACAAGGCCTAAGAGTAACCTTTTATTAAATGGTGACTATTACTGTTGTAATCTGATTTCACTGAATTAACATCACTTATGTAGGTAGAATTTTTAAAGGATGAAATTTAGAAATAATTTAGCAGAGGTGTTACCTAGTTTTTCCAGCTTTTTCATACATTCAGTTTTAATGGAATGGTAATTTTAAAACATGTTATCATGTAGCAAGTTTTTCTCATTGCATTTAAATTTCAAAGGACTTAAAATACAGTTTTAATCAGAGTATTTCTACAAGCCATTAAATTTCAACCTTATCTAAAGACAACAAGAATAGGTTTAGGAAGTGTATTTACATTTGTTCCTACCTTATAAACAACTAGTTGAAAAATCTCTCAATTCATATTAAATGTTAATGTTGTGCCAATAAAAAGGAGGCTTTTCCAGTCAATTTTATCAGTTTTCAATTTTTGTTATAAAAAGAATTAAGAGTTTTTTCAGCTGGTTATTTACGAAGTAGAAAAAATAATAACTAATCATTCCAGCCATTCCTTGATCTCATACACCCTCATCTTCATACTATTTCAATACTGCTTATGGCTCAATGTTTATATTTTTGTGTCTTTTTTATAACTGAAATTCCCTTTCTATAAAAACCCATTTCTTGTTTTGGAAACAAGATTGTAATTTGCTTCATAAAATGGGTTAATCTTCTCTCTTTATTTTCTTATTCTCTAAAATGATTTGTTTCTTATTTTTTAAAAGGTGGGGTAATATTCTCTATTCACTGAATTGTTGATATCATTTCTGCAAGCAATGTCTAGGCATAGTGTCTATTTTTAGTTTTCACTTATAAATTCATTTTCTATAACTTAAATTGTTGTTTTTTCTTGTGCCAATATTGGTACTTCTACATTGGCACAAAACAACAAACAAAAATTCCATCAAATCCTTTCAACCTATTAGAATAAAATTATTCAAAATAGTTATTTATAATTTTAATCTGCTTTAAATCAATAATTGTTTACTCTTTTGATATTTAATTTGAATCTTTTTTCTTTCCTGCATAAAGTTTGTATTGATATTTTCAAAACTTTTGACATTATTACTCCTTTCAAATTTCTGCTCTTAATTTCAATGATTTCTACCCTTAATTTAATTTTTTTCCTTTTTATTTCTTCAGCTCTGTACCATTGTTCTTTGTCTGTCTGAGTTACCCAATTCATTAGTTCTCCAAAAACTATGTAAATAAATGTAATAAATCATAAATTTCCATCTAAATAGTGTTTTAACCACATATCATAATGTTTCACATATAGTACCTTCAATGTCACTTTGTTCAATAAATGAGATTTCCTTCATAATTCCTTTCTGATTTTTTCTCTGTTTTCTGAGTTAATAAATATGCATATATATGTATATATATATGTATATGGTAACTTTATGCACATATATATGCACATGGTAACTTTTATACTATGTATGAATATTCATATATATGTGTTGTTGTTTTCTTCTGTTATAAATTTCAGGGCTGAAAATAACTTTGACAGTAAGATATATAGGCTTTGATTCCAATAGTTGTGTTCTAGGAGTACTCTAAAATGCAAGGTCCACAAACTGTAGACTCAAAGACAAGCTTTACTACTCAAAAATGTCATACAATGCTTTAAGAATAATTACCTAGCAAAGTTTTAAAATATGCACGTTTGGATTAAATAATGGGTAATTTTTTTTTTGTTAACCTTAGACAGCTCTCTATCGTAGTTTTAATCAACATTTCAAAATATTTTAATGAATGTTAAATCAATAAACCACACTATTTTGGTAAGAAGAACAATAAGTGTTTCAGTGACTCTGTAAGAACTTAATTTAAAAAATATTGTAAATATATTACATATTATGTTTTTTGTGGGTTTTTTCATAAAGATTCATTGACTGCCAATGAGGAAAAACCTGGAAGACACTTTAATAAAAAAAAGCCTGCACTGATTTCTTTAATCACATTTGCTAAAATTCATAAGAAACAAATATTCTCCATGTAATACACCGTTTTTAAGAATCTATTTGTTTTAATTTTTATAATAGTAATATCATTTCATTGCAAAGAAAATCTTTTTTCATGCCCCAGTATCACTGTAAATGTGAAGCTTGTTATAATGTCAATAGAGCACATTTGATTATTATATCCTGGGAGATTGTTTTTAAAAATTATAAGAAAACAGTAGAGAGAAAAATAATTTAATTTTCTCATTTATCTTGATATATTTGTGAACAAAATCTTAACATTTTCCTTTTAAAAGTTTAGTTTTCTATTGAGTTCTCTCTGATCAATAAATTTATACGACAGTCTCAATATGCTGAGATAAGTGAGTATATCAACTGAGAAATGTTTGCAAATATGATGGAGTATCAAAACACTAAAAATTTTAACCATAACTCTATCTTCTGCTAGTTTTAACGAGCAAATAAAGAAAAAATATGTAACTTGGCTTGAAGATGTGCTGCCTTATTTCAAACAAATTCTGGTTTGTTATTTGTCAGGAAAAGTTTTTGGGAAACTTTCACTTAAGAAAAATTTATAGCTTACCTAGAAATTGTTTTTCTCTCAATTCGATACTTCTGAAAAAGAATGAGGTTCCTTTTGTGATTGTGTTCTCAAATATACCATATGTTTCACTTAAATTATATTTGTAGTTCTCTTTTTCCTACACTCATTTCCCCCTTTTTCTGTTCCATAGAGAAAATTATGACATCAACATCCAAAGGAATCCTCCGGCCATTTTTAATTGTCTGCTTTGTCCTGGGCTGTTTCATGGCGTGTCTGCTTATTTACATCAAACCTACCAGTAGTTGGATCTTCAGTCCAATGGAGTCTGCCAGCTCAGTGCTGAAAATGAAAAATTTCTTCTCATCCAAAACTGATTATTTTAATGAAACTACTATTCTGGTGTGGGTGTGGCCATTTGGGCAAACCTTTGATCTTACATCCTGCCAAGCAATGTTCAACATCCAAGGATGTCATCTCACAACAGACCGTTCACTGTACAACAAATCACATGCAGTCTTGATACATCACCGAGACATCAGTTGGGATCTGACCAATTTACCTCAGCAAGCTAGGCCGCCCTTCCAAAAATGGATTTGGATGAATTTAGAATCACCAACTCATACTCCCCAAAAGAGTGGAATTGAGCACCTGTTCAACCTGACTCTAACTTACCGCCGTGACTCAGATATCCAAGTGCCTTATGGCTTCTTGACAGTAAGCACAAACCCATTTGTGTTTGAAGTGCCAAGCAAAGAGAAGTTGGTGTGTTGGGTTGTAAGTAACTGGAACCCTGAGCATGCCAGGGTCAAGTATTACAATGAGCTAAGCAAAAGTATTGAAATCCATACCTATGGGCAAGCATTCGGAGAGTATGTGAATGATAAGAACTTGATTCCTACCATCTCTACTTGTAAATTTTATCTCTCTTTTGAAAACTCAATCCACAAAGATTACATAACAGAAAAGCTCTATAATGCTTTCTTGGCTGGCTCTGTACCTGTTGTTCTGGGACCATCCAGGGAAAACTATGAGAATTATATTCCAGCTGATTCATTTATTCATGTGGAAGATTATAACTCTCCCAGTGAGCTAGCAAGGTACCTAAAGGAAGTTGACAAAAACAATAAGTTGTACCTTAGTTACTTTAACTGGAGGAAGGATTTTACTGTAAATCTTCCACGATTTTGGGAATCACATGCATGCCTGGCTTGTGATCATGTAAAAAGGCATCAAGAATATAAGTCTGTTGGTAATTTAGAAAAATGGTTTTGGAATTAACGTTTTTCACCACTTGCACATTTAGTAAAATTTTTTGATGAGCCATCATCCAAATATTGAGGATAACAAGAAAAACAATATTCTGATTTTCTATCACAATTTATTTTTATCACCCACTCATGGGTAATGTGTATATTTTGATGGAGATGGAGAATTTTAAGTGCTCAACGTTACCAATCATTCCATTTGGTTTTAAATTATCCTGTATATACCTAAGTATGTTCACTGAAAATAATTTATTCTTCATTATCATTTATAAACATTCTTATTCATATTTTTGTATTTGTCTGTAAGTTGATGATTCTATTGTTGTTGCTACACTGATCAACTCTTCAATCTATTTGGGCAATGAAGATGCATATTTCACATCTTAAAGCATGAAGGATTTTTACTAAACATTATAATCTACAATTCCAAGTTTGCTTAATGTTAACAAGGGAAGAATGTTCCACAATTACATTCTAACCTATTTTGCTTCAGAATTGAGCAGTGTATAACTACTGATCTATTTTGTTCCTGTTTACCACATGGGTAAAAGTAGACTTATTCATGCAATGAGTAAGATATGAAGCAGACCTGTTCTATTCAGGAAGCTACTATGTTTCACACTTATTCTCATTAAGCTGACTTGCAAATGCGGTCACTTATTCTTGAAGTTTTCAAGAACTCTTAAATATCTAATTTGTTGCGATTCTCAGTACATGCAGAATAATACTAATAACACTTAAAAGAGCTTAGGCTAGTTCTCAATCTTCATAATATTCATTGTGATAATAACACAAATGATTTCCTCAAATAACAAAGAAAAGGGTACCTATGGGTACAAATGAGATTTATAAATGGCCCTATTTATGTATAATTCCTAATTACTTATCAATTTAAAATATTTTGAGGCACCAATATTTCAAGAAGTTTTATTTTACCTTAGAGACAAGCAAATACACATAACATTTGAAAAATTCACCCTACCATTTGAAAGTTAATAAATAAAATCGACAATGACATATTAAATTTAATAAAGTGATGATCTATTGGAAACACACAATGCTAACCCCAAGTAGGATTCAATTAATAATTTTTAATGAATTAATGAATGGCACTGATATTCATATTAATTTTGTTTGTTTCAATGAAGGGACAGTTGTAGCTTGAAGATAGTAATCAAATATGATGTTTTATATAACATTTTAGTAATTATTCATAAGTAGCACATATAACTTGGGTCTTCAGAGCTTTACAAAACCAATATAACCTAGTACAGCATGAAAGTTTTGCAGAATTCATTCCTGAATTTTTATTTACCTATAGAATTTCTCCTCCACAAGGTTAGAGAAGAGGAAATCTGGATATAAGCAAAAATAGTAAGTGAGAAAAGCCAGGTGCTAAAGATTTTTCAAAGGAAGCATCTTCAAAAAAGAATCTCTACTGCCTTTCTGTATTTTACTCTTGCCAGAATCCATCAAATTTATTAGAAGTTTAGATGGCATCCACTTGGCTCTATTTTTACTTATTTTAATAATGTTATTATATATTGATATCAGTTGAACTCAGACTCACAATCTTCTGCACTTGATAAAAACTAGAGATAAATTTCAGTTCATTAAGAAGGCAGTATCACCAATAATCAAGATTGCCTTGTAAGAGCATGTTTTCCTAGCACTGGAAGGATTTGAACAAAGGAAAATTCCTGAATTAAATAGAAGATTGTTTGATCCTCAGGTTCATTTCCTTTGCCATAATTATACAGATAAATAGTGTCTGCTGGGGCCTTAAAAAAGACGAAGAGGAAAATGTACTGGCACAGCCTAACGGCCTCAAAGGAGCTTAGAGGCAGCAGAAAGACATAGGGAAGCTTCCTTTCACTGTCACCCTGAATCTATGTCTGTGCACATACTTTTTTCTCTGTGGAGTTTAAGAGTCACTGTTCATTTAATGAGATAAAAGATAGCAGGTTTCCCCAGTTGTTTAGTTCCTCATTGTTTCGTGGCTGCAAATTTTTGTCTACTCAATTGATCTAACATAGATTAACTGTGTATTACCTTTTCTATCCACGCTGTCTTTTGTGCATCAAGGAATAATGTGTCTTCATGGATGTCCTCATAGATAATAAAGATCTCACTCACATTTATTTTATTGTTATAATAGTTAAACTCATAATTCACATGTATTTTTCATTTTTGATCAAATACTGAGATGTAAAGAATATGCATTGCTAATAAGTTTAGAAAGTTATTACTTTCACAGAAAGCTGAAAACCATTTTGCCCTGCCTTTGCTAAAGTGAATAATGATTATTTTAAATTACTGGAAAAACATGAGGAAAATTGTTTGCATTGGTGACTATGAATTTTAGCTCTTTCTTAGATTGTACTTAAAATTATATGCTGATAATATGATCCAAGCCAAGGGTATAAGGGCATAACTGGTACCTCTCTATGTTGAAAACTATTACCTATCCAAGAATAATAAAAATTTCAAATTTAAAGTGCCAAATCAATGTGTCAACTAAACTCTGAGTTTCAGGGCTAGAAGGAATTATAGCAACTTTATAAACCAATTTTTTTCTATTGAGTTAACTAGATCCAGAAATGATATTTATTTAAGACATATATTCACTCACATACAGACAGGAACATCTGAACATAGCAACAGTAGTTAAGATGAGAACATAAGGGTCCTATCTCTCCATCATTCTCATCTGATCATAGAAGTGTTTCTGAGCTGGGTGTGGTGGCGCATGCCTGTAATCCCAGCACTCGGGAGGCTGAGGCAGGAGGATCACTGTGAGTTTGAGACCAGCCTGGGCTGCATAGTGAGTTCCAGGTCAGTCTCAAACTACATAGTGAGACCCTCTCTCAAAAAAAAAAAAAAAAAAAAAAAAAAAAAAAAAAAAAAACAAAAAAAAAGAAGAAGTGTTTCTGAATTTCTACAAATATAAATATCTTATTGGCATTATTTAGGGCCTATAGGATGACATATTCTCTAAAAGAACTTCAATCTGAAGATATTTAATAAATAAAACATAAATTTTATTAGCATTTCTTCTGATTTAAAGACTTTAGGAGTTGGGCTTTATCAGAAGAAAATGAGTTTTCACTGTATTTAAGTTAAATGCAACCATTAAGAAACTATATGGTTCTCAACCACTCCTATAATAAATCCTGTGGGTTACAATTCTTTGTGAGGCTCTCTCTTGTGAAAGTTATACTGAGTCAACAAAACTGGCTTGCTGTTTGTTGTAAAAACAAATAATTTTGCCTGGGAATAAATTATGGAAATGAAAATAGGCCACTTAAAACTTATATTTCAAAATATGAAAAAGAAGATTATTCCAATCTGAATATTCAAATACTACTTGTGGTAGGACTTAAAAATAAATACCATGTATTATAGTCCTTACCAATAAGAATACATACAGAATTATCACTGTTAGCAGTATTGGAAAAGAAAGGACCATAGCATTCACATATTTTATGACAGCCATAAATTTTACAATGTGAAGTAGAAACTTTAAAAATTGTCTTGGTGGGAAGTTAATATTAGCTTAAAATTTTCATGTTTACCATAAAACTCCTGAAAACCAAGAAAGTAGAAAAAAAATGTCATGGGCTCTTAAAAAATCTCAGAGCATTTGAAATGTAAAGTGACAGAATATTTCACAAGTATTTGCTAAAGTTTCTTATCTCCATTTGGAGGTTAGATATGAAAAAAACAGAAGCTGTTCTACTGCTACTTTTTTTCTTGCTTTCAGACTGATTTATATGAGTCCTGAGATAGCCACCTAGAAATTGTTTTTGTATAAAATAATATTTCCCAAAAGAATTCTAGGTCCTTACATAACAACTGTGCTCAGTCATATTTTTTAGTCCCTTTGAACGCTCAGCTCATTTGGGGGAATTTCTTAAATTATAACCCAGCTGTTAAATATAACAGATTTCAGAATCTATATGATTAAGCATAGCATCAAATGCAGTGAAAAATAGTTTTTCAATAGATAAATTGTTAGTAGTCATGCAAAAATATTATTAATGTAGTGATAGCATCAGCTTCTTGGTTCTAATTGGATTGATATTTTATATTCATTTTATGGATCAGTTTACTGCCTTGATGCAGATGAAAATCATTATAAGCTTGGTCTTTCCTACTGAATTCTAAGACTCCCCCACCAAGAAAAATATATTACAAGTATTGAAAAGGATTTAGAAATTGATAACATTATATTTAAATATTAGTTACACTATTTTAAAAGAAATTAAAATTAGTATACAGGAAAGTATAAACTGCAAGCACTATGAACAGCGGATATTTATTATCAAACTATGCACAGAGAGAAATATAGTTTATTACCTCTTTTACTTCCTAAATTAATGCTATGGTATCACAAACAGCAATTAAGATTTTTTTGTTTGTTTTGTACTGGGGATCAAACTCAGGATCTTTCACTTGTGAGGCAGGCAGCGGTACCACGCAGCTAAGTCCCTGTCCCCTGTTTAAGATGGTTTTGTTTTTCTGGATGTGTGTTAGACACTTTTGTCATATTTTGCAAGTAGATAAGCTTCCCTACTACCCAGTCTATTCTCGCTCTCAGTAATTCATATGATATAGTCCATACTCATAAATATTTTACAAAGTGTTTGCATAACCTAAATGAGAGATATAGCTAGAAATATGAATAATGCTACTCTGAGTTATTAGTTTAACAAACTGTTATTGTGAAAAAGCCACTTAACCTCTCTGGGCCTTGTTGTTGTAATGTTCCTTCTAGCACTGTTGCTCTTCAATTGATATATGGATGTATTAGAAAATGAAATATCAATGTCATCTCAAAATAATTTGGGGAAATACATATTCCAAAGAGACATTTAAAGCATAACATTGATTATTTAAACTAATACATGAAACGAACATAATCTTTGTCCTTTATTAGCACTTAAATTCAATTAGCTAACCTTCCTCCTTTTACTTCTCCCTCCCCTTACCTGTCTGCCAACCTTTTTGGTAACTTGCTACTCATTACTGAGTAGTTACTTTTTAGTCACTTTTGTAACTCATTACTGAGAACTTACTTGATGGCAGAAAAACAAGCATATATTGGACATTATTTTAAATATTTTGGACTTTCTGTATATTCAAATTCTTATTACAATAGTCTAAAAACAGTGTTGATTCAGAAATTCAGTAGAAACACTTAAAGCAACTTTCAGTGACAATAATATAGTAGAATTTGAGTAAGCAGGATTGAATACATGAAGAAAGTTTATTTTTAACTGATTATGAATATAATATATGTTGATAAATTTTATTTACAGTGAAAATATTTTGGTTTAGAAAACGCTTTCTAATGTCAGTCTCCTTTTGCCAGTATTACTGAAAGAACGGTGCCTAGGCCAACAGTCCTAATCATCAGAGGCATTTGCTAGCAATACTGATTCCCAAGTCAGCCCCATGCAATTGGAATATTTCATATTAGTTTTTTAAAAAATAGTATATTCCCAAAGTTATGCTACTGTATTTCGCAAACCATCCTATCATATACCAGTGGTTCTCAAATGCACATATTTTGGGGGGACTTTCTAGATTAGCTGCTCAAGCAACTCTTGAAAGATTGTTGATAACATATGCTTCTGATTCTCTGGGTCTAATATGAGATTTCAATTTTGTATTTAAAAACCCCACCTGATTCTGACCCCACATGGTTCTGATGGCTGAATCCTACCTATTAAATAGAAAGTATTCAACCCTCAAAGACATTCTTTACTGCTAATTATTTTATGCTTGATCCTGGACTCTTCAATGAATCTTGTGATCTGAAACAGATTATTCTGTTTCCAGGCATTCTTGTAGGTTGTGAGTGGTTGGGAGCAGTAGTTCTTAAGTGTGGATGCACAGTAGAATTATACAAAGAGAGTTGTTTGTTTGTTTGTTTTTAACTGCTGATGCCCAAACCCTATCTTAGAAATCAGATTCAATTGGTTTGAGGTGGGGCCCAAAAGCTAAACAGTTTTAAAGCCTCCCTAGGTTATACTGATGTAAGGTCACCTCTGGGCGCCACCAGTCTGCACATGAGTGGTTCTCAGCCCAGAGGAAGTGTTAGAAGAAGTTATATAACTTGAAAAAAATTCTTACTCTCTTTAGATTTCTAACCTCTTGTTCATATTTTACAACACAAAAGACTGGACTAGAAATTTGCAAGGATCCTTTAGAGGCATAAAATTGTATGCTTCTGTAATGTGCTAACACACTGTACATGTTGGAAAGCCTGTTTTCCAGGGTACCAAAAGCCACACCTGAAAGATAGAAAGGTAATTTTCAATTAGAATGTAAAATGAGTTATAGCAAACTTAGAATTGGATCCAAGTTTGCCATTTGCTAGCTTTGTGCAAGTTGTTTGACTTCTCCTAGCCTAGGTTTGCACCTGTACAGTAGCATACTCTTGATGTGTGTTCTACTAGGACAAATGAAATTATCTCCAAAGGATTAAATAAGTCGTTATTATCTCTTTTCTGGGGGTTGTTTGAAATTACATCCACAGCTCTGAACATTCTAGGAAATACCTTATCACTGAATTATTTCCCCTCCCTCCATTTTTTTCTTGTTCTAAAAGTTAATTTTGAGCAATCCAGACATGTACTCTCAATTTCAGGTATAAACTTTGACGATGTTAAGCAGGTGAGCAGGTAGTTTCACTGAAAAATTAAACAAGCTAAAAGAATAATCTTCAGGAGAAGGGAAACAAATAAATATAGTGTGAAAACATTTATTCAAATATGTAATTATTAAGTAATGGAAGGGGTGTGGGAGCTGGCAGCAGTGGTGAATAGGCATTGTTTGCATCACTAAGCACATACATCATTTTAAAAAATAATTGGAATTCAAGTAGACCTAATTTTCCCTCAGTGTTGTGAACAATCAGTAAATTGATAGTCAATTTAGCTTATTATCAGTTGATATAGCCCGAGTCCCAGAATGCAATAGCAGAATCTCAGAGACCATTTTACTATGGTAAGAAAAGAAGACTTAGAAATATCCAACAAATTGATCTTAACCTTTATTCTAGCTGCTCCGATAGTTTAGAAACAGAACTAGTCAATGATAGAAAAGAATATCAAATCTCTATCTACTTTTATTCAGGCAAAAAACAAAACAGTGAAATGTTATTTTTTAAATGCTAGGATATAAATTCAATAAATGGGACTGTATTTGTTTAACAGTGAAAAAATAAAATGATTGTTAGCCAGACTGTGACTAAGAGTCTTCTAATTGCTAATTGACTAATAAATAGAGGTATGACACCAGCAATCTGAACTACTCATGGGCACAGTTTTTAAGCCATATTTGAATAAACAAAAAATAAAGATAGACAAAGAAAATTTTTATTTTTATGTGAGGAAAATCAAATGATATTCAAAATGGTCCTTTAAAAGTAGTTTCTTATAGTGTTTCTTTAAAGAACATTGGCAATGTTTATTTCACTTATACCAGTAGAAAAAATTAAAATAGAGTTGTCTCTCTGAATTCTCTGGAAACTAAATAATTTAAAGTAGTGTGTATATAAAGTATGTTAAATTAAAGGTTACTGGAATTTCTTTGTGAATTTTAACCCCCACGTTTTAAGGGTGATTTCTACAGAGTATGAAACTATAGAAATTTGTTCAGTGTGTTGACTTTTCTACACATGGTCACATTCCACTTTGATTACTGAGGGTTCAGGAAATAGAAAAGCCGCCTTGACAGAAAGATTACCCAAGACTCAATTAGCAACCCAAGACCATTCATTATGTAAAACTACATGGACCAGGGTTACAACAGTACATCCATCCCCTGATCTTGGATTGTCCTTAGCTGCTTTTAGTTCCACTGTTGAGACAATCCTGAAGGTGTCAACTCAAAATTACTGCAGGTGAGCTGTCTATGGTGGTGCTCATGTCTTTGGAGACAAGAAGAACAGGTTTCTTAGCCATTGTTTTCTTTAACAAAGGCCTTTGAGCAAACCTAGATTATCTGATTGTCTATGCAAAACTGGAAGCAGCCTAATTTTTAGAAAGAGATGATCTATCTTGAATATTTTATACTTTACTTAAAAATAATCCAAGGAAAATGACTATATCATACTTCAGACTACTAGTTTACTTTCACCTTATAAATGCTCTATATTCAAACCATTAAGAGCTCTGGAAGATTAATAGGCTGCATACCATTAAAATGGGCATAAAAAAGTAGTAGAAATAACAGTGCATTTCTATTCTTAAATAAAAACAAATATTTGAGCTATTGTGACTCCAGCCTTAAAATAAAATGCATATAAATATTCATTTTTCCTCTGTCTCTTTCTCTTGTTTTCTCTTAAAATTGGATTTGTTAAGAGTTGGATATAATAGAATAAACATGGCAAGATAAAAAGTGGCATCCCTAAGAAATAAAAACTGTATGAGACAAAGGTGAGAAGTAATATTTGCATGTAGAAAAGCAACTAGTCAAACTTATTCAAATGAAATTATTGTGACTAATTATCATCACTGTAATGATGTGGTTTATTCTCCAACTCATGAATGTAGTAGGAGTCAGTAAAGACATATAGTAAAAACAAACCTTAAAAGTCTGTACACAGACTCAGTTTCACAAAGCTGTCGAAAAATGCATCACCAAGAAACAAGAAAATGAGTACAAAACAATATTGGAATGCAAAGTGTATTTTTCACAATCTACTGTGTAATTTACTCGCACTTCTGAGCCACAGATTCCTCCTCTATAAGCTACAGGTGATGGACTGATATTAGAATCACCAGAAAGCTCTTTATATATGTTGATTTATTTATTAGAATTTCTAATTTCATCATATGGGCAGCCATATAGTCTTCTAGATCGTTCCTTCTACCTGATCTTTTCTGTGTGGCTATGTCAATGCTGTATGAGCCATGAAAAAGGAGGGAAAGAATGTAATAGACAATTTATTACAGAGCTGTGATTTAAAACTTAAAGAAGAAAGCTGCAGCAAAGTACTACAAGTGACTTTGTACTACAAGTACAAGAGACTTTGCATGCTTCTAAGATCTCCTTTCCTCAAGATTGTGCATATAGACACACATGCCAATATATTTTTAAGTAGTTCAAATGTAACTCTGAATAAAGAACTTACACTCAAGTAAGGAAGTTCAAAATGATCATGCTGAAACAAATGTGCCAATTCTATCTAATATGTGAATTGCAAGGGTCAGTAATCCATAAGCTGTTTGGATGGTAATTGTATGTTTTATTAATGTAATGTAATTTTGCATTGTTGTATTGTCATATTTAAGCAGACACTTTAAAATACCCTGAAACTTAATGCCAAATGTACAGTTTATTCGTTCATGTTATTTCTGATAAGAATTTAACTGCATTGTGCTAATAGTTGTTAGTGCCATTAAATTTCTGTGGGTGTATATTGTTATGCAGACCTATGGGTTGTTGAAAGCACACTAATTAGTCATCTAGATTTTTATAGATAAAAGTCACACATTGATCAGAAATCACTTTTCTACTTATTTTTTTGTAGAGTATTTTTCCACACACAAAAGAACATGATTATTTTATATCAAACATCAGCTTTTCTTTAAAGACTTTTTTTAGTAGACAATGCATGTTTGAAATAAAATGTTAGATATTATATTCCAATATTAAGATTGTGTTTATATTAGATGAAAAATGCAATGCATGCAGTTGGTGAATCACGCAGCTTGGGGGAGGGGGGTTACACTGCCAACAAACACAGGCTCATCTCCGTCTGTGAGCATGATTTGCATCATTTTAAACGTCTTTTTTAAAAGATTTAGTAAAAGGAAAATGTTATTTTTAGTGTTCACGAGCCAACAGACAATGTTGATTTGCATTTTTTTCTAACTTTGCATCATACTGTGCTGAAATTTTCCCTTAGAAAAATTGTGAAGTTATTGGCAATAACAAAATCATTTGTTAGAAATAGATACCATTTACTAGACAACAGTTTAATATTATGAAGCACGAAGGTGGGAAAATCATCTAACCATTCCATTCTATGAACACAAGGCAGCTTTTTTGTAATCATAAATGGCCTTTCTTTCATTTGTTCATATTTTTGTTCTTTTTTTCTTTCTTTCTACTGCCAAAACCAATACTACTGCCCTGGGGAAGGGGGATACTTGAGGTCTGATCTGCACAGAACTAAGATACAGCATCCAAGCAGTGTAGACAGCCAGTGGGGGTGAATGGACCTGGTCTGCTTTTGTTACTAGCTGAAGTAACATTTTTTAATGTACGAAGAATGTGAATTTCATCTACAGACATGCCTTCCCCGGCTGATAATTTACAGTAGTTTTTTACAATAGCAGAAGTCACTCCATTCAGTGAAAGGTGCTGTTCTGTTTTGTTTTATTGACCTTTTGTTTTGATTTAAGATAATATACTTTTGATTTTTAAAAGATTTTAATTCCACACAGAAAATATGCACCCACCAACCGCCCTTTACCCAAGTTGAATTAGTCAGTGATCATAATATATTAATGCTAGAACATTGCTCTTGGTAGATTAAGCACCAGTATTAGTATTTATGGTGTTGGAAAATAATTTCATTGCTATGCTATTAAGATAATAGTACTCCTGTTTATGCATTTATTTATTTACTTAGAGAATTGGCTCCTTTCTGCTCAATTTTAACAGTTTCAGTGAAATTAATATAATATTAATAAAGGATGACTCTAGCTGCTATTCTAGGTGAAAATCATGGAACATTGGAGTAAAGTATATTCAAATGACAAATAGCCAATCCTAGCTATGTAAAGACCAACTGGATCATTCAAGATGTTGTATGTGTGTGACATTCAGCAAATACTGATCTGGGCTCTTATTTTGATACCATACCATTCCATTCGTTAATCCAATCTGTAAATAACATAATATTTATGGCAGCTAAACAAATATTTTAATAAGCCATGAAAGGCAAGATGCCATAGAAAATTTGTATATTCAGTTTTTTGAGAACTTGTGCTTACCACAATTTAAGCTCAAGATACCATTAGAAATTTCCTTCCTTTAAAAATGCCATCACAATGTAGATTTCTCCTCATGGAGGTCTTTATGGGCTTATAAATATATGGTATGGCTGCTATAATTTTGTGTAATTTTGTTTAGCAATTAATAGTGACTTCAGTGATCTCTGCTAAAATTCCAAGTCAAAAGTAAATGTACAAAGATTTTGAGCCTGTTGTGTGTCAAAAGAAATCTTTCTTCTATCATACTTCCTATACTCATTGTAAGTACCTCACTGATTTAGCACTGGAGTCATTCCCTGAATGTGTAAATAATGATGTTCTATTCAGGTTTAAAGAATTCCTGTAATGTGAATATTTAAAATAAAAAAATTCAATTTAAGAGTACAATACATAGTGCTGATTATTTATCATACTTACATTCAAGACCATTCACTCAGTAAGACTGGTTTTCACTTGCATGCAATTAAATTCCCTGGATATTTTGAATTGAAAGTTTAAAACCAAATAAATATATTTTCTAAATTATGCATTCTTTATAAATACAATGTGAAAAAAAAAGAATAGCCTGTATATATAGGTAAATTGTTCCGTGTCAACTTGTAGCCCTAATCCTGCATTGTTTTGGTGGACGTAGGGCCACCATTAGACACATAAACAATCAGCCTTGTACCTATGTATGGAGAACAGGAGAATATTTTCCTTCTGCTTTCTTCTAATTTTGAAGATGTCTCATTCTATTGTCTCAGTTTCCAAATACTCTACATACTCTCCTTAATCTGCTTATTCAGACATCTAGAATTGACAATAATATCCCAAGTGTACTTATCAATTTTAGACCACTCCCTTCAGCCATGTATCACTGTCTTCCAATTGCCTGCTGTTATGTAACTCCCTGCAGAACCATTAACATGCAGAGCTCATTATGGGAGCATTTCAACACCTGTTTCCCACTTTCATCCTTCACACACTTAACAACTCTACTATGAATTATGTAGCCTAAAGTGAAAAATGTGAGCAGCCCTCTTGATTCTGTTTTCCTTTTCCTCACATCAAATTGACCATGAAGTATCTCTTTGTTTTCCTCATTTAGTTTATTGGTACATTTTAGGCATACAGTACAGTTGCATTCATCATTGGGATCTTGTACCTTTACATGGCAGGTCTTTGTTCTCATTTTTCCCCTTATCCCTTCCCTCCCTTCACCCACCCTCCTTTTCCTATTTACAAATACTTTATGATCATGAAATATCTCTTAAATATGTCGTTTGCCATTTTCCTCATAAACCAGCAGTGCCTTTAACATTTTCTTCCCTGAAACAAAGCAATTACTTTAAGAAGTTTCAAATTTTAAATATTTACCCTCAACTTGCCACCTGTAAAAATACAGAGAGGATGATAGAGAAAGAATTCAATTACAGTGTTTGTTATATCAATGTATTTTTAAAAGTCATAAACCTGTCAGGATCTTTCATTGGTTTCTCTGCTGATTTTAGGTAAATTCCTCATTTTTTAGAAAGGCCAGAGCCTATTTTAAATATTTGATTTCAGCTAAATTTTCTAAGCTCTTTTTTAATCCTTCCTTGTTTTGTCCCATGGCATTTGCCCTTCTGTGATTTCTACCACATTATACATAGTAGACAGCCTTTCTGATTAGTAAAGCAACATTCTTAATCTTATACTCAAAGTTCACATCTGGTATTATACAAAATATACTCTAGATGTAAAATATATTTCAAAGATGTTCAAAAGTCAAGAGATCAGGAAAGGTGATTAGCATTTTCATAAAAGAATTGAGTGAGTTATGAAATACTCTTTGAAGGAAAAATTTAATTAGACAAGAAGAAAGGAAATATAGATAGTCTTTCGATGGGGATATGAAAAGTCTTTAGAGATATGGATAAACCTGGCTGATTTTAGTGTCACCTTGATGAAACATAAGCCACCAGTGTTTAAAAGAAAGTTAAAATATAGGAAGCTTGATGCTAAAATTAATGAAGATAGACTAGGTTGACTGGAATTGAATGTTTGCTTAATATAACATGATATAAAATCATTGAAAATCTATGAATATATGCACAATGTGCACAAAGCCACAAAGCACATCTTTATAATATTCTAAATCATTAAAAAATACAAATTAATGTTATAACGTTTCATCCACTCTCATGGACCATTCCATGTGTGTAAGGAATTGTATCTTCCTTTGGGGGAGAGTGGCTATGTGATGCAGCAATCAGAGTGGCTGGGTTCCTGGTCTAGACTGCTTCTACTCACTCATTCCTGAGCTCTCCCACTCCGGTGTAATCTTGGGAAAGTTATTTCACCTCTCTTTATTTCATTTCCCGTGTATAGAAGTCAGGAATAGTAACTGCATCTTCACTGGAAGGTTGTGGTAAGTATCAAATGAGCTGGGCTAGGGGTGCAGCTCGCTAGTAGAGCACATGCTTACAATGTGCAAAGCCCTGAATTTGACTCTCAGCACCAGAAAAAAAAAAGACTGAGTTAACACACATAGGATTTACAACTGTTTCTGACAGATCATTCAGTAATTTAGCTATTATTTTAAAACCAATACAGATATTTTCCAATACCTCATTTCCCCAGTTCTTTCAGTTACAGTTAAACCACCTTCTTCTCAAAATATTCTGTTTATTAAAAACTGAGTTCTCCAATGACAGCTTTGTTCTTTGGTAAACAGAGGAGATTTCATCACAGACTAGACTTCAAGCACATAACTGGAGTCATTCCTAGATACAGGAAGATTACTGAATTTTTGATAACCTACTTTCAGTAGTCAGGTCCTCTAAAACAAACAAAAACATTGCACAGAGTGTACTCTAGGCTTTGGGATTTCCCATATCTAAATAAGACTGATAGTGATAGTTCAGAATTTATCATACCACCAGATGTTCAAAAGCCTTTTTTGAAAAATTCATTTCAGCTAAGTAATAGAGTTTTGCCTCCCTTGTCTTACCTCTATCTTACTCTATAAATGAAATGTTTAAAAATTGGAATATCTTTAACAATGGATATGTTGCCAAACCTCACCAGGAAAATAAGCCCAATATGAGGAAATCACATACTACACAATCTGGTAAGAGACCAAACTTTTTGGAGTTCAGTGTCTCTCGGGGATTTCCAGATTTTGCCATGATGTTAAATCATAAGCCCAAAACCTACAAGCAGACATGAAACTCTGGATTTTAATTATCAAAGACATAAGAAATTAAATGGTCAATATATGTTACTTTTTTAATATGATCATGTTTGAAATGTTTATTCAAACTAAACACTAGATCAAATGATGCGCTTTAAATCTTGGTCCCAAATTTGATGCCAAATACTCATTCCTTGTGTTAATCATTGAAAAACATTGGGGTCAATGGTCAAAAATATTTTAAAACAGGCAAGCCAAATATAGTCCTCTGTCAGAGACTCACAATGCACTTTTATGTGTTGAAATTTATGAGAGATCCTTCAGCAAGGAAATTTATTCAATTTTATTTATCCCAGTATATCTAAAATATATTTTACTCAGAAACTGTTTTCCTTAATGCTAATTTACATTTCAAAAAAGTAGTGCTCCAAGCAACACTCTGAAAACTCCTGTTCTAATGCTGGTTGCATTTTTTTATTCATTAATTTTATCAATACATTTTAGGTATGTAGTATGATGACCTTCATCATTGAGAATTTATATCCTGTACATGCCACATCTTGGTTATTTTTTTCTTCCATTCCCCTGCCCTCCCTTGAACCCCTCCACCCCTCTCTATTTACAAAGACTTTGTTTTCATTTTTCCTTTTCTCATATTTATTCCTTCCCTTCTTTCCTTCCCTCTACTCCCCCCACTTCCCCTTCCCCAATGTGAACCAGGTTGCATTTTGATGTAATATGACCTGGGTTCAGTAATGTGAGACTTATGAGTCCAACTGTTCCTTTTCAAGATCTGCCTCTTCTATTGGATTGTGATGTACTCTTGTCTAACCTTGAACCAAGAAGTAGGAGTGACCCTAGATTCACATTCCATACTAAACCTGGATATAACAGTAATTTCAAGAGTAAACTTCACTAATTTGTAAGGTTAAGACATGAAATCTAGACACTCAATAATAATGAGGTCAACATCTTAATAATAACTAAGGTTAGTGATTATATAATAAAAGAGCTTCTTAATTTAACTAGTCTCTGGACAAGTCTCTAAACTTGTATACAGTATTTTTGAAGTTCCTGAATAGTGAAAGAGCCAGAAACCCTGACTTTCCTAATATCTCTCTGCATAACAAACTCTACTGGTTGTAAGGATGCATAAGTATGTTTACAGCTCAGAAACGTATTCCAGTGAAGCTACAGGTAAATGGTGGAGGGATCTTGCAAACTTCATCGCCATTAACTCACTTCAGAGTAATCTTCCTAGTAGAAATGCAGTATTAACTATTTACTAATAGAGACAAATTTGCTCTGCTTGAGACAGACTTTTACATAATAGCTATGCAATTAATATACAGAGGTTTTATCAAAGACAAGATCATTTGTAATATTTAACAAGAATCTCTCCTAAAATTTTGACATGTAATTTTCATTCTTTTTACTAAACTTAGGATATCTACTTTTGGAAGATCTTTCTTTTCAAACTAAGCTAGCAAATCAATGAAGATAATTGCTTTCCTTATTATAAGAGGTAAGAAACAGTTTCAATATAATAATCATTGTAATATAAAGATCACTGCAAATTATGTATCTTGTTTTCCTCATTTCTAAGAAAAAAATATCTGACACCCACAACTTAGAGGAAAAGTTTATTTTGGCTCACAGTTAGAGTCCCTGGTGGCCTGGCTTCAAAGAACAGAAGTCATAGTGGAAGAGCTTGGCAGAGGAAACCTGGTCAATCCATGGCAGCCCAAAAACAGAGAGAGAAGGGAGGAGCTAGGAAGGGAGATGTAACTACCTCTTCCGACTAAGTCCCACCTTCTAACAGCACTTTTAGCTCTGGATTGGTCGGTGGATGTAACCACTGATGTATCCAATCATCTACTGATGAGTTTACTGCTCCCAGGACCCAATCACCACTATTCCAAACCCCCATTTTAGAACACATTGAACAGTTAGGGAACAGTCTAGATCTAAACCATCACTTCTGTGATCTCTATATGTACATCTACATGTATGTTTTGAGTGTGTATTAATTTAGAAACTCCAGAATAGTGTTAATTTTTAAGCTCATTTTTAAGAATACCATTGCCACATTTAAATTATGAGGATTTCTACAGCTTGGAAAATGGCTTGCCAAGTGACTACTACCTTCTAACGTGGTGATTCAACAAACAGATTATGCCTTTGATAAAATCTAGAAATAAATGTTAATATGCTTTTCACCCGTTACTTGAATAAACTGCAGAACCACTGTTTGGAATTTTCCAGTGAATAAAGCAAAAATATGACAACTTTAATAAGTCCGAGATTTTAAATCTCTAATTTTGGCAATTAGGCCCTCAACTGTTACTTAATAATGGAAATATATAGATAAAAACCCTTATTCAATCTAAAAAGAGTAGACATTAATTTTATGCTACAATATTTCTTTCACCTGCAATATCCAGAAAATGTTATACAGCTTTTTCAATTAGTCAATTCTAGGTTTCTAAATACTGGATGATTTCATAAATGATACTCTACAGTCACTTAATGGAATGGCAAAGTCACTTCCATTTTGGCCTCAATTCATACAATTTACTTAACTCATAAAATTCAACTTATAGCCCTACTATTTAAGTCACTTCAATCAGTTAAGGTTTTCTAATCAAATCTGTATAAGACAAAATACAAACTTCATCACTTCCTTAAAATAGTTTAAGCAAGAGATTAATACTCTCTCTGACATTTCTTTTCTTATTAAAGCCATTTATAGAGCTCCAGATTTTAAACTTGAGGGTAAGTGTAGTATGTTTTTAAGGTTCAAGTAGAAGGTAAACAATTTGTTTTTCTTTGAGATGGGATCATGCTACCTTGCCCAGGTCGGCATCCAGCTCCTGGCTTCAGCAATGTTCCTGGATCAGACCCCACATTCTGTAGGAATATAAGCTACAGGTACATGCCACTGCACTCTGGGTAAGAATAATTTTTAAACCTAATAATCAGTTGCCCAAGACAGCTAAAATAAACTCCAATTTCAATTTTTAAATTTGAGAAGCACTTGAGTATTATGTTTTTCTGGTTCAGAACCTCACTCGAGTTTACAGTTAGAACTGGTAAAGGCTAGAACTTGACAGTGGGCCATCTGGATGAAAGATGTCAATACCCAACCACTAAACTCTATCATTTGAAAATATGGAGTTAAGTAATGTTGAATGAATAATTTATTGATTATTTTTTGCTGCAGAATTTGTACTGCCCTTAATACATTATTGTGAGTTATAAATTTCCTGGAGCAGAATGTATCAAGTTGCTAAAATTTATGTAATCATCACTTTTTATTTTCATGGACTTCAGAAAGGGACTTGTACATAGTTCTTTAGAAAATATTGCTAAGAATTTACATACATTTATACATAAGGTTTTATACATAATACATAAGAAACAATTGCATAAGGAAACAGGACAAAAATCAAGTATGCTTATTTTCTAGTTGCCATGATTTGAATGCTCATCTGAAATATCTGGAAACTTAATCAAATTCATTGACCAATGGTATTGGAGATGAGGTTTATAGAAATCATTTGGAATTAAGTAATCTTCTCAGTGTGGGATCCTCGTGATGGTACGTGAGAACTTATGAGAAAAGGAAAGATGATACACCCGTGCTTTGTCTTGCTATGTGATGCTTTCCATTACAAAGCATGGCCTTCACCAGAAGATGAACAGCCACATGATGCTCTTAGAATTTCCAGCCTTTTGAAGCAAGAGCTAACAAAACCTCTCCTCTTTATAAATTACCCCCAGCAAGTATTTAGTAATAGCAGTTAAAAAATGTTGAAGGCACTGGATTAATTCCTATTGATTATGGAATTTTCTTTATATAAATTCGTAAATTAGGGCTGGGGATTTAGCTCAGTGGTTTCCCGCCTGCCTCACAAGTACAAGGTCCTGAGTTTGATCCCTGATACCAAAAAAAAAAAAAAATGTTTTCAACAAATTCATAAATTAATGAATGTATCATATAAATTGCAAAAAGCAAACTTTGTACAGGTGACCAAATTTATTGTTCAAAAAATCAGTATTATTTTTTTTTCATGAATAAATGGCTGCAAAATGTTAAATAGTAGTACATTAATGGGTTATAATCCTCCAAGAATTTGTTGTTCAAAGAAAGAGTAAATTAAGATGAGTGTAATTAAGTTAAATTACTGGCTGATAACTTTATAATGAATTCAAAATAGAAACTAAAGAAATATTTTATGAAAGATTATCAGTACTCCTCTCACAAAACAGAAATCTTCTCTTCAAGTAACATTTACTTGGAAATTATTGAATGCAGGAAATTGTCCTGTATTTTTAGAAGACAACATAAAATAAAACAGAAATTTTTCCACACATTTTCATGATTCATTCTCACATAGATCACTCAGACACTTACAAAAGAGTCCATAACCAAAAAGGGAGAAATTCATGTAAAATTATTAGGATATGCTAAAGCAAGGACATGACATTTAAATGAAATGGGTCTTATGAAGAGAAAGAAGTAACTTCTAAGGAAAGAGTACATCATGAATTAAATACAAAGATGGGGAAATACAGGGAAGACAAAGAAAATCATTCATTTCATTCAATTTCATGGTGACCTTGTATCTTTGAAAGGAGGATTAAGAGGGAGATTTTCAGGGTCATCGGTAGTTTGGGGATTCTCTCAGGTCTAACTTGTCAAGTAGATAGTGCAAAGTGAGGTATAAGCATAGGCTATGCAGCCAGGAAAATTATGACTTAATTTCCAGTTGTCAGAGCTCTCAATCAGCATCGGGCTTCTTCTTCAGGAATCATTGGCAGACTCTGGAGATATTTTACTTATGGTAACCATTTTAATGCTGTATTTAATAACAATATTAAAATAACTTAAAGTAACACTACATTTAACTTTTTTTCTTTTTCTTTTCTTTTTTTTTTTTTCCTCATTGAGCTTATTGGTGCACTTTAAGTATACATTACAGTCACATTCATTGTTGGGATCTTGTACCTTTACATGACAGGTCTTGGTTCTCATTGTTTTTCCCTTGTTCTTGACCTCCTTTCACCTCCTCCTCCCCACGCGATTTACAGACATTTTATTTCCATTTTTTCATTTTCTCCTGCTTTTGCTCTTTCCCTTATTACCTTTCCCCTACCCTTCCCAATTTACCTTCACTTTTCTCCCTTTTCTTCCTATTTCATATTGTCAGTTATCTCATTAGGATCTTATGTACTATCATAGTTTATTCACACCAGACAAACTATTTGGTATTTATAGATGTGTGACTTACTTATTTAATTTAGGAGTATATCCTCAATATGGATCCATTTTCCTATGAATGAATCTAGTTTCTCATGCTTTATGGCTGAGTACTATTCCATTTTATAGAAAACCACATCTTCTTTATCCAGTTTCCAACTGAAGGGCAAATAGGCTGTTTCCAAGTTTTAGCTATTACAAACTGTGCTGCAATAAACATAGATGTGCATATATCACTGTGATATGATTCTTTTAATTCTTTTGGAAAGGTACCCAGGAGAGGGATGGCTGGGTCAAATGGAACCTCCAGTCCAAGCTCTTTGAGGTATCTCCATATTGATTTCCATAGTGGTTGCACCACTCTGCACTCCCACCAATAATGGAGAAGGGTTCCTTTCTCCCCACAACCCCACGAACATTTGTTATTGGTTGATTTCTTGATAGCAGCCATTCTTTGTGAAGTGAGGTGGAAGCTCAGTGTTGTTTTCATCTGCATCTCTTTAATGACCAATGATGTGGAACATTTTTTTCATATATTAACTCGATGCTTTTACTTCTTTGTCTGAAAATGTCTGTTCACTTCAAATGCATATTTTTGAATCAGGTACTTATATTTGGAGGGCTGATTGTTTTGAGTTCTTTGTTCTAGACAATAGTGCTTTGTCTGAGGAGCAGCTGGTAAAACTTTTTTCCCACATTGTAGGTTATCTCTTAGTTCTGTTGATGGTTTCTTTTGCAGTGCAGAAGCTTTTTAATAAGATGAGATCCCAGTTGTTGATTCTTTCTGCTAATTCCTGTGCTACTGAGGATTTGTTCATAAAGTCTTTTCTTATGCCTATGTCTTTAAGAGTTCTGCCTAACATCTTCCAGCAGGTTTAATGTTTCTTTTTTAATATTTAGGTATTTAATCCACTTGGATTATAATTAAGTGCATGGTGAAAGACAAGGGACTAGTTTTAATCTTTGGCAGGGTGAGATCCACCTTTTCCAACACGATTTATTGAAGAGTGGGGATGGTCAGCTCCTTTGTCAAAGATGAGGTAGCTGAGTACATCTGGATTTGTTTTTGTGTCTTTCAGTCTGTTCCACTGATCCTGAGGTCTGTTTCTTTGCCAGTACCATGCTGTTTTTACCACAGTGGCTTTGCAGTATAGTTTCAAATTGGGAATTGTTATACATACTGCCATGTTTCTATTGCCTAGGTGGCTTTATTGATTCTAGGTCTCTTCTGGTTCCAAATGAATTTTTCAATTCTTTTTTTCTAGTTCTGTGAAATATAGTGTTGGAATTTCAATTGGCATTGCATTGAATCTGTATAGCAGTTTTGGTAGTATGGTCATTTTCACTCTGTTGATTCTTTTTACCCAGGAGCAGGGGATGTCTTTCCATTTTCTTATATCCTCTTAGATCTCTTTTGTCAGAGTGCTGTAGTTTTCAGTGTAGAGGTGTTTTGCTTCGTTTGTTAGGTTGATTCTTAGATACTTCATTTTTTTGGATTCTATTGTGAAAGGAATTGTTTTCCTATTTTTTCTCTCAGTGAGTCTGTTATTTGTGTACACGAAGGCTATTGATTTTTGGTCGTTGACCTTGTATCCAGCTACTCTGCTAAAAGTGTCAATTAAATCTAGAAGTCTTTTGGTAGAGTTTTTTGAGTCTTCAATGTAGAGTATCATACTGTCAGCAAATAATGACAGTTTAACTTCTTCCTTTCCTATCTTTACTGATTTAATTTGTTTCTCTTGTCTAATAGCTATGGCTAATGTTTCCATTACTGTGTCAAAGAGGAGTGGTGATAGTGGGCCTCCTTGTCTTATTCCTGATTTTAAGGTGAAGCTTTTCAGTTTTTGGCCATTTAATGTGATGTTGGCTGTTGGTTTTTCATAGGTAGCCTTTATTAAGTTGAGATATAGACCATCTATTCCAATTTTTTGCAGGGGTTTTATCATGAATGGGTGTTGAATTTTGTCAAATGCTTTTTCTGCATCTATCGGAAGGATCATGTGGTTTTTGTCCTTGACTTTGTTAATATAGTGTATTACACTTATTGACTTATGTATGTTGAACCATCCTTGCATCCCTGGAATAAAACCCACTTGGTCAGGATGTATGATCTTCTTGCTGATCTTCTGTATTCTGTTTGCTAGTATCTTATTAAGGATTTTTGCGTCTATATTCTCTAAGGAGATTGGCCTGTAGTTCTCTTTTTTAGACGCATCTTTCCCTGACTTGGGAATCAAAGTGATACTTGCTTCCAGGAATGAATTTGGAAGTATTGCTTCCCTTTCAATTTCATTGAAAA
>NW_022900926.1:83905212-83941003 GCF_012274545.1 Fukomys damarensis | reverse complement strand
AGAGGGATGGCTGGGTCAAATGGAACCTCCAGTCCAAGCTCTTTGAGGTATCTCCATATTGATTTCCATAGTGGTTGCACCACTCTGCACTCCCACCAATAATGGAGAAGGGTTCCTTTCTCCCCACAACCCCACGAACATTTGTTATTGGTTGATTTCTTGATAGCAGCCATTCTTTGTGAAGTGAGGTGGAAGCTCAGTGTTGTTTTCATCTGCATCTCTTTAATGACCAATGATGTGGAACATTTTTTTCATATATTAACTCGATGCTTTTACTTCTTTGTCTGAAAATGTCTGTTCACTTCAAATGCATATTTTTGAATCAGGTACTTATATTTGGAGGGCTGATTGTTTTGAGTTCTTTGTTCTAGACAATAGTGCTTTGTCTGAGGAGCAGCTGGTAAAACTTTTTTCCCACATTGTAGGTTATCTCTTAGTTCTGTTGATGGTTTCTTTTGCAGTGCAGAAGCTTTTTAATAAGATGAGATCCCAGTTGTTGATTCTTTCTGCTAATTCCTGTGCTACTGAGGATTTGTTCATAAAGTCTTTTCTTATGCCTATGTCTTTAAGAGTTCTGCCTAACATCTTCCAGCAGGTTTAATGTTTCTTTTTTAATATTTAGGTATTTAATCCACTTGGATTATAATTAAGTGCATGGTGAAAGACAAGGGACTAGTTTTAATCTTTGGCAGGGTGAGATCCACCTTTTCCAACACGATTTATTGAAGAGTGGGGATGGTCAGCTCCTTTGTCAAAGATGAGGTAGCTGAGTACATCTGGATTTGTTTTTGTGTCTTTCAGTCTGTTCCACTGATCCTGAGGTCTGTTTCTTTGCCAGTACCATGCTGTTTTTACCACAGTGGCTTTGCAGTATAGTTTCAAATTGGGAATTGTTATACATACTGCCATGTTTCTATTGCCTAGGTGGCTTTATTGATTCTAGGTCTCTTCTGGTTCCAAATGAATTTTTCAATTCTTTTTTTCTAGTTCTGTGAAATATAGTGTTGGAATTTCAATTGGCATTGCATTGAATCTGTATAGCAGTTTTGGTAGTATGGTCATTTTCACTCTGTTGATTCTTTTTACCCAGGAGCAGGGGATGTCTTTCCATTTTCTTATATCCTCTTAGATCTCTTTTGTCAGAGTGCTGTAGTTTTCAGTGTAGAGGTGTTTTGCTTCGTTTGTTAGGTTGATTCTTAGATACTTCATTTTTTTGGATTCTATTGTGAAAGGAATTGTTTTCCTATTTTTTCTCTCAGTGAGTCTGTTATTTGTGTACACGAAGGCTATTGATTTTTGGTCGTTGACCTTGTATCCAGCTACTCTGCTAAAAGTGTCAATTAAATCTAGAAGTCTTTTGGTAGAGTTTTTTGAGTCTTCAATGTAGAGTATCATACTGTCAGCAAATAATGACAGTTTAACTTCTTCCTTTCCTATCTTTACTGATTTAATTTGTTTCTCTTGTCTAATAGCTATGGCTAATGTTTCCATTACTGTGTCAAAGAGGAGTGGTGATAGTGGGCCTCCTTGTCTTATTCCTGATTTTAAGGTGAAGCTTTTCAGTTTTTGGCCATTTAATGTGATGTTGGCTGTTGGTTTTTCATAGGTAGCCTTTATTAAGTTGAGATATAGACCATCTATTCCAATTTTTTGCAGGGGTTTTATCATGAATGGGTGTTGAATTTTGTCAAATGCTTTTTCTGCATCTATCGGAAGGATCATGTGGTTTTTGTCCTTGACTTTGTTAATATAGTGTATTACACTTATTGACTTATGTATGTTGAACCATCCTTGCATCCCTGGAATAAAACCCACTTGGTCAGGATGTATGATCTTCTTGCTGATCTTCTGTATTCTGTTTGCTAGTATCTTATTAAGGATTTTTGCGTCTATATTCTCTAAGGAGATTGGCCTGTAGTTCTCTTTTTTAGACGCATCTTTCCCTGACTTGGGAATCAAAGTGATACTTGCTTCCAGGAATGAATTTGGAAGTATTGCTTCCCTTTCAATTTCATTGAAAAGTTTGAAGAGTAATGTTAATAGTTCTCTAAATGTCTTATAAAATTCAGCAGTGAATCCATCAGGACCTGGGCTTTTCTTTTTTGGTAAATTTTTAATTACATTTTCAATTTCACTGATTGTAATTGGGGTATTTAAAATATTTTTATCTTCTTTGTTCAACTTTGGTTATTGATAAGTATCTAGAAATCTGTCCATCTACTAAAACCATGTGTTCAAAGGCTTGGTTCAGTTCTACTGTTTTGTTTTTTATTTTTTGCCTAGATGATCTGTCTATTTGTGATAGTGGGGTATTTAGATCCCCCATTACAATTGTATTAGTGCTTATTTGATTTTTCATCTTAATATTTGTTTTATATAGTTGGGGGCATTAATATTTGGTTCATAAATATTTATGATTGTCATCTCTTCCTCTTGAATTCTTCCCTTTAAAAGGATGTAGTGGTCTTCTTTGACTCTTTTAATCAGTTTTGGTTTGAAATTAACTTTGTCTGCAAATAAGATTGCTACCCCTGCTTTTTCCTGGGGTCCTGTCTCATGAAGAATTGTTTTCCATCCTTTCACTTTCAGTCTATGGGCTTCTTTTTGGACTAGGTGTGTTTCTTGTGTTCAACATATTGTTGGATTTTGCTTCTTAATCCATTCTGCCAGTGTATTTCTTTTGATTGGTGAATTGAGACCATTGATATTGATGGTTATAACTGATATGTACTGACTTATTATTGTCATGTTATTGTCCTTTTGTTGACTCTTTTTACTCCCCCCCCACCTCTCCTTTTAGCTTCTTGGCTTGCCTATTTGATTTGGTCTGTTGGTCCTCATGGTGTTGTAACCATCATTGTCTTTTTCTAGGATATTGTTTAGAATTCCTTGTAGTGCTGGTTTGGTGTTCATGAAGTTCTTCGGGTTTTCTTTGTCATGGAAGTATCTTATTTCCCCATCTATTTTGAAAGAGAGTTTTGCAGGATACATCAGTCTAGGTTGTAGGTTGTTTTCTTTTAGGACTTGAAATACCTCACTCCAGGCTGTCCTTAACCTGAGCGCTTGTGCTGAAAAGTCTTCTGTGATTCTGATGGGCATTGCTTTGCATGTGATTTGTTTCTTTTCTCTTACTGCTTGTAGTATTTTGTTCTTCTGTTGGGTTTCTGAGATCTTGATTATTAAATGTCTAGGTGTAGATTGTTTTTGATTGTGGCTAGTTGGAGTACTATATGCCTCACTTATCTGTATGTCAAATTCTTTCCCTCTCTTTGGGAAGTTTTCTGTCATTAATTCTGTGAAGAGCTTTTTTAAGTCATTTGTATTTTCTCCTGCTACTTCATGGATTCCTAGCAGTCTTATGTTATTCTTCTTTGCATTATCTAGGAGTTGCTGTATCGATTTCTCATGATCCCTTACTGTTTTTAAGAGGCTTCTCTTTTCATGGTCACTGATTTCAATCCTATCTCCTGATTCTGAGATTCTGTCTTCACATACTTTTATTCTGTTGCATACCCTTTCAATAGAGTTTTTAATCTCCTGGATATGTTTGAATATGTTTTATGGATTCCCTTTCTTTCCTATGTTGGGCGTTTATTTTTTCCATTTCTTTCTTATGCTGGGCCTTCATGGCTTCTATCATGGTCCTGAGCTCATCTATTTTTTTCTCAGTTTCAGTTCTAGAGTCTCAAATCATGACTTCCATTTTGCTCACCATCTCTGTGGTTATCTGGGAAATTATTTCTGATTTGAATTTTTCTAGAGCTTGATTGTTTTGTTTTATTACTTCCTATGCTATGAGTTCAGGGTGTCCTCATGGCTCACTATCAGACTTGTCATCCTCATTTGCCCTATTGTTTGCCATTGGTAAACTGGAAGTCTGTCTTTGTGTCTTGTTTAAGTGTTTTCTCATTTTTAATTTTGTCATTGGGTTGCCCTTGGTTTAATTTCTGGGTTATTACTTAAATCTTCCTGATATAGTTGCACTTTAGCTTTTGAGTCTCTAATAACTCATATACATTCTCATTTTCATAATATCAGAGAAAACAATTCATTAAATCAATCACAATCCTTTATCGCAATCGATACAATCAGCAACAGAGTAGGATCAAGCATAACTTGCAAATTGACCACTTGTGGTAGTCATTAATCTATCACCTTTAAACCATGTGAGTTAAATTAAAATCAAGAAGCAGCCCAAAATATGTCTGCAGTGAATACATTTTTCAATGTAGCATCATTACCATTTAGGATGGGGGCTTAGACAGAGTTAGGACAAGAGGAGTAGATAAGTAAAAGAATTGGAGGTTTCCAGTGAAGTCAGAGGACATAGAATGGCCACACAATCTTTAGGAAACTGTTAAATTCAAAAGGGATAGACAGAGTGTATGTATGAGGGCAAGAATATATCCCTTTAACAGTAAAAGGGGCTCACTTTCCCTTGAAACTATTGACCTTTGAGTGAGGTAAAATGACAGAAGAAAAAACCATAAAGGAAAAAAGCAAAAATGATAAAAGAAGAAATCTGAGTTAGTACAGGAGCAGAAACAGAAAGGGAGATGAAGGATAATATGGCAGAGCAAGAGACTGAGTTGGAGAAAGAGGACAGAAAAAAAGAATTTGCAGAGTGGAATGAGGAAAAGAAAAATATGAATTTGAAGGGCCTCTTTCAGACTATATCTATGCTGTCATAATGTGCAATATGAGCAGCCATATGGAGAACCAAGTCCCTTGATCTCAGTTAAATGATGGCAGATGCCTGCGATGCAGACTGACCTCAGGCTGTAAGGCCCTGTTTGAGTTCCCCAACCTCCTGCAGGGTTGAACTCCACACAGTTCTACTACAGGTTTCCCCTGCCCTTTCTTTAAAGATGTTCAAAGTTGGGAGCTCAGAAAAATACCCTTTATGACCACCTATACCTCTGAAGAGTGGGTCCAAGAACTGGCAAAATCAGGAGATCTGAGAGTGGTGGGGGGTTCAGGGGCGCCCATGCAGCTACCTTCGTTGTGCTGGAGTAATGGTAGCTCCAGAAGGGAAGGGCATGGCTCTACATTTAACACTTAATACTAACATTATTGCTAAAGTTCACTTGCTTTTTAACAGTTAAAATGAAAAATTTTATGATATTCATTTCTTTTTTTTCCCCCAGTACTAGAGATCAGACTCAGGACCTTGTGCTTGCCAGGCAGGCATGGTCCCACTGTACTACATCTCTGGCCCATGCCATTCATTTCTGAAATCAATGGATTAAATAATTTCAGGAACTCTTCTGAATAGTTGAAAAGCTGCCTGGACTCTAAAGATTATCTTCACAAAATGGCTTTAAATTAAAAGGCCAAAACACTATAAAGGATAGTGATGCACTGATTTTAACATGAAAATTGGTAAAATTTGTTCTGAAGAATTATATAGTAGCAAATTAGTCACCACCAAAATCTAAGCTGCTTTTTATTTTATGCATAACATTATTAAGTTTTGAGTGAAAAAAAATAAACCTCCAGGACTAATCAATAATACAATCCTACTGAATTTCACTATCTACTTTGGATTAGAATGCAAAGAGCCACATCCTCTTATTAGAAGGGAAGAAAAAGAACAGACAAGCACAACAAAGATTAACTACCATTGCAGAGATGGCAGCCAAGTCATCTGAGTAGATTATAAAACATTATACCTAAAGCCAAGTCTCAATTTATGCAGCCTGATAGAGATCTCAGAGACCCAGTAGAAACAATAAAAATCTTTAAAGAAAAATAAATTATCCTAAGCTCTCAGTTATTCCTATAATGTTCCAGAAACAATGTCCTTTGCCCCCAAACAAATAGGCAAATAAAGAGCCTGTTCATGGATGAAAAGCGAGCAAAACCTACTTTGAAAAGTCAACAGAAACAGATAGACCACGAAGTTAAAAACAAAGAGTTGGTCAGCTATGTGGTATAATAGAAAAGAAAGATCCAAAATCTTCATAGAGTTCCATAAATTTAGCTGAGTGCTCATGAAAATATGCATGTGAGGAATTTGAGGTGTGAGATAAAAGACTTCTAGACATAAATGACAGATTCAGTAAGTAGCTGGATACAAGGTGAACACTCAGAAGTCAACAGCCTTCTTGTTCACAAATACCAGAATGACTAAAAGTGAAATTAGGAAAACAGTCTCTCACAATAGCATTCAAGAAAATGAAATATCTAGGAATCAATCCCACAAAAGAAGCAAAAAACCACTACATTGAGAACTACAACAATCTGAAAAAAGAGATCAAAGAGGATGTAACAAAATGGAAAGACATCCCTTGCTCCTGGGTAGCAAGAACCAACGTAGTGAAAGTGGCCATACTTCTAAAACTGCTATACAGATACAATGCAATTCCAACAGTATATTTCTGATCTTTTTTAAAGCTTCTGCACTGCAAGAGAAACCACCACAAGAGCTAAGAGACAACCCACAATGTGGGGAAAAAGTTTTTACCAGCAGTTTCTCAGACAAAGGTCTACTATCCAGAATATATAAAGAACTCAAAAAAATCAAATTTAAAAACACAATTCAAAAATAAGCATTTAAAATGAACAAACATTTTTCAAACAAAGACTTAAAATCATCATATAAACATGAAAAAATGTTCACCATCACTGGTCATCAAAGAGATGCAGACTGAGACTTCATCTAACCCCAGTAGAATGATTGCTATCAAGAAATCAACCAATAACAAATGCTGGAGGGGTTCAGGAAAGAAAGGAACCCTTCTCCATTGATGGTGAGAGTGCAGACTGGTGTAGCCACTGAGAAAATCAATATGGAAATACCTTAAAACACTAGGATTAGAAAACCCATTTAACTCAGCTATTCCTCTGCTGGGTATCTTTCCAAAAGAATCATAAGAATCATATCACAGTGACATATGCTCACTCATGTTTATAGCAGCACAGTTTGTAATAGCTAAAGATTAGTAACAGCCTAATTGCCTATCAACTGGAGATTGGATAAAGAAGAATTTTTTTTTATAAAATGAAATACAATTCAGCCATGAAGAAGGAGAAGCTAGAGACATTTATAGCTAAGTGGATGCACATTGATTCAATACTCAAGTGAAACTAATAGGACACACATGTGTAAATACTGAATAGTTTGGTATGATAAACTACAAGTGTAAATAAGAATCAAAATGTATGGGGAAAAATGAGAACCAAGATCTGTCATGTAAAGGTACAAGATCCCAATGATGCATGTAACTGTACTGTATACCTAAAACATACCAATAAACTCAATGAGGAAAAAAAATAATCAAAATGTATAATTGAAATTGTGTACTAGGAAAAAATGTCTAAAGGTGTCGAGGAAGTGGAAGGGCTAGGGGAAAAGGTATAAAGGAAAGAGAAAAAACAAGAGAAAAGGAAAAATAATGGAAATAAAGTCTTTGTATATAGGGAAGAGTTGATGGGGTGCAGGGAGGCCAGGAGAATGGGGAAAAAATAAGAACCAAAATATAAAGGTACAAGATCCCAATGATGAATGTGATTGTATTGTATACCTAAAATGTATCAATAAAAAAGAAATTGAGCTGTGAGTGAAAGAAATACATGAAAATATTAACTAGTACATTTCTAGGAAATAATACAAAGTTGGAACTAGTTTGTGTTCCTAAAAATTTACAGGCTTCCAAGAGAGAAAGAATATGTTATCTCAATAGGACAAAAAAATCACCCTGGAATCAAGGCTTTTCTGACTCTGTTGGGCATGACTCAAAAGAACTAAATAATTTCTAATTATGTAACTGTGTTCAGAACAAAATTCAAGAATATTCAGAGGAATTAAAGATATCTATTGTTCAATAAAATAAAATACATAGTATCTATTTTACTTTATAAAACAAAATATACAATTTTACCAAAAGTAAAATACAAATTGAACAGAAGTAAATAATAAAGATGAAAACAGATATAAAAAGTAATAAAATAGAGAAAAGTCTGTGAAACCAAAAACTGATGCTTGGTGATTATTAATAAAATTGATGAGTTTTGGCTAGGCTGATAGGGGAAAAAAGAGGAAATAAAAATTATGAACACCATAAATGAGAATTTATGGGATTCTAGAGATATTAAAAACATGAGGAAAAATTATGAAAAATTCTATGCCAATAAATTTGACATCTTACATAAAATAGGAAAATTTCTTGAAAGACATGAATAAGCAAAGTTTATTCTAAAATAAAGAAACTCATCAGAATAACCTAACGTTTATTTCAAAATTTCAATTTACCTGTTGAAACCTCTCACAACAAAATGTCCAGACCTAGATGGCTTACTGGGAAATTCTACACAACCTCTGCCAGAAAATGAAGAGGATATGTTCATTGTATTGATTGTAGTAGGTTTCATTAGTAGTATGGTTAAGGCAGAGTTACATCTTGATCGACTTGGGATTCAGCCAAGGGATTGGTGAAGGATACTTCACAGTGTCTGTGTGTGGGTCACTGAAGCATGATCTGGAAATCTATATACGGTCCCTTGACCCTTCCTCTCCACCCTGTGCTCTACTTATCTGATGCCAAGAATAGTGCAGCTTTATTCTGCCATTATGTGTCTTCCAACTGACTAATTCCCTGAAAGTGTAAATCAAACAAACTTCTCCTTCTTTCAGTTAGGGTTATCAGGTATGTTTATCTTAGAATCAGAAAAGCTAGTAGACATGTAGACATAAGTAAAACTTATGAAATTGTACACTTTAAATATATGTATCAATTATATCTCAATGATTTCTTTATAAAGATTTTTAAGAAACTGTCCCCCACTATATTGGCAATAAACAAATTTTGTAAGAAAATGTCTAGAGTTTAGTAATAAAATGAATTAAAGTTATATTGAAATATAGTTTTATACCTCCCACCAATCTTGAAAATAAAAATATCAAATATATATTGACAAAATTGTGGTGAGATTAGTATATATAAATGCTTCTAGTGGAATGGTAAACTTTTTCACCTATATTGAAAAGAATATAAGCCGGGTATGGTAGTGCATGTCTGTAATCCCAGCACTTGGGAGGCTGAGGCAGGGGGATTGCTGTGAGTTCAAGACCAGCCTGGGCTACTTAGTGAGTTCCAGATCAGTCTCAACTACATAGTGAGACCCTGACTCAAAAAAACAAAAAAGCGGGAGGGGGAATAGTCATGTATATCTCATCTATCATAATGTAATTATTATTTTTCTAACAAAATTGTTTGCATCATGTGCTGTAGGGAAATTAGTTAACAGATGAGAAAGAGCTATCTAGACCAAGATGTTTACCACTTTATGTAAAATAGAAAAAATTGAAACAATCCAAATATCAAATATGAGGAAACATTTTACAAATCATGTTGCTGCTATATTTTGAAACTCCATTAATTAAAAACACAATTAAATGATTGAGAGAGTGAAAACACAGATGTCAAGATTATGCATATGTTGTAATTATATCTATTTTTAAATGTATGTTTATAAATGAATAAGAAAACAAAGTCTGCGTGTAATATGACAAAATAGAAGTAGTAGAATAATAGTGATCTTTTTAAAATTTGAGAAAACTGACCAAAAAAAAAATTCTAGTAAAATTCATTACACAAATATCCACAAAAATTTGTATCCAAAATTTTGTTCAGTTGATCCTTCTTGTAGATTCTTGACTATACTGATTTCCCACAAAATTCTTTTTTTTTCCCTTTGCTTTTTAGTGGATATGAGTTAAACAGAACAGTGTGCTTCATTTTGGCATATTCATGTATGCACTAACTATACTTTGACTAAATTCACTTTCCCACATTTTCGCTTTCCTACCATATTGCTTCCCCTTATAAATTCCCCTCCTCTTTTCTAATAGTCTCCCTTCTACTTTCTTATCACCTTCTTTTTAGTGTTTTGCTTTTTTTTTTTTTTTTTTTTTTTTTAGATTCCACGCCTGAGATAAGACATTCAATACACTTTTGCTTAGTGTGATCTCTAGTTCTACTTTTTTGGCAAATTCTATTATTCATTCTTCTTTTTATATTGTGTTTTGATACCACAGTTTCCTTATGTATTTATCAATTCACAGGTTCTAGACTGTTTCTATAGCTTAGCTATTATGATTTGTGCTACAATAAATATAGGTATGTGAGTATTTCTGTAGTATACTGACTTTCATTCTTTCAGGACTACACCAATAATTTGTACTGGTAAATCAAATGGTAGCTCTATTTTGGAATTTATAGGAAGCTCTGTACTTATTTCCACAATAACTGTATTCATTTACATTTCTAACAGTGTAGAAGAGTTCCTTTTCTTACAACCTCACCAGCATTCACTGTTTTGTTTGTTTGCTTGTTTTTGTATTATTCATTATAACCATTCTGAAGAGAGATGGAATTTCAATGTACTTTTGATTTGAATTATCCTGATAGTTATGGATGTTGAATATATTTTCATATACCTATTGGTCATTTGTACTTTTTCTGAGAAAAAAAAAATTATTGATAAAATTATTTGCTTTTATGGGGGATCAAGTATTATAGTCTTTATATCTACATATTAATCCTCTGTTGGAAGAATAGCTTGAAAATTTTTTCTTCTGTTCTTTAAGCTTTCTGTTCACTCTGTTAGGTGTATCCTTTGACATGTAGAAGCTCTAAATTTGATATTATTCCACGTTGTTTATTTTAGTTATTATTCCTGTGCTATCAGAACTGTATTTATGAAGCCTTTGCTGTTCTCATAACTCTGCTTTTTCCCTCTGTGTTTTCTTCTGAAAGTTTCAAAGTTTCAGAAATTATATTTAGGTCTTTGATCCACTTTGAGTTGATTTTGTAAGGGTGAAGACAGAGATATAGTTTCAACTTTCTAAATATAGATACCAGCTTTCCCAGCAACATTTGTTAAAGGACTTTTTCCCACCAGAAGTTTTTGACCCGAGTTCAATAATCAAATGACTATAAATATGTGACTTTGTTTCTATGTCCTCTATTCTATTTCATTGGTATACGTGCCTATTTTTTGTGCCACTACATTGCAGCTTCTGTTATCATGGCTTCATAGTATAGTTTTTTTTTTTTTACACATGTGTGTTTTATTTATTTCACTTAAGAGTATGGCCTCAATATGTGTCCATTTTCCTGTGAATGACTCTAGTTGCTCATTCTTTATGGCTGTAGTACTCCAATTAATAGAAAAACCACATCTTCTTTATCCAGTCTCCAACTGATGGGCAAATGGGCTGTTTCCAAGTTGTAGCTATTACAAACTCTGCCTCTATAAACATGGGTGAGCATATATTACTGTGATATGATTCTTTTGGAAAGATCTCCAGCAAAGGGATGGCCAGATCAAATGGAACCTCTGATCCTAGTTCTTTGAGGTATCTCCATATTGATTTCCACAGTGGTTGCACCAGTCTGCACTCCCACCAAAAATGGAGAAGGGTTCCTTTCTCCCCACAGCCCCACCAACATTTGCTATTGGTTGATTTCTTGATAGCAGCCATTCTTTCTGAAGTGAGGTGGAATCTCAGTGTTGTTTTCATCTGCATCTCTTGGATGACCAGTGATGTGGAACATTTTTTCATATATTTATTTGCCACTTTTACTTCTTTGTCTGAGAAATGTCTGTTCATTTCAGATGCCCATTTTTGAATTGGGTCTTTATATTTGTGGGGCCTGATTTTTTTTAGTTCTTTATATATTCTAGATAATAGCCCTTTGAGAAGCAGCTGGCAAAACTTTTTCCCCATCTTGTAGGTTGTCTCTTAGCTCTGTTGGTGGTTTCTGTTGCAGTACAGAGACTTTTTAATAAGATGAGGTCCCAGTTGTTGATTCTTTGTGCTAATTCCTATGCTACTGAGGATTTATTCATGAAGTCTTTTCCTACACCAAGTCTTCAAGAGTTCTGCCAAATTTATCTTCTAGAAAGTTTATGTTTTCTTTTTTTAATATTTAGATCTTTAATATTGTTGGTATTACAATGAATATTGCATTGAATTTAGAGATCACTTTACAGTTATAATCTATAGAATAGTAGTATCTATGGTTATAAATTATAAATGATAGCATGGTATTTTAACTATTTTTTAAAAATCCATGAAAAGGTAAGAGCTTTTTATATTATAGAGTTTTCTTCAAGTTCTTTTTTCAGTTTTCTGTAATTTTCATTATAGAATGTTTTACCTTCTTAGGTAAGCATATTCCTAGGGCTTTTTATTTATTTTTTTCAAAGATATTATGGCAACTGTTTTCCTGATTTCTTTCTCAGTGGATTCATTATATATAGAAAATCATGTATAGAAAATCTGTTGATTTTTGTTTGTTGATTTTATATTTTGCTACTTTGCTTAACTTGTTTATCAGATCTAAAAGTCTTCAGGTAGAGATTTTCAGATCTTCTAAGTAAAGCATCATTCTATCTACAAAAAGTAATGACTTCTTTCCCTATTTAGAGCCTTTTTATTTTTTCTCTTGGCTAAATGTTCTTGCTAAAATATCAAGTACTATATTGAACTAGAGTGGTGAAAGTGGACATACTTGTTTTGTTTCTGATTTTAGAGCAAATGTTTTAAATTTCCCCAACTCAATATGATGTTGGCTGTGGATTTTCACATAGAACTTTTATTGTATTTAGTTAAGATCTTTGTACATATTTTCTTCTGAGTTTTGTTTGTGTGTTTGTTTGTTTGTTTGTTTGTTTTTGATACTGGGGATTGAACTCGTGTCCTTGCACTTGCAAGGCAGGCCACAGAACTGCTGAGCTAAATCCCCAGCTTTTCTTCAGAGTTTTTATGATGAAGATATGTTTAATTTTGTCAAAGTCTTTTTCTACATCTATTTAGGTGATCACATGAGTTTTATCCTTGATTCTATTTATATGATATATTACATTTATTCATTTATTTATCTTGAAACATCCTTAAATCTGTCATGAAATCAACTTGATCATAGTACATCATCTGTTTATGTTTTGGCAAATTCTGTTTGTAAAACCTTATTAAGGATTTTTACATCAATGTTCACTGTGGATATTTTCCTGTGATTTTTGTTATTGTTGAATCTTCATTTGGTTTTTATATGAGAGAGGTAGTAGCTTAGCATAATGAATTTGGAAGTGTTTCTTCCCTTTCTATTTCATGGAATGCTTTGAATAGCACTAGTATTAGTTCTTATTTAAAGGCCTAGTGAAATTCAGCAGCCAAATCATAAGGTCCGGCTTTTTTTGTAAGGAGACATTTCACTAGTGCTTCAATATCTGTACTTGTTCTTGCTCTACTTAAATTTTTATAACCTCTTGGCTCAGCTTTGTTAAGTTATATATGTCCAGAAATTTATCCATTTTTCTCTAGATTTTCCAATTTATTAGAATATAAGTATTCAAAATAGGTCCTAATAATCCTTTAATTTTCTGTGGTATCTGATATAATATCATCTTTAAACACAGAACTTTTTAAATTTGGATCTTCTCCCTTTCTTTCTACACTACAGTTCCTCTTTGCAAAAAACTGAACTATGTGTTTCATTGATCTTTCATGTGTTCTTTTAATCTCCATTGCATTAATTTTAGTTTTGGTCTCCTTTATTTTTTCCTTCTGTTTTTTGTGGATTTTCTTTGAAAGAAAAGTAACAGAAAGACTAGATTACTATATCCAGCAGTGTTATTCTTCAGAATTGAAGTAAAAAAGAAAGACTTTTGAATGTAAGCATAAACTAAAGGAATTCATAACTACTAAGTCTGTATGACAGAGGGCATTTAACAAATTTATGATGGGGTCATCATTTATTTGTCTCTGGATTGAGCAGCTTGAATTACATGTACTACATACATGACTATACCATGCATGATTGTATCACTTGTACAACCAGCCATACATGTCATGCGATGGAACAGTCAGGCATGTACCACCAGTGGTTTAAACTGGCAGAAATGTCCTAATAGAACACTACTCACAGAGGATGAAGAGTAATTTAACAAAAGAATATTAGGAATGAATCAAACATCATAAAAGTAAAATTACAGGAACTAGTATATAACCTTTAATAATAACCCTAAAAGTAATGGTCTAAACTCTCCAATTACAAAACATTACTTTGTGGATTAGATTCTTTTTAAAAGACTCAACTATATATTGTTTGCAAGAAACACACATTGCATACAAAGGCACACATAGACTGAATAATGAAAGGATAGAAAAATGAGATTTCATGCAAGTGGAATCTGGAAGCAAACAGGAATAGTTATATTCATATCTGACAAAGAAAACTTCAAGTCCATTAGTCAAACAAGACAAAAATAATCACCACATATTGATAAAGGATCAACTTACCAAGAAGGCACAATTATTGTAAATATTCTTGTACTGACAGCACCACCAATTTCTTTTTTATTTAGTTTTATTATTTTATTATTTTTAAAGTACATAATGATCACATTCATCACGAGGGACATGCACATGTATATAACACATCTGTATTCTTTTTCTGTCTTCTGCCCTTCCCCTCCCTCCAACCCTTCTTCTCTTACCCATTGAAAAAAATCTCTATTTCTTCTACTCTTTTTGCCTTTAAATCCTTTTCCCTTCCTTTCCTCTTCCCTCTTCTATCTCTTATTCCCCTTCCCCTTTGAAAAAGTTCTTCCTTATTCTTAGTATATAGCCTTCATTTTGCTCTTTATTTATACTTAGAGTTTCTCACAAGAGAAACAATGTAACATTTAAACTTATGTATCTGATATTGATTTCATCTAAGATTATGGTCTCAAGGTGCATCCATTTAACTAAAATGTCTCAGGTTTATCCTTCTTTGTGGTGGAGTAGTACTCCATTGTATATAAACACCACATTTTCTTTATCTATGCATCTGTTAATGAGCAAATGGGCTGTTTCTAAGATTTACCTATTATAAATTGTGCTGCTATGAACATAGGTATTCATGTATCACTGTGGTGTGATGACTTTAATTCTTTCTGGAAGATATGTAGAAGGGAAATAGCTGGGTCAGATTGAACCTATAATTTTAGTTTTTGAGGAGAACTGCTGTCTACAGTATTTGTACCAATTCACATTGGCACCAACAAAGGAGAAAGGTTCCTTTTTCCCACAGCCTCACCAATATTTGTAATTGGCTGATTTCTTCATGATAGCCATTCTTTCTGGAGTGAGATGGAATCTCAATGTCATTTTAATTTGTATTTCTTGAATTGCCATTAATGTTGAGCATTTGTACTTATTGGTAATTTGTACTTCTTCATCTGAGAAATGTCTATTCATATCAGATGCCCACTTTTGGACTGGATTGTTTTTATTTGGAGGGTCTAATTTTTTGAGTTCTTACTATATTCTAGATTATAGTCCTCTGTCTAAAGTGTAGCTGGCAAAATTTTTTCCCATTCTTTAGGTTGTCTTTTCACTCCATTGGTAGTTTCCTTCCTATGAAGAAATTCATGAAACAATACTTAAAGGGACAGATAAACACCAATACAGTTATAGCAGCTGACTTCAATACCTCACTCTCACAAATATATAGGTCATCCAGGCAAAAAATAAATCAGTAAGGAACAAATATACTTAAAAGATTTCTACAGAGTGTTCCATCCATAAGTAGAATATGAATTCTTTTCAGCAGCTCATAGAAATTTCCCTAAAAGACCATATTTTAGCCCACAAAGCAAGTTTTTACAAATAAGAAAATTAAATTAACTGCATGCACCCTATTGGATCACAGCAGAAGGAAACTAGAATCAATAAGGACAATTTACAGAAATTGCACAAACATATGAAGGTTGCATAATACATTTTGAACAGTGTGCCAAGAAAAAAAATTAGAAAGGAAATATAGAAATTTCTAGAATAAATTGATAATGAAGCTATAACATACCAGAATCTGTCAGATACAGCAAAGGCAATTCTGTGAGGGGAAGTTCATAGCTATAAATGTCTACCTTAAAAAAATTTGAGAGATCATGAAAGAATGACTATCATCAAGAAATCAAACAAATGCTGATGAGGCTGTAGGGAAAAAGGAATCCTTCTATATTAGTGGAAATGTAAACAGAATTCAGCAATGATAGAAATCAGTGTAGATGTATTTGTAGCACCACAATTTGTAGTAATTAAATCTTGAGACCTGTATATCTGTCAACAAATGAATTTGGCATTTATACAATGAAGCACTACTCTGTCACACAGAGGGATAAATGTGCGTCATCTGTAAAAAAGTGAATGTACTTCGAGAACATATTGCTAAGTGAAATAAGTCAGACATACAAGTTTAAATATTTCAGTTTCTCTTATGTAAGAAACTGAATTTTTTTTTTTTGTACTGGGGATTGAACTTGGGTCCTTGCGCTTGCAAGGCAGGCCACCGAACCACTGAGCTAAACCCCCGGCCCCCAAAAATGTAAATAAAAAACAAAATAAAAGATAACGGGGAACAGGGCAATAGATCATTTGCAAAAGGGGAAAGGAACAAGAGATGGAAAGAGAGGGAAGGTAGGGGAAGGGAATGAAAAGAAAAAAGAATTAGGATGTGTTATGCACATGTACCAACTCCGACGAGGAATGGAATCATTAAGAGAACTGAAAGATCTCAAAAATTACCAAGAGATGCATCGCTATTTCTTAAAAAAAGCAAGAATAAATTCAATAGAATCCCATTCTACTAAAAGAAAAAACCTGTAGTGTAGCCTCTCCCTGTCCTGGGGCCTCTCTGTCTCCCATTCTGAAATATCTTTGAAGTTTTTCATCAGCACTCATAACAGCTTCACTAAAAAGTTTAACTCAATTAAAGCTAAAAAAAAAAAAAAGTAAGTATACAGGAAGAAAATAAAAACCACCTATATTTTTTTTTAAAAGTTTAACTTAGTGCTTCTGGAAACCACAAAACATAATACCTCTGCATACTGCTACAATTTTCTCTCTGTGTGAATGTTTCTTTCTATATGCTTCAATCTGTTTCCTCAATAGAAAAGATCACCCAGGAATGAGCCCCATTTGTGCATTTTTATCTGATTCCCCTTTCTCATCATCTACAATTTAATTTCTATTAAAGAAATATGTTCAAATCACTCTAACTATTCTGTTAGATTGTTTATCTCAATGTCGTATCAAAATGTATATAGATATATGATTTCTTTTACAGAAAATTGCCATGAAATTTTTTCAAATCTCAGTGATTTTTGTCTGTTTGGTTGGTTGGTTGGTTGGTTTTGTTTTGTTTGTTTTTTTCTTTTTTCTTTTTTGGTACAGGGGATCAAACTCAGGTCCTTGTGCTTGTGAGGCAGGTGGCAGAGCCACTGAACTAAATCCCCAGCCCTCAGTTCTTAAATTTAGGCAATTTTTAGAACTTAATAGAATTGTTATGAGACTCAAATGAAAGCATATGTTTATAGTATTTAGCATGATAAAATCAATATCATCATCATGAACTCCTCTAGAGGACAGATTTATTTCTAGGTAAGCTAAACCTATTAGAGCTAAATATCTGTTTTATATATTAATATGCAATATATGGAATTGGAATAAAAATATATTGTGAGATTTAAATTTGGGTCATCAACATTATTAACTTTGACTTTTTCAGAAATATAAATATGTTTAACTCAAACTGTTTTTTTCTTCTGTATTTGGAAAAAGTTGACTTTGGGAGTAACATGTCAACTCTAAACTAGTATGAACCTTATTATTACTTGTACATTAGTGCCTTCTAGAGAGTTATCATTCAAAAATTATTTTTTCTTGTATGACTGATTTAGTTTAGTTAATATTATATTTTCTAGATACATGCATTTTAAATCAAATATCTCAAATGTATCCATTTTTAGAGCCCAGTAGTAGTACATTATGTTGAGGTACCACATTTTCTTTTCTTTTCTTTTTTCTCATTGACATTATTGGTACATTTTAGGTATACAGTACCATTGCATTCACCATTGGGATCTTGTACCTTTACATGACAGGTCTGCTTCTCATTTTTTCCCCTTGTCCCTGCCCTCCCTTCACCCCTCCTCCCCTCCTCCTCCTTTACAAAGACTTCATTTGCATTTTTTCATTTTCTCATATTTTTTCTTTTCCCTTATTAGCTTTCCCCTACCCTTCTCACTTTCCCTGCACCTTTATGTGAAATAGGAAGAAAGGTGCAAAAATTATTTTTAAATGAGGTGAAAACTAACTTAGGAATAGATATGTCTTAGAAAACATTCATCAATTCCAATTTAGCATAACAATAGAGTCTATACATCAATGAAATCTAGAGAAAGTCTTGGCACACTCAAAAAAGATTTTGAGACCAAAATCTATTCCACTAAGTCATCTCCTTCAAAACTAATTGTGTAGCAAACACCAAAACAGTTTCAAAAAGCCAGAAATGACTGTGGGCATCGTTGTTTCATTTCACAAATAAATGTGGAGTTCAAAAATTTCAAGTGACTCAAAAGTATACAGCTCATATGGGCAGAAGCACTGCAAATCTCTGAATTATTAGTGCTCTACCATTTGCATCTGTATCATGTCAAATAAAAGCACAATATGAACCAAAATGCATTCCATTGGTAAGGAAAAAATATTATTTGTAAAACCAAGCACAAAAGATATTTCAGAGCAGTTTTTTTTCATTATTAAGAAATAAATTATATTTATGAGCATCCAGTACAAAATTAAATTTTCTTATATTTCAAATTAATATTATCCTTTGTGTCTTTCTAGAAAGTTTTAGCCAAAGTTTAAATAAAAATGTGATTATTATTAAATAATGGGAGGATATGTGGAAGAAAATCTTTTAGAAGAAATTTGATAAGCAAAACAAAGAAGCACTATTTTTAAAAAAGATACAAACATATTGTGAAGATGAGTGGTTATAATGGATTAAAGAGAAACCCAAGGAGCATAATTTAATAGAAACAAAGCAACAAAAGTAGATTTAGCCACAGACTGAGGCACTTTTTAAATTGTATATAATTCATCTGGAAGTTCTAGTATAGAAGAGAAATAAGGATCAAAGTATATTTCATAAGAGATAAGAAAAGCCACTTTTTATTCAGACATGAAAGGGCAAAACCAACAAATACAGAGCTCCCATTACACCTAAAGCTACCAACACCACAGGTAGAGCAAGTTTGGGAAACAGACATTTTGGAATGTCTGAGATTAGAAACACACAGAAAGAGAGGGAGAGGGACAGGAGAGGGAAAGCGGGAGGAAAGCAGATGCAGAGGGTAAAAGACAGATATATACACATTCCTCTTTCAAACAATGAATCAATTGACTAGTGCAGCCTATTTATTGTTTGCAGATCTACCAACAGTTACAATCCCCCTTTAATTCAGTTTCCTTTCCCATTCCATTTCAGCCCACCTACTCCCGAATAGCAGTTAATGATTCTAAATACTTTTGCATGCTCCGAAGGACTAGGTCAAATCTACCAGTGTCAGAGCATTTAAAGGAATAAAACGATATATTTCGCTAATGAGCCTCAGTGAGAAAGACAGAACAATATCAAACACAAATAGGACTGATATCCATCTGTCCACTAAAGTCTTCTAACTTTGGGAAAGAAGGGGGAGGGAGGATGAAAAAGACAGAGAGAGATAATATTTCATAATTCAAATATTGCTGCATCTGGAAAATCTGGAAATATATTTAAGTTTTTTAATAGTGTGTTATTTTATTATGAGCTTCAATTGGCTTCCTGAAAACAATAGATAAATATTTTGGTCAGATGTTATTAATATTATGACTAAATATTATTTACATTCACATTTGTTCACATATATTTGTCCACTGTATAGTCTACAGTGAAACAACTCAGGAACCCCATATTCTGAAGTCATGGATTGTTCTGGGATAAGGAAACCAAACCTTCTTTAACTCAAGATGGCCTACCATTACACATCATAAGAAAAAAATAGCTTTCCTAATCTATTATTATATGTCATTAGAAATTCAGTGCCTCCTAATCTTATTGGGATTTTTAATTTTGTTTTTTGCAATTCTGGGTATTACACCTAGGGTTTTAGTACTGAGCTACCCCCTATGCCCCTTTTTGGGGTTGTTCTGCTTTGTTTGTATTTTGAGACAGGGTCTCATTAAATTGCTAAATTGCCCAGGGTGGGATTGAATTTGGCAATCCTCCTGCCTGTCTCCTAGAGTGCTGGGATATAAGTAGGCACCATCATCATCCCCAGCTGTCACTTTTCTTGAAAAGAATCCCTGGATGGTAAATGAGAATATTCATTTTCAAGTGAAGAAACCAATACCTCTAACAAGATGATATTTTTGGACCCCACAAATTAACAATAAAGAAGAGATGAAAAGTAGCCTCCTATACCCTGTACAGTATTTAGAATACTAACACACAGCCAATGACTCACAGTTTCCCCATTCATTTTTGATCTAGTAACCTCAAGGATTTACACCACTTAAATTTTATTACTTGGGAATTACATCTAATTTATCTCCACAAATACATTGGAATTGAATAAATGTAATCTAAATAAGTAATCAGGTAGTTTTAAAACTGCCTTTTAATTAGTCCTGTAGTAATTTGTCTAACAAATATATCACTGTGCAATCAACTTAATGTATATAATAAATTCTAAAGTGGCGCCTCTGCCATTGGAAGACTGTAAAACATGCTGCATACTAAGAAATGTCAAAGTGCTCTCTGGTCTGCAGCTTCTCTGCCTCTTAGTGTTTCTTTTCTTCAGTAGGAAGTTAGTAAGTAACTCATGTTCTGTGTATATCCCCCACCTCCCAAGGGTAACGCAAATCTATAACAAGGCCAAAGATTTCCCACACATATTTTAGTCATGCTCCTGTTAGTGACATCTTGACCAGTCCCAGGATGATCTGTTATTAAAAATTCTGAAGAGCTTCCTTAAAAGCTGTCTCAAAGGACTTCTTTGTCAGTCAAAGAAGTCCACCTGACAGGGATGATGATAAAACTCAGTGCAGGGAGAAAAATGATCAATGGCTCCTTCTTGTGCAAGAGACTCTAAAATAGACAAAAATATCCAAGAGATTAATCCTTTCTAAGCACAAGAAGTTTCATAAACCTGCATAAAGCTATCATTATGTGGAGAAGGAGCGGTCTGTTTTCGAATCTCAAATGCATTTGCAATCTGCTCTTCCACTGCTCTGAAGTATCTTTAGAAAAAATGGAATTAAAACATAGCTTTTACCATAAATTCATAGCTGTTATTTCTTTGCAAGTATTCTGTACTCCAAATGTGTAAGACCTCATACTGATAGCTAATGAAGAGTTTTAATTGTTACTTTCACTGGCAACTTAAACAAAGCATATGTTTTCAGATGCATTACCTTGAATTATTCAGAAAAACATGCTGATATGCTGTATTAAACTTTAGTGGATATTAAAAGATTTCACTTAATGTTAACTAAGTAAAAATATATTTAACACTTAGTATGGAATATTATTTATATCTAAAATAGTATTTTATAAAAATGATTATTAATGCCTATACTTAAAACTACCATTTAATATATGAATACCACATAAACACACTACAGTAAGCCTTTAATCATGTTATGACTAAATATTTTTAAACTCTACTTCAATAATTTAGCCCCTAAATAGAAGTGTAAGGTGTATCAGAGACATTAAGTTGTATAAAGATAGCTAATTAACAGCAGAATCCAGTTTATTGGACTCCTAAGACAGAATTCTATCTATTCAGCAATGCTGAACTTCTCCATGAGTTTTGAAATGTCTTTTATCAAGATTTAAATAGCCTCTTTAATAAATGGTGTTGGAAAAACTGAATTTGAAAATGCCAAAGATTAAAACTAGACCCTTATCTTTCACTATTCACTAAACTAAAATCCAAGTGGATTAAACGTATAAATATTAAAAAAAGAAACACTAAACTTGCTGGAAGAAAAGTTAGGCAGAACTCTTGAAGACATTGGCATAGGAAAAGACTATGAACAAATCCTCAGTAGCACAGGAACTAGCAAAAAGAATCAACAAGCAGGATCGCATCTTATTAAAAAGATTCTGCACTGCAAAAGAAACCATCAATAGAACTAAGACAACCTACAATGTGGGAAATCAACGTTACCAGCTGCTCCTTAGACAAAGGGGTCTTATCTAGAATATATAAAGAACTCAAATAAATCAGCCCCCCAAATATAAAGACCCAATTCAGAAAAGGGCATCTGAAATGAACAGACATTTCTCAGACAAAGAAGTAAAAGCAGCAAGTAAATATATGAAAAAATGCTCCACATCACTGGTCATCCAAGAGATGCAGATGAGAACACTGGGATTCCACCTCACCCCACAAAGAGTGGCTGCTATCAAGAAATCAACCAATAACAAATGCTGGCAGGGCTGTGGGGAGTAAGGAACCCTTCTCCATTGTTGGTGGGAGTGCAGACTGGTGCAACCACTATGGAAATCAATATGGAGATACCTCAAAGAACTAGGATCAGAGGTTCCATTTGATCCAGCCATCCCTCTGCTGGGTATCTTTCCAAAAGAATTCAAAGAATCATACCACAGTGGTACATTCATGCCCATCTTAATAGCTCCACAGTTTGTAATAGCTAAAACTTGCAAACAGCCCATTTGCCCATCAGTTTGGAGACTGGATAAAGATGTGGTTTTTCTATAAAATGAAATACTACTCATCCATAAAGAATGAGAAACTAGAGTCATTCATAGGAAAATAGATGCATATTGAAGATATACTCCTAAGTGAAATAAATAAGTCACACGTGTGTAAATACCAAATAGTTTTTCTGGTGTGAAAAACTGTGATTGTACATAAGATCCTAATGGTATAATTGACAATGTGAAATAGGAAGAAAAGGGCTAAAACTGTAGGGAAAGTGGGAAGGGTGGGGCAAGGAGATAAGGAAAAAGAAAATATATGACAAAATGAAAAAATGGAAATAAAGTCTTTGTAAATAGGGAAGGAAGTAGGGGGTAAAGGGAGGGCAGGAGTAAGGGAAAAATGAGAACTAACACATTTCATGTAAAGGTACAAGATCCCAATGATGAATATAACTGTACTATATACCTGTAATGTACCAATAAACTTCAATAAGAGAAAAAGATTTAAATATTCTGATTGTTCACTTGGTTTAGTTAACATTCAGCACTTTTTGTTGTTGTTGTTGTTCTGGGGATCAGGACCTTGCACTTGCTGGAGGCAGGTGGTGGAACCACTGAGCTAAATCCCCGGCAGCACTTATTTTTAATTTGGATAATTCTCAGTGCTGAAATTGACCAGAACTACAGTGAAATGGAAAGCAGACCTGATTCTTCTCTTCTTAGAGTTTATCAACCTATAATTACACAAATAAGTATAAGTTGCTGACTGTGAAAAATACTATGAAGAAAGAGTAGAATTTCAGGAAGATAGGCACTGACAATATCCCTTGGCCAGTGGAGTAAAAGCCCTATTCAGGGAATGGCAAAGACCCAGGTGACAAAGACTAGCCTATGTCAAAATAATCTGAGCTAAGCACAAGAGTGGACAGCTATGAAGGACCAATTACAGGGAGAAAAGAATTTTGATTGGAATCAGAATTTCCATAGCTTGCTGCAGCAACCTGCATAGCTAACCATCTAAACTGTGCTTACACGAATGAATTATAAGGCTCAGTTTACCCAAGGGGAAACAAAAATTACATGGCTACAGAGGCCCAGAGCCAGGAAGCAGAAGAGCTGAGACTTGAATTCTGTGCTACTTCATCGAAAAGTTGGCACATTTTCTTCACATCTCTGCCCTCCTTGGGATTTGCCTATTGGCCAAGGTGCTTCAGGATAACACCCGCCAGGGGCCATCAACTAAAACTTTTTAAATTGATTAAGAACTGCTTTGTGACAAGGCTCCCCAAAGAAACAAGCAAACAACCTCTTTCCATGACAGGAGCCAATGAGTCAAGGGTCTATTAATAAAAGCAGATCACTCTACAAAATTATGGCTGAAATGAAATAATACTCAGATATAAATTATGAAAAACATCAAGTGTGGCCTCACCTTTTTTAAACTGTAAACTCCAATTCAGTGCGCAGTGCTGAAATGATTCAATTAGCCATCGCAGTCCTAGGAGTCCTGCCAATTTTTTTGAAGCGCTCCCAAATTGCTCGAGCCCAGAAACCAAAACACATGCAACATAACCATGCCAATATAAAGGGGTATAACTGCACATGTGTCCAGTGAAGTAGTGCAGCTGCGCAGCTGCTTAGCTAAATCCATTTCTTCTTATAGCACAAATAAATCTGGAGTATCAAATGCGCTCACATTCATGGAGATTTCCAACATATAGCAAAGCTAAACTGAAAGTTTATATAAGACTCAAATAGTAAGTTTATATAAAAACTTTTTCATCAAAAATGTATTTGTGAAAAACATCGTGTAAAGATAAAAAAGAAATGCTGACATCATGGTTTAAATTCTTTGTTTTTTAATTGAGTTTATTGGTATATTATAGGGATACAGTACAGTTACATTCATTGTTGGGATCTTGTACCTCTACATGACAGGTCTTGGTTCTCATTTTTTCCCCTTGTCCCTGTTCTCTCTTCACCCCCTCCTCCCTTCCCTATTTACAAAACTTTGTTTCCATTTTTTCATTTTCTCATATTTTTTCTTTTCCCTTATTTCCTTTCCCCTACCCTTCCCACTTCCCCTACACCTTTAGCCCTTTTCTTCCTATTTTACATTGCCAATTATACCATTTGGATCTTATTTACACTTAGTTTTTCACACTAGAGGTAGTTTCTCATTCTTTATGTCTGAGTAAATTCATTTTTTAAACTCTTCTGTATGCTGTACGAATGAACTCACAGTCTCCATACAAATGCTTTTGCTGAATTGACATTCTCACTTATAATTATTTTCTAAGGTCTTCTTCATTTCTTGAGGTACACTGGAAATATTTTAGGAAATTTTAGTATATTTTAGGAAACTTGTCAGATGTTTTGCTCAGAATTATTTTTTCTTTGTACACCCTCATAAAGTGTTTTTCTACCTCTATTATTACACTTACTCCAACATGACATAGTTAAAATGTGTCCTATCTTTTCTTTCTACATGGCAAGTTCCTGAAAGTCATGGGTGATTCTTTACTTCCAGCCTCGAATAATGTTATGTTGACCTTGTCTTAAATATCTGATTCTGCGGAATCACGCACTTGGCTCTTTTTTAATAAATATTTGCCTTATGTATATGACTTTGGAGATATGTCCTATACTTAAAATTATAATATAATTATCTTAGAGATGGTTAAATCCTTTATTATTTGAACATAGTCCCTGCCATAATGCATTTAGCTCACCTCAAGTTCTGAACGTCCATGAAAATCATTCAAACACTACACATTATACCACTTTCTGGATTTTGGGCATCTATTAATGGTTCCAATCTAGATGTCCCTTGAGACTCTGTTGTGCTCACAGGTGAGGCTTTTAGAAAATAATTGGATTATGGCCCACTAAGAAATACTTGTACTTAGGAAGTGGGAACTGATTAGAAGTGGCTCGTAGGGAGCGGGATATGGAAGAGTATTATCATCCTCCTCAGCTCCTCCTTTCTCTGTCTGCTTCCAGACTGTTATGCTGTAAGCAGCCTTCCTCCGATTATGCCCCTCTGGTATACCATTTGTCTCTTGGAGCCAGGTGACCAGGGACTATGACTATGAGCCAAAATAAACTTCTCCTTCCTCAAATTGTGGATATCAGGGATTGTCTCTCAGCAATAAGACAGAGACTAAAACAGCACTCTTACATGTTCATACTTTGTTCCTCTCTGGAGTGTTGACTAATATTGATTGACAAATTGAAGAATAAAGAAGTTAAATGATTCTAATGAAGAACGTGGGACACAAACCCATATATATGATCTCTAACAAAGTTGCCTTAGTTCCTCACTGATTTTTTTTTTAATTAGGAGAGCACAATTCCTCAACACATAGGTTTCTGTATGAGCTGCTAGAAGGCATTCAAGACACAATGGAGAAATCACTTGCAATCTCAGAGAGCAAAGTATTAACTCCCCTCTCCTGTATGATTTAGCCCAGAAGTCCCATATCATCATCACTTCTATAATCTATTGTTCACACAGATCAAACTTGACAAGAAAAGGGAAGGAACAACATAGAAATTTGAATATGAGGAGTCATTGAGACCATCTTCATGGCTGATTCTATAGTTGTACAAGCATACACATATTCCTTTTCATTTTTCTCCTAAGTTACTTTGCTTTGGGTTTCTACCAGTGGCAAATAAAACAGTTTCACCTGATATATAATCACCAACAAAACTCCCTACCAAAAAATCGAAACAAACAACAAAATCCTCTTCTACTCTTTCATTAAAATAAAGCCCATATGGAATACCTTAGAATTAAACCTCAAATATAAAATATATTTATATATATATAGTGTTATTATATATGACTTATCTGAACTTTGCTTCCACCTAACAAACATCTGAATTTTACTTTCCGCCACTGTGAGGATGACATGAACACCAATAACGTTATCATTTTTGAAATAAATATAGCACTTGAAAATCTACAAAATTTTCCTATACACCAAAATGAATGCTTCTGTTCCGTTTTCATCACACAAATCTCCATTCTGACAATGGGAGTAAGCTCCACTGAATATTTTCATATAATCTTAATCACCCAAGACAGATTATAGTTCAGGGTAAGTATTTATTAATTGTAAGATCTTCATTTCTAGGAAAGTGATATATATTTTTTTTTCAAGTCTGTATTTTCCCAGTAGCACATTATCAGCAGAAGCCTGAATGGTACAGATCTATAGAGCAGCATTTGACAGCCCTTCACTCCTTCACATAAGCTTTTAGTTTGCTTTGAAAACATAAACAGCACCTAAGTGTTAAAAATCTGTAATGTAAGGGACTTCCATTGCATTTATTTCTGACATATACAATACACTGCAATGAAGAAAAGTCATAAATTCCCAATAAGACTTTAAGATATGAGCTGTGTTATCTCTCCTGTGCTGTTAATTACATTTGCTTTTTAGCCAGAATCTCAGCCACTTTTCTTATCCCTCATATAAATCTCCTTCATTTTCTCCCCAAGACAGCACTTCATTTCCCTGATCCACAATAGCTCTTGTACATTTTATAAAGTATTACCATCCCAGGGGAATTAACTCCTTTCTCAGAAAATCATTCAATACACAGAAGGAAAACACTGTTGATTGTCCTTCTCTTTTGGTGGCAATAGCAATTTTTTCTAATTAAATAGGAGCGATGCAAAGAAGGAAAGTCAGGTACTCTTGGCCAGGCAAATCAACCCTCCAAAAATTTTTACAGAAAATTACATGGTAGCATCTAAGCTTTGTGTGTTTCTATATGGAAAGAGCATCACCCTATGTGAACTGAATTAGCTTATTACCAAGTCATTTTTATTTATCTGAAAGTACGTGGTAAAACTGAAATTGCTGAACCTTTTGATAAACATGATATTTTACTCTTTTAGAATATATTATTACCAATGGATTTTCTAAATTTATTTCTGACCAGCAATCCTTTTCTTCAGCCTTGATCTTTTCATACAACATTGTTCTTGCAGAACATAGGGGGGTAAGATATTGTGTATGCCCAAAATAGAAGGAAGCTCGGCACTGAGGGAAATCAGGGAAAGTGGAATGTTAGATAGGGAAATGAAATGCAAAATTTTACATGCTCACAATTGAATGACTTTATCAATGTAAAATACATGAAAAATTTTGTGTCCTCAGTATGAAAGAGAATACATCAAAATTATTTTATCAAGATGTCATCCATTTAACTGATAAATCTTGAATAAATGGTTGCAAATGGCTGTAAATACAATTTTATCCAACAAAGAAAATAGAAAAATTTCAACTAAATAAATGGATTTTAGGAAAATAATTTTGAGCAATCGCAAAAATTTGTAGAAAAAATGCAACATGTTTTAATTTCAACACATAAATTCAACAACTTACTAATTTAAATGTTCCATTGTTTAGGATGCAAATATAAAATTAGGCTAAACTGAAGAACAGGCAGTAATATGTAAAAAAATCCATGATTACATATATCTGAGGGTGAATAAAATATGGGAGGACTGGGCCGGGGATTTAGCTCAGCGGTTCGGTGGCCTGCCTTGCAAGCACAAGAACCCGAGTTCAATCCCCGGTACCAAAAAAACAAAAAACAAACAAAACTATGGGAAGACTTAGGAGTCTAGATAACCTCAGGAATTCGAATTTTTCTAAGTTGTGTAGTAGGAACAGGAGTGTTCATTATATGCTTTTGAGAAATTCTTAGCTGTGTTTTCTAAATATACTCTGGGTTTGATCTATATTTAATCAAAAAATAATTTAATAGTGCCATAAACTTTGACTAACACTTGCATAAACACTGGCCCCAACAAGAAATAGGCTCTGCAGTGGAAATCACAACTGAAGAAAAGACTTTGGGTCTCATACCTTAGTATCTGAACTTTGAAGGGATGCCTCACACTTCAAGGGGTTGATTGTGAAACAATGCCCAGCATATGGAAGAAACTTGTAAATGAAAGTTCTGAGTTCTGGGAAAGCCAGAATCAATATTTTCCAGGAGAGAACCAAATCCTACTTTCAGGAGTTATTTTCAATATTCTTTAAAATGGACTACTACCATTACTTTAAATGAACACTTTTTTTGTAAATAGATACTTTCTACTGCAGAATTGCAATAATCCCTTACCTTTTTCTATATAAAGTCAGGAGTGTACTACAAACTCTGTCTCCTCAAGCCTCCTTCTATTCTTGCATATACATTCTCTCACCTCACAGTGCACTGCCCAGAACAATATTGTATGAAAAGATTGAGGCTAAAGTAAAGATTGCTGAACAGAAATGCATTTGGACAATCTGTTAGTAATAATATATTCTAAAAGAGTAAATTTTCATGCTTATCAAAACGTTCACCATTAGTGTTTATACAGATCTATCATAAATAATTGATGAATGATTAATACTCAAACTGAGGAGATAGAACTGACAAAAACTAGTGCAAAGGTTCTTGTTTTAGAAATCTGTCTAAATAGCACACTATTTTTATTAGCTGAACAACCTAAGTGCTTCCGATAGAAGAAAGTTAAATGTGCACCTAGATTTTAGGTTATTTCTCATGAGATGACTATCGAATTTCCCTCCAGTATTTAACAATATTCCACAAGAATTTAATATGTTAGATATTTAAAGAAAAACTCGATTACATAATTCACATGCAATTTTTTACCATATAATGTCTATCCTAGATTAGAATGCTTGTGAATTCATAGAGAAGTTTTAAACATAGTTAAAAAGAGAAAATATGATTTTGTACTGGTTAATTTACTCTATGTATTTGTAGTGACTAGAGGCAATAAATCTAGAGAAATTGAGTAAATTTATGAGTGAATGAAGGGAAAACAGAAATTTAAGGAAAAGTAAATTAAAAGTTTGCGAAGTTATATTTTTTGTAAGACATACAATATTCTTATTATAATGAATAAGTAAGAAAGGTGATTAGAATAGAAGAGTTCCATATATAGGGATATCTTGATTGTCAAATTCAATTAGTTCCAAATTTATGTGTGAATGCCAAAAAGTTGGAGAAATAAACATAGTTTTCCCATAAAAAAAAATAATGGAAGGGACAGGGATTTAGCTCAGTGGTGCCATGCCTGCCTCGAAAGTGCAAGGTCCTGAGTTAATTTCCCAGAGGGAAAGAAAGAAAGAAAGAGTGGGGGGGGAGGAAGGAAAGAAAGAAGGAAAATAAATTTGTCTTCAAACCTGAAAATTGAACTTATAAATTTATTTTTCCAGGACTTTACCAAATTTTGCGATCATTTACTTCTTTCACTCTATCAGAGTTCTGTTTTCTTATTATCTTTATTGCTGGTATCATTAATTTTCTTTTGAACCATGGGTACAACATTTTATGAAGAAAAAAAGTGCAAGAAAATCCACAATGTTGGAAGTTTTGATGCACTAACTCAAGCGCTACACTGTATATTTTCTGGGTAAGAGCAGTGCTTAGATAGGAGCATCATACCTTACATCTGCCAGGAAGCAGGACATACGGTTAACTCTGCCCTTACAGGTTTTTTAAGTCAGATTTTTGGTTTGACTATCGAGCAAAGTTATGAACACTGTGCAGATTTTTTTTAGAGCTGCTATTCAAGTAGCTCTAAAAAGCTACTTCAAGCTTGAAGAAACTTCAAGTTTGACCCCATTTGACAATTGAGGTGTCACAGTATGTGCATATGCAACTTTCTCATATATATTGCATAATTAACTGTAAATTTTTGTTTTTACAGAGACAGCACAATTCACAATACTATTAACCTCTGTCCATGTCTAGGTAGACACCTGGTCTGTAAGGTATGATATCTATGCGTGTGGGGGGGTGTTTATGTGTGTATATGTTTTAGGACCCTTAACACAGGGCTAAATTCTGTAGAAAAAACAGGGACACCTTGTCATTTAGAGAAGTACACTTTCTATGAGAACAAAAAACAATAGGAAAAGTAAGACAGGCATGTGTTTCCACTAAAATTTTGTATGTTACACGTTTCATTAAGAAAGGGAAAAAGTAAGAACCAAGACACATCATGTAAAGGTGCAAATTCCCAATGATGAATTTCATCATATTGTGTACCTAAAATGTAGCAATAAACTTAATGAATAAAAAAAATCTCAGAAGTCTGAGGGAAAGAATCCTGATTGAGAATTTAAAATACTTCCTAGTGTTAGTGCAAGCCCTGAATAAATGTCTTGGACAACACAGAAATTGAGGACTGTAGAAGAAAAGCGCTAGGCCAACAATTAAGACTCTGAACTTGGAGGAAATATACAGCAGGGTCCTAATCTTGCTAGTATCCATATGTCCTAGATATCTTGCTGTTCTCTAAACACCAGAATTCTCAAAGATAATGAAAAGGTTTTAGAATAACACAGGGCCATGAGTCTGGACAGAAGCCAATTTGGAGGTCCTCTAAGCATATTGAATTTCAGATCTGATCCATTGAGGAGTTGTTCCCACAAACATAAGGATGGATACATCTAAGAATGCTACTGAAGCCCAACTAAATTTTGTTGCATCATTAACATTCTCCTTTCTTTGTATTACTTTTATTGCCTGTATGAAACTAACCCAGAAATACTTTTTTAAACAAAAGACATTTTTTAATCATTGCAAAAATGCTTGGTTTCTGAGTTAAGACATTAGTTATGCTTGTGAGCACTTTGAACAGCCTCTTGTGTTAACATAATATTTATTTATGGTATTGCATGTCTGTATATTTATTTCACTAAATGCCAAAGCAGAAATTTCTTGAATTTGCAAGGATTTTAATAATACATATATCCCTTCCTTATACACTATATTCCTATAACACTTGTGTATTAATATGAAAACACAAAGCAGAAATGAAAATGGGTTCATTATTTTGATTCCTGTTTTAAACATCAAACAAAGCCCCATAGTTCTTCTAAAAGAAAATTTTAAGGAAAGAAAAAGTAGACCTTCAGTACTAACAAAAATCTGTTGTGTGTGTAGTTGGAGCAGAACTCACCCCTGAAACTTCCTCCAATGTGAATAGCCTCTGTGATGCCACAATCATACTTTAAGCCTAACAATTCTGTCAATTGAAAGTTCAATGATAAACTTATAATGATGTTGTCTTTAAAAGCATTGTACTGGACTACCTTCATAGCTCATTCCTCATAACATTGGAATTCTTTGTTTCCCCAAGTACTATCAAGGGGCAATTCCAAAATGTACATATAAAGAAAGTAGACATTATCTAACAGATACAGGCATTTTAGTAGGGTGTTAGAATGATGGGTGTCTTTATGTTTGAATAAATCACTGACCTGCCTCCAGCAGTGTGGCTGGAATGTATGGATAACAACAGGAGATGCACACTTATCTCCCGAACTTGCCAACTCACAATACCTCCATTGAATAGAATTAGAACTAAGAAATGATGAGCTACCTTATCTGCTTTTATTCATGACCAAAAGATGCACAGGCCCAAATATATCATTTTTATAGAAGACAGTAATGTAGCTATGATATAGATCAAGTGCCTTTGAAAATAATCTCTATAGAACAATCGTTTGAAAATATGGTGGAAAGGAATGAAATTGCTGGTGGTAACATAAGAAGCCTTGTTCCAAAAGTGTCTATATTACAATATCTAAGAGTGATATCTGAAACAAAAATCCCAAAGAATTAGAATAAAGAAATAGAAAATTTAACTGTGATGTGATTTTGATGTATATTATATGTTAACTTACAAGAAAGAAATGTATTTTGTTTTGCCTTAAAGAATTATTTTAAAATTTGGCTCACCCTACTGGAGAGAATAAGTCACTGGGAATGTATAATTTATTACTTAATGAGTACATGCTTTTACAATATATCCCAGCCATCTGCTTCTTCCTCTATTTATATACTCAAGGACAAAATTCACTTAACATGATACAAAAGATGGATGGAAAGAATACAGGTATTTTGTAGGGACAGTTCTCAAATTCTACTCAAAATAACATTGATCTCCTAATCATAAATTAGGGGATTTTGCGTTCACTTCTGAAGACCAGCAAATGTTATTAAAAGAAAACAGAAATCGATTTTACAAAAAAGCTTCTGACTAAATCCATATTTTTGATCTTTAAGAAAACTTTTTAATATCAAAAAATATAGCTACAAGCTTGATGTAAGTACTTTTCAGTTGGTATATCTTTTATTCTTTTTCTGTTTCCTTTCCTTTTTAATTTTTTTTTATTATGAGGGAGAGGAAATGCCAGAAAATCTTCTCTATTTGTTTCGCACTATTTCCTGCTGTGAAACTGACAGGAAGTAGTGCAAAGCTTAATGGCAAGGAAAAATGGAAATTAACCACACAAGGAGGGTATCTTTGAGCTTGTGCTCTGACTAAGATATATAGTAACAGCTTTGTCTTACCTTTCATTTGTCATAGAGGCAATGCAGCTTATACTATAACTCTCCCATGAAGGATTCCTTGTCTCTAATACAGTGAGATTGCAATCTATACATATATATCTTTAAGATCTATTGCTTGCAGATGGAATAGCTGATAAATGGAAGTAAAGCTTCATAGAACAAACTGAAGAGAATAGCTTTCTTTTTTATGGCCACCATTAAAAATAGGGTTACGGAGATAATTCCAAAAACAGGACAGCATTTATATACCTTTTGGTACTGCACCTTGAAGAATTTCATACTTCAGTTCTTAAAAATTAAGAAAAGAACCCCAGAACCATATATGGTACATTTTCTTTACATTTCAGTCAACAAGAACCACACTATCAAAAGGAAACTAGATTAGGGAAGGAAACTCAGCATTGTTTTTAAAAGACTATAAAGATAAATTACAATTCTTTCTTTTGTAACTCCAAATGTTTTAACATAAAAAATTAATAGAAATTTTGGTAGCTTCCATACTCTGTGGTCCAAGTTCTTTTGTTAAATATTATCTTTGATTGCAACCTTTAACCCCAGTACACACTATTAACTTCTGCGTGCTTCTGTGCATGCATCTGAGAAGAGATTCCTAGGTAGTTTTCACTACCTTTCTTAGACTTCTTGTTAGTGAAGTTAGCGGGTAAAATACACTCCATGGAAAATAAGCTTGAGAAGAGACTAGGAAAACAATAGTGCCCTCCATTTTGTTATAAGACACAGAATGAGCTGTCTAGTTTCTTCAAATGTTTTCTGTTCATCTTGATTAATCAAAGAGGAAGATTGTAAATAGGGAAGGGAGGAGTGGGTGAAGGGAGGGCAGGGGTATGGGGATAAAATGAGAACCAAGACCTGTCATGTAAAGGTATAAGATCCCAATGATGATTATAACTGTACTAAAAGTACCAATAAACTCAGTGAGAGAAAAAAAGAAAAGAGGAACATTGAAAGCTGAGGAAATTTTAGCCTCACAAGTTGATCCATTTTCAAAATATAAAAATATTCACTGAAAATGGGTATAGCAGAAAAGTGGCACTGGAGCATCTGCAGAAACATATCTCATAAAAGAACACATTGGTTCGTTTTGTCTAAATAGCAAATTGGCTGTACATACCAGGAGCCTTTTAGTAGATTTAACTCTCTTTGACTTGGTAATTGCACATTGAAGGAGGAAAACAAACCCAATGTTCTGCAAAGGCAATGCTCTAGGAAAAGCTGGAAGCAATATAAGCCTTCTACAAAGTGAGTGATGAGACTCATTACAAAGCATGTTTACGCACTATTAAGTAGGCAGTTTTCCAAAAATTCATGAAATATGAAAAGTTCATGAAATGTTCATGAAAAAATTTAAATTAAAACATTGAAATTTAAAACTATGAACCATATATCTAAACAAGTAACATATTCCCATACACTGGTTCTCTTTCTATATATATGCATTCATGAATTTATTTTATATGTGTATATATTGTTTTCTAAAGACATGAGAAACATCTAGATATTCATGTTAAATGCTACACTTATTATATTACTATATGTATATCTAGGTACATTTGAGGTAGTTAGAGATTCTCCCAATATAATTAATTTTTCTTTCTGAATATTAGCATTTTAAAGATAGGTGGATTTTAATTCATTTCAATCTATTTTTACATTTTCTTATATATTTACAATTGTGTTGGTTTCTCTGGATCAGAAAAATAAATGTTAAAAATCTCTGGTTTAGCCAACTGTACCTAAGAAATAACCATGTACTATATAGTAAAGTCACTGTAGTTATATAACTTGGAACAGCCCAGTTCTTTCCTCCAATTTGAAAGAACTAGCATTCAAGGTGAGATTTGTCAGCAGAAATGAGGCAGACACTAAGAAGTACAGCTGTATGGATGTTCAAAAAGAAAGTCTAGTCTAGCAAACACTATCTTATATTATTAGATTAACACTAGCCAAAAGAAGGTGTGCAGACAGATGTTCAGCATGGAGAAAGACTCATGCAAAAAATGCCCTTGAAAATGCCATGCAAGATTATTGAAACTCCAATGATAGCGGCTCTTCAGACACCCAAAAATCCCAATGGACTACTGTTGCTCAGATCACGAGTAGCCTGCCATATTTCAGCCACCAGGTCAAACTTCCATCCCAAAGATGAGGTAATGGGAAAACAATATAAGACTAGCACTGTAAATATGAGACATTAAAATTCCAGAATTTTGACTCAAATTAGAGTTTCAGTCCTGAAAATAAGTTAGAAATGAATTATTATCTGAGAATTAGAAGACTGGGGCTGGGATACAAGTCAGAGAAAATTATGAAGCAAGCAATAGGCATGAATTAATATATAGCATAGGACTAGTTCAAGATCAGGTTTGGGCAAAGAAGATAGTGTTTCCTTTTAGACACAGTATGTTTTTGTTTTGTTTTTTTTCCTCATTGAGTTTATTGGTGCTTTTTAAGTATACAGTACAGTACATTCATCATTGGGATCTTGTACCATATGACAGCTCTTGGTTCTCATTTTTTTCCCCATAACCCTGCCCTCCATTCACCCCCTCCTCCCTTCCCTATTTACAAAAACTTTATTTCTTTCATTTTCTCATATTTTTTTTCTTTTCCTTTATTTCCTTTCCCCTACCCTTCCCACTTCCCCTACACCTTTAGCCCTTTGCTTGAGTGCAGACTAGTGCAACCACTATGAAAATCAATATGGAGATACCGAAAGAACTTGGATTAGAGGGCCAGGGATTTGGTTTGGTAGTTCTGCTGCCTTCCTCTCAAGCACAAGGATCTGCGTTTGATCCCCAGTACAAGAAGAGGAG
>NW_022900926.1:83895329-83905122 GCF_012274545.1 Fukomys damarensis | reverse complement strand
GCCATCCCTCTGTTGGTATCTTTCCAAAAGAATTTAAAAAATCATACCACAGTGATATATGCTCACCCATGTTTATAGAGGCACAGTTTGTAGTAGCTACAACTTGGAAACAGCCCATTTGCCCATTAGTTGGAGACTGGATAAAGAAGATGTGGTTTTTCTATAAAATTGAATACTACTCAGAAATAAAGAATGAGAAATTAGAGTCATTCATAGGCAAATGTATGCATATTGAAGTCATACTCAAGTGAAATAAATAAGTCACACATGTAAATACCAAATAGTTTCTCTGGTGTGAAAAACTACAAGTGTAAATAAGATCCAAACGGTATAATTGACAATGTGAAATAGACATAATATGTTTGATGGAATAGAAATGAGATCATGTGGAAATAGCCAATAAACAGTTGACATGGAGAGTGGTTTTTGTGAGATCCCACAGGAGAAATATTTGTTGTCACTGGCACAGAGATGATATACTGGCTGGCTGTCTTTGTTCCCTGTCCAGATCACTCTGCTCTTTCCACTCTGCCCCGCAAGAGACAGAACCTTATAGAGCACTTACCTAGTCTCCCTTACCAGCTGGCTTTGGACTGATTTGCCTCATAGGAAGCAAGGGAGGGTAACTGCAAATAGCACAAGGTAGAGGAAATCTATTTCCTTCTTGCTTCCAGTTCTGGTTTTTGACAATAACAGTATCCATCAATCAAGAAGTTATAACAGCAGAGAACAAATAGAAACAAAAGGACTAAGGAGACTTTTAGTCCATGGTGTAAAATGCTGCTGGGTTATGGAGCAGAAGAATTTTTTTAAAAAATCATTTAATTATCAAATAACAATGGATGACTTTGAAGAGAAATAAGCATAAATAACAGGATGCACACTCTCTGGGGTATAAATAAGGAGTGAGTGAAGATGAAATTAGAACAGAGCATAGATTTTGTATTTCTTGATGCTTAATGATAAGGAAACAAATTAGATAATAACTACTAGACAATAATCTAGTAATTTGCTTCTTTTCTTGTTCTGTTTCCAAAACAAAAAAGAACCAATAGTGCTTAAATGCACAGAAAAATGGAGAAAAAAGATGAAGTCATGAGACTGGGGTGTAGAGGCAACATTGGACAGAAGATCCATGTGAAGGTAAGGAGTTGAGCTCAGAGAAGAAAATACAGTCAAAGGCAAATATGTGACACCTCAGTTTTAAAGACATGACAATGCTCTCCTGCAGACATAAATAAATAACAAAGAATTAGCAACACAGAAATGTTCCACATTCGGTCTTGAAATGAGATATTCAGGAAGCTTCTGAGGTGAAGTCTTTGGCCTAGGACTCATTCTTACCTAACACAGCAGCTCAAGCCTAGAGCATCTCAGGACAAAGGCATGCATACACATATACAAATACATACATCCATGGTATCAGGACATTAACATGCTGAATCAAATGGTAAGAGAAACATGCCTAAAGCACACGTGTATTAATTATTATATAAAATCCTGTGCTATACTCTTTGATTTCTGCCTTATAAATTCAGTTTGCTTCCATATTTGAATGAGTGGCATATATCTGGAAAAGGCTCTTATACAAATCCAAAGATTGTGTCACTAGCACTTCCAATCATTACTAAAACTTTTTTTCAATCCTATGCATCAATATGGATAATTATGAAAGTGAGCTAATAAATTTTATCTTACCTGGTGTCAATCTGATCTCACAAAATAAACTATGTACTTTATTCTATTTACAAAACTGATTTAAATTATACACATACACACACACACACACATACATACATTCTTTTTAAAACATTGATATAAAAGCTCTCATTTGGGAAACTTTAAAGAGATTACAATATTTTGTTTCTACATACACAGACTTCATGGTTTATAGGTGATATGCTTGCAATTGCTTTTGTCAACAAAACTACACGATGGGAACATTTCCAAGCATCTATTTTCAAAATTCTTTTGTCATAAAGCTGTTTGAAGTATTCATCACTCTTCGTTAAAATGTCACCTGTAATTTGAAGAAACAGATTGTGTCTTTATTTTAAAATAATCTTCCAGGTGCTGTATCTCCTCAACTATCTTTGAGGGTCAACAAATTCAGAACAGTCATCTTTGTTTAAAAGAAAAAATTTACATCATTTTTAAGTCTTATCTTCTAAGGTTTTGCCATGAGACAAATAGCAATTTGTTGTAACTAAAAAAGATCTTCATGGTCACTTGTATTTGTTTAAAAATAATGCAATGAGCTCTGGTATTTAAGACTTCTTTACAGGAGAGACCCCAGAAGTTTGGAGAAGCCAGAATCTTGGATCATCTGAGGAAAGCTGCAAAGAGGATATAAAGCCAGCCAGAGAGAGAAGCCATCAGAGCTGTAACACTTGCAGTGCTGTAGGGACAGAGCACCCACGCTTTTAGAGTTCACATTTTGCCACAGCTTCCATTAGATGCTGGACGTGAAGCTATGGGACTTAGTATTTGCCCTGCTGGAGTTTGGACTTGCTTTGGACCCATTGCATTCTATCACCCTTTTTATAATGGTAATGTTTATCTTGTGCCATTGTTATGTAGGAAGTATTTAACTTTCTTTTCTGTTGTTTAGGTGCTCACAGAAAAGTGTTTGGCTTAAATCTGAGAGGCAACTTTAGACTTGGACTTTTCAAGTAACTCTTAGAGATGGACTTTTGCCTAGAGGAGTATGCATGAATTTGGAGGTGGGTGGGAGGAATATTATGACATTATCTAAATCTTCCCCCTAGCCTCAAGTGGTCAATAGAGAGGAGTTTCAAAGGTGTCTGGATTAGGGTGTGTGAACATGGACTAAGGGTGTGGATAAAGGAAGTGCCACCCTGGCTGTAAGTGGCACTAATCAACAGGCCTACAGCCTGGATGGGATATTAAGTCACAAAAAGAAGCCTGCTGTTTGCTGCCTTCTGCCTGCACTGCCATGCCATGAGCTGTTTCTCCTCTGTGATGCCCCTGTGCCACTCCACCTACCTTGGAGTCGGCTGACTGTGGACTGAAACCTCTACAAACTGTGGGCTGAATAAATCTTTCTTCCTTTAATTAAAACAAATACTTCTTTAAGGAAATTTAACTGAATTCTTAGCATTTCTAATGATGTGGTTTTGTTTTCAAAATTGTCTCTATAAATAATACAATGAATTAATTTTAATTTTAAAGATATCCTTATAACTATCACAAGATATCTTTAATTTTTTAAATCATTGTTCATTTAATCATTAATATGTTGTCAACCAGGGATTTGGCTCAGTGGTTCTGCCTCCTGCCTTGCAAGCAGAAGGGCCTGAGTTCAATTCCTGTAACCGAAACCAAAAACAAACAAACAAAATATGTTGTCAAATTCAGTCCATCTACAAGATGCCTTCAGTCCATCTACAAGAGTTTCCAAAGCCTTAACAACTTCAGCATTGCTCAAAAGTCGAAGTACAAAGTCTCCTCTGAGATACATGGCAAAATCACAGCAAACCCTATGGCACATGGCAAACATTCCCATTACAAAAGGAGGAACAGGGTCGTAGAAAGGAATTGGACCAAAGCAGCACCTCAACCCAGCAGAGCAGACATTATTTCCTTTGGCTGTATATCCAGCACCCAAGGCATGTGGTGGTGAGATATAAGATACAAAGGTCTTAGGCTGTCTTGCCCCTACGGCCGTGCTGATTGCAGCCCACATGTCCTCTTGGGCTGAATCTGCCAACTGCCTGGAGCTCTTGTTGGCACTAGTTCCACAGTCATGGCATCTTGAAATCCCCAGAGTCTCTACTAAACCTTCAGCTTCATTCCCAGAGCTTCATATATCACTCTTTTAGGAGAACATTACCATGCTTCCCAGGTCTTCCTTGGAAATCAATGAAAGCCTTCATGGCCTCATGACTCTTGTTCTCTGCATGTAACAACCAGCATAGATGGTGCCAAGATGTGCCACCAGCTCAAGTAGTCCGAGTACATGTGTGCAGTGACTTCTGTGTACCTGAAGGACTGAACTCAGGTACATAGGTCCTTCAATAAGCGAATACACTGGGCCTCTCTTCTCAAAGCTGTCTTTTGCACCTTTGAGCCTGTGTTTGGTGGTGTCTAGCCATTTTATGAGAGCATCTTTGTTATTTTCCCAGTTCAAAGCACTTGGCTTCTTTTTAATTGCATTCTTCTTTTCAATAACCATATTCACACTCATCTTGGTCCCAGATTTACACATATTTCCTTGGCTAAACTACAATTTTTTTCAAATATTTTGACTCTTCATTTTCCCTTTCATTCTCACTTTAAATCTGGCTGAAAGCAAAACCAATACCCATCCCACTGCCTGAAAAGTATACTGCCTTGAAATTCTTTCTGCCAGATCAATCAGTCCACCACCTTAAAATTCAGACTCTGTCAATATCAGGACATGAACAAAATATAGATAATTTTATTTTTCTGAATATAATGCAAACAATATCTAGTTCAATTTCCAATAGAGTCCTTATTCCCACTTAACACTTCCTAAACCTGTCTGTTACTGCTCACATTCCTATCAACATTCTGGTTCTGAACTCCACCAGCGTCACCCATCAAGCCCCCATGACTACATCTCTAAACTATTGCAAACTCTACCCACAAACCAGTTCTAAAGGCTTCAGAACCAAATGGTCAGGCATAGATAGTCACAGCAATATCTTCACTTCCAACTTTCTGTGTTAGTCAGATTTCTCATTGCTTAGACAAAAATACCCAACACTCACAAATTAAAGAAGGACATATTTATTTGGCTCAAGATTACAGATGGCTTTGTTCATGGCAGCCTGGCTCCAAGACAGAAATGGTATGGTAGAGGGCCTGGTAAGAGAAAGATGCTCCAACCCATGGCAGCCAGAAGGAAGGCACGGGGACCAAGAATACACCTTTCAAAGTCAAGTCCCCAGTGACCTAACTCTTCCAGTCCTCCCTTACCAGCAATTTTGGCTACAAACTCTACACATTATTCCATTTATGAATTCCCTCATGAACTGAAAACCTTCTCCAAATCCCCATGTCCAAACACATGAAACTCTGAGGGATATTTTAGATCGAACTCATAACATATTGCTTCATCTTATGCTTCTATACCCAGATACCCTTTTAAAATGCTAATAACAGACACGTTTTATCTCACTCCAATTGTTGGAAAACCTATGGAATTGAGAACCTTAGCCTTTAGATATTTAGAAGTCAATGAATTTTCTTTCTAAAATCTTCTCCCTAAATGCCAGACAAGGAGAAATTTCTCAACAGCTTCTTATGATCTGTGAAAGAGAAAACATAAGGTACAACATGAGAGGCTGGGTCTGCCTTTGATAAAAGACAACTAACATAATATTTACAATGCCATAACCTAAAATTTTCTCAGCTAAAAATCAGATTATTGTCAGTAATTTATACATTGCTAGCTTTTATTTGAGAAATTGGTAGACAAAGAATAATTCATAATGTAGTCTTTTAAAATATTCTAATCAGGAAACTAACAAAGCATAAAGGCTTCTACATAGTCAGTGTGAGAATTAATCTTGACTATGAACTTGATTAGTTTGAGAAATTCCTAGAAAATAAATTAAAGCACATTTCTGTGTATGGCTCAGTGGGTCATGGTGGCCTGAGGCTATATTTGGGGACTAAAACTGGTTCCTAGACACTTTCTTTCAATCTGTTCTCCTCTCTCTTTCCCAAATGCCATGAATTGAGTGGCTTTATTCTGCCACATCCTTCCACCATGATGAGCCTGACAGAGAGCCAGCTGGCTATGGACTGAAACCTTCGAAACCACGAGTCAAAATAAACCCCTTCTCCTGCAAGCTGCAGGTGTCATGTATTTTGTTTCTCTAATAGAAAGCTGGCCAATAGAGTCATTTAGTGTTACTTGGAAAATTACACATGCCATTTTCAAGAGAATTTTATACATGTTTTCTGAAATAAAGATTCATATAGACATATTTCCTTTTTTTAAATTATACCTAAGTATCTCCATATGCATTTCCATAGCGGTTGCACCAGTCTGCACTCCCACCAACAATGGAGAAGGGTTCCTTTCTCTCCACAACCTCACCAACATTTGTTATTTTGTGATTTCTTGTTATCAGCCATTCTTTGTGGGGTGAAGTGTAACCTCAAAGAGCTGGAACTAGAGGTTCCATTTGCCCAGCCATCCCTCTGCTGAGTATCTTTCCAAAAGAATTAAAAGAATCATATCGCAATGACATACGCACGCCTGTGTTTATAGAAGCACAGTTTGTAATAGCTAAAACTTGGAAACAGCTCATTTGCCCATCAGTTCAAAACTGGATAAAGAAGATGTGGTTTTTCTATAAAATGGAATACTACTCAGCCATAAAAAATGAGAAATTAAATTCATTTGTAGGAAAATGGATACATATTGAGGATATACTCCTAAGTGAAATAAATAAGTCACACATGTGTAAATACCAAAGAGTTTCTCTGGTGTGAATAAACTATAATAATACATAAGATCCTAATGAGATAATTGACAATGTGAAATAGGAAGAAAGGGGCTAAAGATGTAGGGAAAGTGGGAAGGGTAGGGGAAAGGGAATAAGGGAAATAAAAAAATAGGAGAAAATGAAAAAATGGAAATAAAATGTTTGTAAATGGGGAGGGAAAGAGAGTTTGAAAGGAGGGCAGGGACAAGGGGAAAACATGAGAACCAAGGCCTGTGGTGTAAAGGTACAAGATCCCAATTATGAATGTAACTGTGCTGTATACCTAAAATGTACCAATAAACTCAATGAGGGAAATACAAAAAATATAGCTAGGGGCATGGCTTCAACAAATCCCTTTTAGGTTTGGCAGCTAGCATCAGTCAATCAGCAAGCAGATAGAGGCCAGTAAAGAAATATACAAAAAGAGATACAGAGCCTGAGTTCACCACCACTTAGCTCCAACTGATTGGTGGTCTGGGCTTCTCATGTCTTCTGATTTTATTCAAGAAAAATGAAAACCTAGAACAAGAAATGAAAAGTCTATTTTAAAACACTAGTAACAAGAATGTACACTTAAGAAAATATTATGTATGTCAAATGAAATATGTCTCCTGGCTGGATTTGCTTAAAGACTACACAATCTCAACTTCTGATTTCAAATTTTATATCTAAATAAATGAAAAGGAAATAACCTTGACCTGAGCAGAAGTTTTGTCTTGCTCGTCATCGCTAGCAATAGAAATCACTACCTGCAGAGCAAGCTCCCCTCTCGGGACACTTTCCCACTTATCCAGGCAGACACACAGTTCACTCTTTCCCCAGTCTTTGTTCAAGTGTCCCATTCTGCAGAGGTCTTCTTTTATTGTACTTTCTATCCATCGACCCTCCTCTCATCACCCCATGCCATTTATTCAACAAATTTAATGCACTTCCACTTCAGGGTAAGCAGTGTTTTATAACTGGAGATACAAAACCTATCCCTGCAGTTTACAGCTCACTGGAGAAAGAAGGGCCATAAATAAGAAAATACACAATGTATCTGGCAGTAACAGATGCTAGGGGAAAAAGCAAGCCAGGCAAAAACAATAAGAAGTAAAAGGGGCATGATTATAATAAATATAGATCAAGATCACTTCATTACATTGAGGCGGTATATTGAAGCAGTTGAGAAAAATAAAAGAGCACAAAAGACATACCTGGGAAAGTTGCTTGCTGTTTTTCTACAAAAAAAAGATTAAGCCCAGATATACTGAAATGCTGACATGCTTGTCACAAGTGAGGAGCAACAACTTAATAAGTTTGGTTATACCCAAGGGAATTAGTAAAAATGTAAATAATTGATAAGACAAAAGAATAGCCAGAGGGGGTGCCACCAAAGAATTTAAAAGCCAAAAAAAATGGGATTTGGGGATATTTTTTTTTTCCAAGTGAGATGCTTATATAGGCTATCAGAGAAAATGAATTATCTAGTTTACCTCTGAAAGGAATTACTCTGGATGCCATACACAGTACAGACAGTAGATGAAGGTGGAAAAAGATGGAAGAATTAGAAAAATTATGAAATAATAATCTAATGGAGAAGGATAATGGGTTCAGCTGCCTGAGGTGGGGATGATAGAAACTGACCAGACCTGATGAATATCGCAAATTAAGTACAAGAGCATTTTTGACAGCACTTAGAAATATTATTAAAAAATGCTGACCAAACCCTAAAGCTCAACTTGGTTAGTCATACTACTAATAAAATGTAATGTTAGTTTCAATTAAGAAGAAACAAAGTAAAAGACAAAAATAACATTACAAAACCCAGCCCCAGATGATGTTTCCAAATTTCTCTGTCATCACATATGTGAAAAATATCCTTTCCCATTCTAACAAATGACAACCTTTCTGAACATTTGGGCATTATTTGGTCACAATCTTGGCTAGACAGTAAAGTTTTCTTCTGTATGAAATGTCTTCCACTCATAAAGTCCCACAATTTTCTCGTCTACAGGGACTTCCATTATAGCCCATGTGATATCTTTCCATCTACTTTCTTTAGTTAGAAATGTGTTTTACTGAAAAGAAAGAAAGTGAGATAAGGACCCAACTTTGCATCTTTCCCAGTCCTGCCTCTTTGAAAACAGGGCCTAACACTTACAGCAACATGTTTCTTACATCAGCTTAAATCTCTTTTCTAACTCCCAGAACCAAGTCCTCTATAGGTTAGGAAACAACTATACTGAAGCCCATGTGGGAAGAACTCTGGTAGTGATGCACCCAGAATAGTGGTTTTTCTGGTAATAGGGGATGCTGACAGAAGTAGCTAATTGGGAGAATAGATAGAAGGAAAATAAGCCTGCTATAGATCAGAAGTAGACCGCCAAATGCTTTGCAAGTGTGGGGATATGAATTAGGAAGAGTGCATCCACATGCTCTTTGTCAGTTAGGGAAAAGGATTTAGCCAACACTCCTGAACAGGTACAAGATCAAGAGTAACTCATTATTCACTAAACATTCTAACAAAATCTGAGTTTTAATAAATTCAACAATCTTCAATGATTAAAAAGAAGGCATAGTTTGCATCACATTTTGACCTGACTTTTTCCTTTTCAGACTGTATTAGTAGGAAAATTTAGTAAATAAGAGAAATCAGTACAAGAATGTTCTACAAAGTAATACAGTTTCTCTAAGGAATTGTTAATTCCTACTCACTACAAACTTCACATTTAAAAAAGTGAATCAGGTAAGAAGCCCATAGACTGAAAGTGAAAAGATAGAGAACAATTCTCCATGTGACAGGAGCCCAGAAAAAAACAGGGGCAGCAATCTTATTTGCAGACAAAGTAAATTTCAAACCAAAACTGAATCTAGTATTATTGATGTAGAACAGTACTGTATTAAACTTCTATGAAAGTAAAACATCTAGTACCTGCTTTATGATACATAGTAGGGACCGTGCTTTATCAGAGTTACATTTAATATTACTCTAGAATGTTCTCTTTCCAGATGATGAGTAAGAGGCTAATAGAAAAAATGGTGCCAGGTACCACAACAGCAACAGAACTTTGCTGTTGTATGGATATTATTCTTTTCTTTGTTTTTTGTTTTTGTTTTTGTTTTTTGTTTTAATGGAATGTACTGAATGTCCATAATTTTGTTCAGATGACTGCAGAACCTGGAAAGGCTATTGTTGCTATCGAGGCATAACATACTATTATTAGTCTTTTTATATATATAAATATATATATACATATATATGTATATATAAATTGAATTTTGGGAAACTTTAATGGTGCTGCCAATTTTGGAAAAAGTCATCCCAATTT
>NW_022900926.1:83889717-83894886 GCF_012274545.1 Fukomys damarensis | reverse complement strand
AGGGAAAAGTAATAAGGGAGAGGAAAAAAAATATGAGAAACTGAAAAAATGGAAATAAAGTGTTTGTAAATGGGGAGGGGAGGAGGGGTTGAAGGGAGGGCAGGGACAAGGGGAAAAATGAGAATCAAGACCTATTGTGTAAAGGTACAGAATCCCAATGATGAATGTAACTGTATTTGTATACCTAGATTGTACCAATAACCTCAATAAAAAGGAAAAAAAAAGTGAATCATCACTGCAGCACTGATTATTTTAAGAGATTTTAAAAAGGTTTAAAAGAGATTTTAAAGATTTTAAAGGTTTAAAAGAGATTTAGGTGTTACAGTAAAGTCAGTCTTCCTTTAACTAGTCTTCCTTTTTATTTCTCTTTTCCCCATCAAATATTTATAAAGAATTTTAAAATTTTTTATCCCCTAACATGTTTTCGGTATACAATGCTTACATTCCCTGTGGGAATTGGTACATGTACATTGACCTAATTTTTCTCTAATGAGCATATGTTATGGCTTGCATTTGGATGTTCCTTCCAAAGTGTCAATCCTTTTCAGAGGTGGCTGAATCTATAGTGTGTGATTGATTCACAGTGGGTATAAGACCAAGGGCACTATGATTAAGGGCATGACTTCAACACGCCCTAAGTAGTCTGAATAAGATAAAAGGGTCAGAAAGATGCTGTTAAGGTCTCTTCTTGCTTTTAATGACTTCTACTGCCATGAACTGTTGTCCTCTGCCTTGTGCCACTCTGCCTTGGAGCCAGCTGACTGTGGACTATAACCTCTGCAAACTGTGAACTAAATAAACCCTTTCCCATTTAACTGTGGGTGTTGGGTGTTTTGTCTCAGCAATGAGAAACAAGTAACAGACAGCATGTAAAAAAAGTTCTCAATATTCCTGGGGAAGATACTTTTTACTTACCACATAATATCACACAAATAGATATTTCATAATATATGTGCTTAACCAGTATAACTGTTTCAGCTTTTCACTATAACAAATACATTTGCAAAACATCTTATTTTTTTATTTCTGGAATAAGTTTCAATATGAATCACTGAGTCAGGGGGAAATGGTCAATTACTTAGTAAAAATTTAAAAACCAATTTGAACATTTTGGGAAAATAATTTCAAAAATGATGAAATATCTAATAAACATGATGAATTAATGATAAAAGAAAGAAAAAAGAAGGGAAGGAGGAATAGAGGAAGGGAGGAAGGAAGAGAAATGAAAGGGCTGGAGGAAACGGGGGGAAAAGTACAAAAAAGAAAAAAAGGAAGAAGATAAAATAGAAAGAAAAGAAGGAGATAATGACAAGAAATCCAAGAAAATCCCAAGCTTTGTGTCATGCAGAAAGTATAGGTCATCCGTTATATCAACCGGATCCCTTTCATCCTTAAATGAAACAATAAAAATGTTGGATGCACAAAGACAAGGCAAAGTCAACCTCATCTCCATCAGGGAGAATAAGAAATAGCAATGATCAGGCTAGAGGAAAACAAGGCAAGAAGTGAGGAAGACTTTCCCTGTTATCACAAAGATACACTCTATACAGATTCTTTCTTAGGGAAAGAACATATGGGGAGAGCGCAAACATTTGTGAAAGTGATCTACACATTGAATTGACCTGAAAAATAATATTTAAGATTATAGAAACTGAGTTCATTTGAAGAATCAGGTTTGAGTTCTTTTTTGGTGAAGTAAGTTCTTGAAAAAAGAGCAAAATCATTTTGAAAAAAAATGAAGAAATCACCTTTTTGTAACCTGGTTCCTTATACTGAACAACTGGGCCTGTGATGTGAACTCTTTCTTCAAAGGATCTGCATCACTATATATTTTCCTGTAAACTGTAAGTTTCTTTGTTATAAAAATGCTAGAAATAAAACTGCCAGCTTTACATTTGACAAAAAATCGTATCTTTATCTCCAAGTTTACAGTTTTACTTTTTATCAAAAAACTCTCCCTATAAAGCCATAGAATATGTGTAACACAGATCAACGATCAAAAATAAAGACAATAAACACTGAAAACAGTCAAATTAAATTGGTGAATTTCATTTTGGTAATGTGCTTTACCTTTTCCAAATTTAAATGATCTGGGTTTGGTTGAAAGTTGATAAAGTATTGTGAAAGTATAAAGAAATAAATTATTCAAATTTCACTGCAACTCTGATATCTATTTTCTTTCACTGTTGCTTTCTATCTTCTTACCAGTCCTGGCTTTTGTTCATTTTTGTCCTCTTCCAAAGCAAAAGAACTTAAATTTAATATCTATTCCATTTGATACTACTCACTGCCCTTTGTACATTTTTATTGCAGCATACAAATTTACCATACTATAATAGACTGGTTTGATGTCTGTTTTTCCAAGATTCTATCACCTACACTGAGGTAAATAACATGTCCTTTGTTTTAGAACTTCAACATTTATTGCAGTATCTGAAATCTAGTGCATCATCAATGATACATGCTGAATAAATCACAGTTTAAGAGAATTAATATCATACCTTTTAGCCACATTGGAAGAGTTCTACTGTGTAAATATGCTACTTGCTTTAAAACCTAGACTTTAATAAAATATATATTTTAAGAAAGTTTGCAAAGTATATCAGCTCCACAAAATCTCTTCAAACATTTCTCAAAATCATGTCCTTGTTTGAAATGAAATCCCCTTGAAATCAACCATGTCATCAAGATAATCTGCCCAAGTACTCTAGTTAAATTTGTGCTGTCTCAGAAATAGCAGGCAGCCTTCATAGAAAGGCACTGCCAACATACATAATGGATATAAGAAACCGCACATAGGTGCCTTTGAGCTAAAAAATTAATTGAATGCACTTCTGTGTTTTCTTGATTCACTGTATAGAGCTAACAAACTACAAGATAAGAAAACGTGTGGCCAAGGGAAAAACGTGAACCACAGGTACAAATGCCTCAAGTTAAGATCCTCTGAAGTACAGAGTCAATTTATGTGGCTCAAGGAAGAATATGAAGTGAAATTAATCTCTTGAACATAAATTTAAGGAATGCTTTAAAAGATTTACAAGTTGTCCTTCACAGCACAAATTCAAATTTCAACCTGTCTTCAGGTTTCTCAAGCTGATCATTATCTGGCTGCCTGAAGACTATCAGTACCCCAACATCTTGCCGTTGTTCCACAAAGTGATAGAATTATAGAAAGCAACCCTCACCATCTTCAAATCAAATAGTCAGAGTGCAGGGTAAGAAGACAACATATATACATGTGTGGTGTATGCACGAAAAGGGTATTTTGCTCCCAAACAAAATATGCACAGATCAAAAAGACTGAGCTCCCGGTTCAGAGAGCCTCAGTATTCTTTGCTCCATTTCCAGCAGTTAGGCAGTGGACAAGGAATTGATCATCTACAGTCTCTAAGCTACATGTATGCAATTTGTGCTGTAAGACCAAAAAGTTCTTGTGAATTTGATATTTTCTACCTCGCCTCTTTTTTCATTTTCTTTAGATCTGTGCTTTTCACATTCACTCACTGTTCTGTTCCTTGCCCAAACTTGACTTCAATCTCCCAATAGAACATTAAGTAAAATTCATTAAATGTCTATTACACATTCAAATCAAAATACAAATGAGTCCACAGGAAGGGAAATTATGTTTTTCTTGTTCTCTGAAAACCTGTTATTCAGGTTGGAACAATATTAATGTAATTATCTGAGATATTACTGTTAGTGAAAGAATGTAAGAAATGAAAGTTTCTTTCTTGGGGTTATTCATCTCTAAAGATGACTACGGGCCCTGTTATGAAACCCAGTGCCTCCATCGTCATCTTTCTTTTTTTTTGTTTGTTTATTTCAGTAACTCAGTCTCAACTGTGGTTTAGAATGTTCATATTTATCTGGGCTCTTGACAAAAAAATAAGTGCACCCAACACAATTTTTATGATATGCACTTATAATTCTTCTATTTCTATTGGGTTTTGTGCCTAACTTATAAATTAAACTTCTTCCTAAGTATTTACATATAGGAAAAACATAGTGTATTCAGGGTTGAATACTATCTGGTTTTAGAAATCTCCTGAGGTCCTTGGAATGACTGAAGTACTCAGTTCATTGCTGCTTGGGTAAAAAAAAAAAAAAAAACGTACAGAGCATGGTGTTAATGAAGGACATGCTGTATCTTCATTTTAAATTTATCTAGCTTTGTAAAGATTAGTATGTTGCAAGACAATTTTTACTGTGACATTTTTATTTCATTTGCCCCAACACTGATATTTCAGGCTAATAAGAAAAGAAAAATGCAAAGGAGAAAAACAAGTGAGATACACATGATCTGCTGCAAATACAAAGAAAACTAAAAGTGGCTCTTCAATGAATGTGCATTTCCTAGATTTAGAGGCCTTGTGAGCAAATCTGTCATTAACAAATCTCGAAAGAGAACATGACTTTAATCCTGTGGGTCTGTCAACTTCTCATTTTCTTTGTGTGCCTTTTTCTTCCATTGTTAAGTCTTCTTTAATTCTAAAATTAAGAAGGGAGAAAACCAATTACCAAGGGAAAATGAGAATGGTGCTAAAATGTTTTACTCCTTTGAGTTTGATTAGTGGTTTTATGTGACTCAGTTATTTTTAGCTATTGGCTCTAAAGATACTGACTTCACTTACATTCTCATTGAACACAGTTTTCCTTTTTTCATATAGTGCTTTAAGCATAGTTTTTGATATATATATGATTTGATAGAGTATGTTGGAAAATTTATGATAGGGAATACTGATTTGGCATATAAATTAAACTCAAATCAGCCAAAAATTGTTACAATAATTAAATTACATCTGATTTTTTAAACTACAAAATAATGATGTGTCTTTTCCAATATACCTGTTAATTGCTAAAACTACCTCATTATTGATCAAGATGAGGATTTTCTTTCTCACTTTTCTTTTTTGGTACCAGGAATCGAACCCAGGGCCTCGTGCTTGCTGGGCAGGCACTGCACATCTGAGATACATCCCTGGCCCAAAGATTTTTTTTTTTTTTTTTTAGACAGGGTTTCACTATGTAGTTGAGACTGACCTGGAACTCACTATATAGCCCAGACAGGTCTCGAACTTACAGTGATCCTCCTGCCTCAGCCTCCCGAGTACTGGGATTATTAATAGAGTTTTTAATCTCCTGGATATCAGTTTGAATTTATTTTATGGA
>NW_022900926.1:83861722-83889662 GCF_012274545.1 Fukomys damarensis | reverse complement strand
AAAGATTTTTTTTTTTTTTTTTTGAGACAGGGTTTCACTATGTAGTTCAGACTGCCCTGGAACTCACTGTGTAGCTCAGGCTGGTCTCGAACTCTCAGCGATCCTCCTGCCTCCGCCTCCCGAGTGCTGGGATTACAGGAGTGCACCACCACGCCTGGCTCGAGGATTTTTAAATAGTTCATGATTTCTAGCTTTTATGCAACTAGCATGTATGTTGTTTTGAAAGCTAATGAGTTTCATTGGCCTCGCTATTATGTCAATTTTCTTCTACTAAATATAGCTATTTCTTGGTTATCATTTTTAGTGCAAATATAAATCAGCAAACTTGTAAATGCTAATCTCAATAATTTAAAACCATTTTCTCACTGCAAATAGCACAAATGAAATTTAATTTGAAGTAGATGCAGGCAGGTGAAAATAAAATAAGGCCTAGACATCTTTCATCCAGATTAGTCAGTAACTAAACTTCCAGGTCAAACAGCAAATACACTACAGTTAAAATAGAATGCATTTTCTGGAAAATTTGATGATATTATTAAAATATTTGTAAATTTTGAGATCAATATACCAGGAAAGAATCATTTTTATCTTTTTTTAACCTAGAGAAGGAGAGGCACAATAATATTGCATTCTGGAAAGCATGGTTGTGAATTATACACCATCAAAGTCAAGAATGCAGAGTGCATACAAAAAGCAAGGGCAACCTGGAGAACAGCCTAAGAGATTTCAATCAGAAGACCCTACACCCTGAGTTACATTATGGGTAAGGAAACCTGTGACCTCCTACTGGATTTAGGAAGCTTTAAAAGTATCTTTCCTGGATATAATTTTTCACGTGAGGCTCAGAAAAACAAAAACTAAACTCTACTGAGATCATTCATTATTATGTTTGCTGTTTAATTATTGCACATCCCAAAGTATTTGAACATAGATTTCACAGGAAATTTCCTTCTAATTTTGAGCAACTTAGCAAGCCATATTCAGCATTTATCTGAACATCATGTGTGCACTAGGCTTCTACATGGACTTTAATAGCCAAAACTGTGAAGAAAACTGAAAAATGCCAGCACTCCCAAGGTTGAAGCCAGAGGATTGCACTAAGTTCAAGGCCAGCCGTGGTGACTCAGTAAGGTCAAAACCATACTAAACTACAGAGCAAAACACTGTCTCAAAACAAGCAAAACACAAGAAAAGTATTTTCCCCAGAATCCTCATATTCTCAATAAAATCTTAATCCTGTTCCAAAGCATGTGATATCAACTTTTGATCAATGAGCCATGGCTAGGGGACATGAAAATAGTTTTTTTTTTTAATTTCTTTCTCTTTTTGTTTTCTTTCTTCTACATACTTCTCCAAATCTGCAAGTTTGAAAGATATATTCTAAGGTGGCATTTGACCTTAACAATATAAAAATATATGCCAATGGCTTTTAGAAAAACACATAAGTACCCACTGATAATTATGCTTTCCTCATTTGAGCATAAGTATAGTGTTTGAGGATTTGCATGTCTCTCATATAAATATGTCTAGTAAACAAAATACCATGTCTCACATATTACAGGCAAATTTCCTGTTATTTCTATGAAAAAAAATGCTGGGAAGGATAAGAAGGAAATAGATTCAAATGTTTTTAAAGGTCCAATTTCATTTTGAAAGAACCAGATTATTCTCAAAAACATAAAGTTCTAATCACAAAGAAATATTTTATGCTGTTAGAGTCAAGTAATTCTATGTTTGGAAGAGAACATAAAATTATAGCATTTGTGCAAAATATCTTTTCTCACCTCCCAAGGTTGAAATAAGAAGAAATAATTAGTACAATATTAAAATGACAACCTGTATTGACTACATACTTTGCATTTTGTTTGTTTGTTTGTTTTTAGTTTCACATGACAACCCTAACAAAATCTTATTGGTATCCTAATTTAAACTATAAGGAAACCGAGGAATGAAAAGTAAAGGAAATTTCTCCCAAGGTTACTTAATTTCTTTTATTTATTTTTTTAGGCAGAAGGAAACTTTATTTTGGAATGCATTATTATATGTACACATTTCAAAAATTCTGAAGCTTGATATACTTTTATGAAAGTTAATTTTATCTCTGTAAAAGCTTAGCGAAATCAGCTATAATTCCAACACTTCCACATAGTCAAGAGTCAAATATAGAAAGTATCTATGAGCAGTAGCAATGGTTTCCAGGGTTTCTTTTTGCTGGTCTCCCAATATTTAAGTCACTCTCTTTTCTGAACAGAAACCTTCTCAGCTTTGTCTAAGAAAGAAAATCCAGGCAGCCCAACTAGCTATGGAATTACATTTGTCTCAGGGGCAGTGTAGAGTCAAGGATTAGTTATGTTAGCTACTTATTTAGGTCTTCCTGATGATTATAAACAAAAATGTATCCTTCACATTTAATCAGTAATGCGTAAATAAGATCAGGATAACCACTGTGAACATTACACACAGGAAGGAGAAGAATGAAAGATTCACAACAGCAATACCAGTTCAGATAATGCTGCCTGGTAGACATTGGTGAAGGCCTCTTAATTTCTAAGTGGAACAGACAATAAGACATGGGAGCCAAAGTTTTTAATCATCATTTTGCTCTGTCACTCTGCATGTACCGTGAATTCTGTTCTTATAATTCTTACTGCTCTATGTTGGACTTAGCCATATATTTTTTAAATCTCTCTCTCTCTCTCTCTCTCTCTCTCTCTCTCTCTCTCTCTCTCTCTCTCTCTCTCTCTCTCTCTCTCTCTCTCTCTCTCTCTCATTACAATACTGATGTAAAGTCCTTGAGGATAAGAATTTCTTTTTCTAATTTTTTCTCTAACCTAATGTTGGGCATACCCTTTTCATTCAACTAAATGAATTATTTAATTTGGTTGCATTATTTATTGGTTGTACAGAAGAGTCAATAAATACTGCAACCAAATTAAATAATTCATTTAGTTGAATGAAAGAGCAGAGTAAATAATGCTAACTGTGGAAATTGAGATATGAATATCTGACCACATTAAGAAAAAGGTTTAGTCTGTGAATAAATTAAAAGGCATAAATCATGACAAATGAAGGTGAAATTTGCTAAAACCTCTGTAGGAGATTGATTAGGACCTGAATCATAAGGTGGATTTAGATACAGAATTGTTACAGCAATAAGAAAAAAACAGTATGAAGTAAGAGATGGTAACACAACAACAGGAATAGGAATTAAATATTGTTTAAGATTAAAATGGGCTTTCTACTTGTCAGAATCAATTTTGAAAAAGGCCAAATAACTCCAAGAACATGTGACCATGATTTAGATGAAGTGAGAAGCTATTAGAATGATAAGGAACATGAAAACAAGATAAATACTGTAAGCTTATTGTTTTAAATGCAAGAATTTAACATTCAGCAATCCAAAATGTAGAATTATACCTGTTGGTAATTTTGCCTATACCCACCAAACCGACTGGCTGTTTAGTTTGATCTGGAAATTTTTGGGACAAGAAGGGGTGCATAGAAATATAGTCAGAATCAAACAAATATTGAATATATGTATGGACCAGTACATCTATTACACAAATTAACATACCCTTTGAGGAACCAGTGGCTTATAGCAGGTGTTTGGCTACTGTAATTTTATCACTCCTTAATGTTCTTTACAGTTACTACTTTGCTTAACTGCTAATATATAAAAATGAAGCAAGGATGAAACTGTCATTATTGCATTTCTAGTAAAACTCTGACTCAAAGCACATTTAAAATGATAAATTTAAAGGCCTACTGACAAACAGTGTGGAAGTTTGTTGAATCTTGTCCTAAATAGCACTGCTGATGCAGCTGGAAGAAGGAAATTGAGTTATTAGAAGTTAGATCAAAAAAGAAAAAGAAAACAGATTACACAGACTAAAGTGGAGTGAGTTTGTCACAGGGCACATGAGGTCTGCCTATAAAAATACCTTTAACAGTTCCGATTATATCTGAAGACAAAACACATAATATGGGAAAATATAGCATATATTATTAGACAGCAAAGAGCAGATTAAAGAAAAGCCAAAGGCAAAGTAGAACATTTTTTTTTCCATAGTTCAGTTGCTGTGCCAACAGTTCATGAGTTGAGGATTAGGACAAGGGAAATAATTACAGGGAGATGTGGCCACCGGAGAGGGGGAAGCAGTGACAGCAGTGCAGATCTTAGCACCCAGTGCTGGCGTCTTCTAGTTAGAAGACTAATTACTGAGGACAGTCAAGGACATGGCTGGTGAAGCCCAGGATCATTTTTCCTGGAGTAGAAAAAAATTCACAGGAATAAATTTCAACAACCTTTGTTTCTTTTGATAAAAAACAGATCATTACCCCGCCACATTTCTATCTTTGGTATAAATGTGAAGATCTATTTCTCCATTAAAGATGTATGAGCGTATGTATTGTTGTTCTTTTGAAATTACCTGCCTTTGATAACAGATCCCATGCCTTTCTTGAAGTCTGGTGAGGGACTAGGCACTGGCATGGACAAGAAGCTGCTATAAATGAGTGATTGCCTGGACCTTAAATTATTGCCACTGGATAAAAATTAAATATTGATGTAGAGTTGTCCCCAGAAATCCCTAAAAGACAATGGTTCCTCCAACATAAGACTATGTGGCTCTGGAATATAGCTATGCATCTCCATTACTCACTACTGAAATTAGAATGTAAAGACACTGAAAAGAGAGTTGGGGTGACTGTTTCTACACTGTCAATTCACAGGGTACAGATAGAATGTAAAAGAACAGCCTTGGGCTAGATGGGAGTCTAAACACTGACTCCATGCATCACTCAAGCAGCTTGCCCAGTGGTTTTAACAGCAGTAAGAGAAAAAGCAGTTACTCACTTATTTTGGATTTGATCAGCCAAGTGTGCTTAGTATTTTCTTTAATAATATGTATTAATTTATGAATTAATGGTTTTCACTCTCACATTTCCATATAACCATATACTGTGCTCTGATCATATCCCCACACAAGCATTTACTTTTCTGGGTTCAATGTCTAGGAGGATTAAGCAAATGCAATCTACAAGCATCTAATAATCATCCCAAGAATATTCATCTTACATATGCTCAAAATAACAAACTATGCATCATTTTTGTTGGGTTTTTTAATTTACATAGTTTACCTGAATGATTTATACTACTCAGTGATCTATAATATACACTTTGCATTCAATATCGTCTCTGAGATATGCCCTGTTTGTCAAAAGTACTCAAGCTCTTGGGTCTAAGACTTTATTTTCTAGCTCTAGTTTACTGTATGTGCTGGGTAGTAACCCATTATATGAGTCACTCAAAATTAGTGTATTTGCTGACTGATAGACATTTGAGCTTGTTTCCATTTTTTCTTATTACAAAGAGGACCACATTGAAATTTATTTTACATGTCGTTCCGTGTGTGATACCAGAATAATGTCATAATACAAGTCAGACCTAACACAATCTAAAGAAATGCATGTTAGTCACTCAGTTACTTAGATAACAGTAATGTTTTACTCTCTTAACCGCCCCCAACCTTTCTAAAGATTTTCAGCACCACATTCTCATTTGTCCTGAATGCATACTGTGAGTCATTTTGTTCTGGCTACATGTGCTTCATCTCTTTCCAAACATTTATCTTCGATTTTCTCTTTCAAAATCTGTTGCATATGCAAACACATCTCTCCCACCCAGTTATTAATAAAAAATTTTAGTATCTTTCTCTGAGATACCATAATATATTTACTATCTCATAATCATCCCAAGAATATTCATCTAAAGTATGCTTACATAATTTTCACAATATATTTTATAGCACAAACATTGTATCTTCTGTCTTCAAATAAATAGTATAAATATTTGTTTATAATGACTTTAAAGATGAGAACTATTTCAGGGCCAACAAAATGATGCAGTTACTTTGCCAATTGTGTGACAGTTCCTGAAGAAGTAAAAGGATGACCATATGATCCAAAAGAATTAAAAATATTACAAGTACTGAAGAGATATTTGTACACTTTTATTCCTAACATCATTACTTAAAAACTCCAAGAGGTAGAAGCAACCCCATGTCAACAAAAGGATAAATAAACAAAATGTGGGATATATTTGTATATACACTAAAATATTATCTAGCCTAACAAGGAAAGAAATTTTGACCCACATGACAAGAAGAATGAATTTTGAAGATATTTACAGTAAATTAAATAAGCCAGTCACTATAGTCAAATATTGTATGATTCCATTGATATGATCTCTCTAAAACAGCCAAACTGATAGAAAAATAGAAAGTAGACTGGTGGTTTCCAACAGTTGAGGTGAGGAATAAATGGGAGATTTTTTCAATAAGTATAGTTTCAATTTTGCAAGATGAAAAGTTTCTGGATATTGATTGTACCACATCATGTATATTTTCAACACTACTGAGCTGCCCATATAAAAAAGGTACAGATGGTAATAAAACACAATTTAAAATAAGTGCTTTATCTTGCCACAGCTATTTTCCTTAATTTTTCCTTAGTTTTACTAGTTTATTGCTTTTGGCATCTCAGATTCACAGAGATAGTTATCTTATGCTTTAGTTTTAGGCATGACCTTCTCATGCAAGGCACTGTGCTTATAGTATTTATCTCATTCTCATTCTGCATCCCCCATCTGCACCAAATCTCGTACACTTGAAAATTATATGTGATCTTTTGTACAGATGTATGTATATATAAATATTTAGGTATTGATATTTAATTTACAGAAACAAAATCTATATAGGTAGCCAGATGTATTTCCTTTTAAAACTATCACTTAGGAGATGATTGTTTTTCATACTAGTTTAGACAATGATCTAAAAAAGAATGGATCCAAGGTTTTTCTTACTAGTGATAAGACTTAGCAAATCAACAACTTGCTCTAAAATAATTTTCTGTGCAGTTTTGTCATTTGGACTTTTTTCAGTTTCATCAAAAGATAAAAATTAATAGTTATAAAATTAACACATTACTTATATAAAGACCTATATGAAAGAATTCCCAATTTAAATGCTAATGTGATCATAATAAATTATCTTCAATATACTATTATATTAAAGTAGCTAAAAATTTTTTTAGACTTTTACATACATATGGATCACTTTAGTCTCTAACTGTATATATTTGCTTTCCTGTCTGTTGCAGAATTAATTTTATGCTAGTATTTTACAAAGTGAGTTTTGTAACAACCTATTTTAGATGATCTTTTCTATGAAAATGTAGTACAAATTTTCACCCATAAAATTATCTACAGCTTGATTTTTTAATTTTTTTAAAAAGATGTCCACTTCATCAAATTGTATGCAGTTTGAATAAGTTGAACCTGGTAAGATCCAAGTAAAATGATCACTGTCTTTCTTTTGCCTGACCACTGTCTTTGCACACTTCATTGAATATTGTTTTGTTATCCTAGACTAAGTCTTGTTTTTCTGTTCACATTCACATAGGAACAGCTGAAGTCAAGTCTAATCAAATATCCTTCTCTTTGAAACTTGCTGTCTTACCCAGTTCAGGTCTGATCTAGATTATTCACTTCTTCAGAACCTTTTTCTACTTTTTCTTCCTAACATCACTATGTTGACACTGACTCCTCCAGATGAAGAGAAAAAAGTAGGAGAGAAGTTCAAGTGTAAATGTCTTCCTTAACTAGTACCACTGTCATCTAATGGACCTTAGGGGTGGCCAAAGTCTGATGTTGACTCTCATGGAGCCTTTCAGAGGTTCCTCTTGCACCTGTTTCTGTGGATTCATGTCTGGGAACCCACCACCTACAGTTCCCCAGTATGGAGCATTCTGTGTGACTCTTTCTTCAAGCTGCTGAGTTTCATACACAACCGACACAAAATCCATTATGCAGGTATCTCATCCTTTTAATGTAACTTCTTGCAAGGTGGGGGTAGGCTTACCCTAGTACCCCACAAAGTTAAAAAATAAGGATCGTTACATAAAATTGACCCCTGGTTTTGCCACCACAAATCTGTTAAGATACTCTCATCTTTAAAATACTTTTCCAGAACAAGGTGAATTACTGGCCTTATGGTCCTCAAATTCTGAGGCATATATCAAATACTGTAAGTAGTCATTGAAGAAGTCATAATTTGTTGGGAAGAAAGTAAAATGCAACCTCACTTAGACAGTTCTCAATTTAAGGAAATGCTTTCCTTCTTCTATCTTCGTATCATCTATTACCTCCCCATGAACTCTGGACCTAATCAACAGCAGAAAAAGTGACTTGACAATCTCTTACCCACATCCTGCTCAAAAGCTCTGAAATTCTTGTTCTGCTATCAGTTACTGCTAAAACTCTCAAAAGGTAGAACAAATAAAATTCAGCAACTTTCATTTGCAAATTCATTTGTGTCTCCTAGTGCTCTCCTTCATTATTTCAGGAGATGTCATGAGTTTCTATTTCCAGTGTTTTAGTATCTTTTTAATAATTAAAGATTTTAGTTTTGACTATTTTATTAAGTAATTTTGTTGTTTTTCCCTATTTCAGTAAATTTTATTCCTTACTTCAAATTTTGTTTTTCTCTGTTGCTTTTTTTCCTACATTTCTGGGTTCAGCTAATCTTTATTTCACTATTCTTTGTGCGAAGGTACATGCACTAGAAGATACCAACTTCCAAACCCTACCCTAATTGATGTCACGATTAATGATAGATATTATATCATCCAGTACTTTATAATTTCTCATGAGTTTCTCTTAATAACATCAATATTTGCTTTAGGTTCCAAATTGTGGGCTATTTTTAATTAATTTTATTAGTACATTTAATGAATACAATATAAGGACATTCATTGTTGGAAATTTGTACATAATAAATCTTGGTTATTTTTTCCCCCATTCCCCTTCCCTTCTTTCAACCCCTCCCTCCCTGCCTATCTACAAAGACTTTGTTTCCATTATTTATCGCTTTTTCATATTAACTCCATCCCCTTTCATTTCCTTAGCCCTAGTGTTTGCCCTTCCTCTTTGTGCCTTTTCTTCCTATTTCACGTTACCTATTATACCTTTTAGTTCTCATTTATACTTTCAGGTTCTCACTAGAGAAACTATTCCATATTTCCACTTAAGCGTATTTATATCACTTAAGCGTATGGCCTCAATGTGCATGCATTTAGCTATAAATGTCTCTAATTTCTCATTTTTATTACTAAGTAGTATTCCATTTTATTTTTAAAAAATAAGTTTTCTATATCCAGCCTCCAGTTGATGGGCAATTGGGATGCTTCCAAGTTTTCAATATTATAAATTGTGCTGCTATGAACATGGGTGCACTATGGTATGATTCTTTTAATTCTTTAGAGAAGACACTCAGCAGGGGAATAGCTGGATCAAATGGGACTTCTAATCCTAGTTCTTTGAGGCATCACCATACTGTTTTCCATAGTGGATGCACCCATCCACACTCTCACCAAAAGAGAGAGAGCAGTGTTTCTCTTTCCCCACAGCCCCACCAGCATTTGTTATTGGTTGATTTCATGATAGCAGCCATTCTTTCTTGGGAGAGGTGGAATCTAAGCATTGTTTTCATTTGCATTTCTTGAATGACCAGTGATTTGAACATTATTTCATATGTTTATTTGCTATTTCTACTTCTTTGTCTGAGAAATGTCTGTTCATTTCAGATGCCCATTTTTTGGATTGGGTCTTTAAATTTGTGAAGTCTGAATTTTTTAAGTCCTTTGTATATTCTAGATAGTAAATCTTTGTCTGAGGAATGGCTGGTTAAAAAATTTTTTCCCAAAGTATGGGTTGTCGCTTTGCACTGTTGGTGGTTTCTCTTGATGTGCAGAAGCTTTTTAATAAGATGGGGAGGGGAGGAGGGGGTGAAGGGAGGGCAGAGGTAAGGGGAAAAAATGAGAATCAAGACTTGTCATGTAGAGGTACAAGATCCCAACAATGAATGTAACTGTACTGTATCCCTAAAATGTACCAATAAACTCAATTAAAGCTGGAAAAAAAAAAAGAAGTCCCACTTGTTGATTGTTTATACTACTTCACAGGCAACTGAGGTTTTGTTTATAAAATATTTTCCTCTACCAATGTCAAGAGTTTTATCTAACCTCTCTTCCAGATGGTGTAGTGTTTCTGTTTTAATATTTAGATCTTTAATTCATTTTGATTTTAGTTTAGTGCATGGTGAGAGATATAGGTCTAGTATTAATCGTTGGAAAGTTGTAACCCAGTTTTTCCAGCACCACTTATTTAAAAGGTTATCTTTCCTCCAGTGGCTCCTTTTGGCTCCTTTGTCAAAGATGAGGTGCCTGATTGTGTCTGGACTAGTTTCTGCATTTTCTAATCTGTTCCATTGGTCCTCATGTCTGTTTCTTTGCTGGTATCATGCTGTTTTTATCACAGTAGCATTGTGGTATAGTTTCAAATTGGGGATTGTGATACCCCCTAACTTCTCTTTATTGCCTAAAATTACTTTTGCTATTCTAGGTCTCTTCTTGTTCCAAATGAATTTTTGGATTGTTTTCTCAAAGTCTGTGAAGTATGCTGCTAGGATTTTAACTGGGATTGCATTGAATCTGTATAGCAGCTTTGGAAGTATGGCCATTTTCATTATTTTGATTCTTCCTACCAAGGAACAAGGGATGTCTTTCCATTTTCTGATATCCTCATTAATCTCTTTTTTCAGAGTGCTATAGTTTTCAGAGTAGAGGTCTTTGAATTCTTTCATTACATAGATTTCTAGGTATTTCAATTTTTTGGATGCTATTTTAAAAGGAACTGATTGCCCCATTTTTCGTGCTGTGAGTCTGTTTTCCATGTACAAAAAAGCTATTAATTTTTGCGTGTTAACCTTGTATCAAGATAACTTACTGAATTTGGTTAAGTCGAGAAGACTTTTGGTGGAGTTTTTGGGTTCTTCTCTATAGAGTACCATGTCATCTGAAAATAATGATAATTTGACTTTTTCCTTTCCTGTCTTTATTTTTTATTTCTTTCTGCATGTAATTGCTGTGGCTAATGTTTCCAAAGCTGTATTGCACAGGAGTAGTGATAGTAGACACCCTTGTCTTGTTCTTGATTTTAATGTGAAGGATTTCAGTTTTTGACCATCTACTATGATATTGGCTATTGGTTTTTCATAGATGGCTTTTATCAGTTTGAGGTAGAGACTATCTATTCCAATTTTCTGTAGGCTTTTTTATCATGAATGCATGCTGGATTTCTAGAATGCTTTTTTTTAATCTATTGAGATGATCATATGGTTTTTATCCTTGTTCTGTTAATACAGTGTATTACATTTGTTGCTTTGCGAATGTTGAACCATCTCTGCATCCCTGGGATGAACCCCACTTGGTCCGGGTGCATGATCTTCTTGATGATCTTCTGCATTCTATTTGTTAGTATCTTATTAAGGATTTTTCCATCTATGTTCATTAGTGAGATTGGTCTATAAATCCCTTTTTTGGTTTGGTCTTTCTCTGCTTTGGGGATCGAGGTTATACTTGCTTCCAGGAATGGATTTGGGAGTATTGCTTCCCTTTCAATTTCACTGAGGAATTTAAACAGGAGTGACAGTAATTCCTCTCTGACTGTCTTTACAATTCAGCAGTGAAGTCATCAGGGCCTGGGCTTTTCTTAGTTGATGAGTTTTTAATTTCATTGATTAATATTGGATTGTTTAGAATTTTTAGGTCATCTTCATTCAACTTTGGTAATTCATACCAATCTATGAATCTGTCCATTTCTTCTGTATTTTCCATCTTATTGGCATAAAGCTTCTCAAAGTACGTATTGATGATCCTCTGGATTTTGGCTGGAACCATTGTAACTTCACCCTTTTCATTCCTAATTGCCTGGATTTGGGACTTTTCTTTCCTTTTCTTTTTTTTTTTTTTTCTTGATAAGGTTGGCTAAGGGTTTGTCAATTTTGTTTATTCTTTCAAAGAACCAACTCTTGGCTTCATTGATTTTTTTTTTTTTGCATCATTCTTTTAGTCTCCATTGCATTGATTTCTGCTCTGATCTTTATAATTTCCTCCCTTGTATGAGCTTTGGGTTTGTCCTTCTCTTCTTTTTCTAGAAGCTTGAAGTCAACATCAGGTTGTTAAATTGTGCTCACTCTGTTTTCCTAGTATTCATATTCAGTGCTATGAATTTCCCTCACAAGTCTGCTTTCATTGTGTCCCATAGATTCTGATATGCTGTATTGTCATTGTCATTTAATTGTAGGAACTGTCAGATATTTTCTTTAATATCCTCTGTGACCCATTACTTATTCAGAAATGTCTTGTTTAATTTCCATGTGTTTGCAAAATTCTTCTGGTTTCTTTTTTTATTGATCTCCAATTTCATTACACTATGGTCTGATAATATACAGGGGATCACCTCAACTCCTTTGCACTTACTTACACATGTTTTATGAGGAAGTATGTGGTCTATTTTGGAGAACAATCCATGTGCAGCTGAAAAGAATGTGTATTCTTATTTTGTGGGGTGGAACACTCTGTAAATATCTGTTAAGTTCATTTGTTCAAGAGTTTAATTGAGTTCTAGTAAATTGTTGTTTATTTTCTGTCTAGTTGATCTATCTACATGTGACAATGGGGTATTGAGGTCCCCCATTACTATTGTGTTAGTGTTTGTTTGATTTTTCATGTCTGTAAGTATTTGTTTTATAGAATTGGGTGCACTAGTGCTCAGTGCATATATATTTATGATTGTCATCTCTTCATCTTAGGTCATTGCCTTTACAAGAATGTGGTGTCCTTCTTTGTCTCTCTTAATCAGTGTTGACTTGAAATCCACTTGATCTTCAAAGAGGATAGCTACCTCTGCTTTTTTGTTGTTTTGTTTTTTATTCCTGTCATATGGAGTATTGCTTTCCACCCTTTAACTTTCAGTGTATGAGTTTCTTTCTGAATTAAGTGTGTTTCTTGTAGGCAGCATGTTGCTGAATCTTGCTTCTTGACCCATTCTGCCAATCTATTTATTTTGATTGGTGAATTAAGAACATTAACATTAATTGATATGTACTGACTGAAAGGGAATAGTGACACTCAACAACTAGGCCACACACACACTGAGATGTCCAACTGGAGACTTTATTCAAAGGGTGGGAGGAGATAGAGCAGAGAGAAAGAGCAGAAAGAGAGAGAGCAGAGAGAGCAGAGACAGAGAAGAGGAAGAAGAAGAGAGGAAGAGAAGAGAAGAGAAGAGAAGAGAAGAGAAGAGAAGAGAAGAGAAGAGAAGAGAAGAGAGGAGAAGAGAAGAGAAGAGAGGAGAAGAGAAGAGAAGAGAGGAGAAGAGAAGAGAAGAGAGGAGAAGAGAAGAGAAGAGAGGAGAAGAGAAGAGAAGAGAGGAGAAGAGAAGAGAAGAGAGGAGAAGAGAAGAGAAGAGAGGAGAAGAGAAGAGAAGAGAGGAGAAGAGAAGAGAAGAGAGGAGAAGAGAAGAGAAGAGAGGAGAAGAGAAGAGAAGAGAGGAGAAGAGAAGAGAAGAGAAGAGAAGAGAAGAGAAGAGAAGAGAAGAGAAGAGAAGAACAAAGAAAGGAAGGTCCTTTTATTGGTTTGGGGCTGGGCTATTGCTTATTTATGAGGAGTGGGCTACTTTTAACCTATCACAGGCCAGGTTGTCTTTTTTGAGTTCAGCCCTGCAGAAACAGGTTTCAACTTCTCTGTCTCATTGTGGCCTTGGTGGGAGGGAAACTAAAGATAAGGGCATGAGGTCATTTTAGGAGTCAAGAAGTACCAGAAGAGTGCAGCCTGTGCTGGCAGCATCACAGAATACTTTAACATGATCAGTTCCCTAACATTCCCCCCTCTTGGTTTTAGATGAGAAATGGCAGCCTGTGTAAACCATACACCAGGGGAAGGGAATAGAGTGTCTGTCTTCTGTAACTACTTCCTGCTGAGTCGACCTAGGGGCAGGTGTGGGGGCTGGCCAGCTGTGTTGTCCTTTATGAACATGGAATTGTTGACAGAAGTAGAATTTTTACTGGAATTGTTGGTAGGGCTTCCTGAGAAAAGTCCAAGCACACAAATCCATTAATGAGGGAGGAGAGAGGGGTAGAAGATAGTTTGTATGAGGCTGTGTACTGGGTTGGAGGGTTATTAAGAAGAAGTAAAAAGGTAAAGATTGTGACTTCAGTCAGGGTGAAGTCTGATAAAGTTTTTTGGAGCAATGCATTAGTGACCCAGTTGGCTATGCAGATAATAGGACAAGGGTGGGGAGCAAACCAGAAAATATCAGTCAAAAGATCATTTAGGAAAATGTTTAAACCAAGCCAAGATCTAAGCTATGGTTAGTTGGTTGGCTGTCATGTAAACACAGTGGCCTAGCTTAGGTCTCTGTCCTCAAGTATCAGCTGGTGAGCTGCCTGTCAGGAGATTTGAGTGGAAAGGCAACTGACCTGGGATTGAATAAAATGGAGAACACAGGGGGCAACTGTGCAGGTAGGTATGGAAAGGGAAGCAGAAATCACCTGTGGGTCAGTCTGAGGAGTGGCAGGAATTTGATGATTTGGTCAAAGAACTGGCATAAGGTGAACTGGAATGTGATTTTAGGAGATCCTACCTGGGTCCGAAGAAGGGATGAATTAGGCTGGGAGCAAGTCAAAGTATTCAACAGGGCCCTATCAGCTTGGGTAATGTTTAGGAGACAAAACAGGAACAGGAGAGGAATCATTATTGTCTCCAGCAATTAATAATGGCAAAGAATGAGATTATGAGGTAATAGTTCAATGAGAGTAAACACCTGGAAGTAAAATTATAATTGGGTGGAGATACTGTGGCCAATCCTATCCTAAGGATAAGTCCCAGGAGTACTAATATAAGAAGACTTAGGATATCAGTGGGTGCTGTAGTGTGAAATGTGTCCCAATACCCCATGAGAGGATGAGAGGGTAAACAGTTAGGTTGGCTTATCTGAGTCAGGACTGGATGATGGTGAAGGATCCAGGGCAACCAGGTCTTCTGCAATTTGAGTAAGTTGACCTTCAACCTGTGGATGACATCCTGTGAATATGGCTGGGAGAGGAGCATGAAGATATGGTTTAACACGAGAGTAAGGGAACCATCCTGGAAGGGACTTAAGTTCAGAGCAGGGCTTTGAGTGTATTGTCTCCTGGAGTCAAAGTCCATGAAGTTTTCTGGATAGACCTGTTTTACTTTAGAGTGGTGATAGCTGAATTTTAGTTACCTTGATAGCTGTGAGAGTAGCCATAAGTGTCTTTTATATGGTCCTTTTCATATATAAAGTCTCTCAAGATACAGGGTGGCCTTCCAAACAAGACTTTATATGGGGAGAACCCAGAATGATTTGGGGTATCTCTTATTTTAAAGAAGGCCAAAGGGAGCCTATCAACTCATAACCCAGTGTTATTTGACAATATTTATCTTAATGGTACAATTTATCATTTTTTAACCTTACAAGAACTCTGAGGTCAATAAGCAGTATAACGGTTTAGCTACATCTTGTACAACCTCTTGTTACAAATGTTGGCCCATTGTCACTGCCTATGGAGAGAGGCAGACCAAACTTTTAATAAAATTTTAATAAAATCTTGTATACCTCTGAAGCCTTCTGTTTTTATAGGGTAGGCCTCAGGTCCTCTAGGAAAAGTACAGACCCATACTAACACATTTATAATCTTTACAGGGGGTGTGTGTAATCATCTAAAATTTCTGTTTACTTGTCCTTTTGGCTTATATATTTTTTGTGTGTGTGTGTTTAGAGCAATGGATTATTGCTTTGTTAGATTTTCATATTGCCTCAAACAACTATTAGGTCAAGGCCCTCCAAATTCCTGAGTAAGCATCCCAAAGGAGAATCTACTGGTATGAAAGAGCCAGAGACTATGACCACCAGGACAGGAGGTTATCAGAAGTCCAGATGTCTCCGAGAGTTCTGATAAGACCCTCTCTTTTTCTAGACCCGGTCTAGAAAGCTGAAACTTGGTCTCTTGTGAAGGCATCCCTCATGCAAGATAGGAGTTTATGAGGAGCTAAGTCCCAGACTTAGCTCAGTTGAGTCCCGGACTCAACTTGGCAAACCTGGTTTGCCAAAACTGAGGGACAGAGGACCTGGGCCCCAGCCTTGTACTGGACATGGTCCTTGTGGGTGGTCTGGAACTCTGGGATCACCCACTACCCGAAAGATGTCTCAGAAGGGGAAACTTACCCAATATCTGGTGTAGGCCTGAAGATGGGTGGATCGGTGTTGGGTGTGAGAATGGTGCCAATACAGGTGGTCACGGATGTTGGGTGGGGCCTGAGTTGGAGCATCTTGGTATCTAGGTTTTGGGTCCCCAGGTATTTTAACCTGTGGGCCTGGCAATCCCAGACCCCACTTCTGACACCAATGAAAGGGAATAGTGACACTCAACATCTAGGCCACACACACAGAGAAGTCTGACTGGAGATTTTATTCAAGGGGTGGGAGGAGAGAGATAGAGCAGAGAGAGAGAGAGCAGAGACAGAGAAGAGGAAGAAGAGAGGAAGAGAAGAGATTAAGAGAACAAAGAAAGGAAGGTCCTTTTATTGGTTTTGGGCTGGGCTATTGCTTATTCATGAGGAGTGGGCTACTTTTAAACTATCACAGGCCAGGTTGTCTTTTATGGGTTCAGCCCTGCAGAAACAGGTTTCATCTTCTCTGTCTTGCTGTAGCCTTGGTGGGAGGGAAACTAAAACTAAGGGCATGAGGTCATTTTAGGGGCCAAGAAGTACCATGAGAATGCAGCCTGTGCTGGAGGCATCACAGAATACTTTAACATGATCAATTCCCTAACACTGACTTATCCCTGTTATGACTTTTTCTTTTTGTTGGATTTTCCCCCTTTGCATTTAATTTCTTGTCATGCCTGATGGATTCATCCTGCTGGGCTTCCTGGGGATGTTATCCTCATTGTCATTTAATGGGGTATTGCTTAAAAATTTTTCGAGTGCTGGTTTGGTATTCATGAAGTTCCTAAGGTTCTCTTTGTCATGAAAGTATCTTATTTCTCCATTAGTTTTGAGATAATTTTGCAGAGTACATTAATCTGGGTTGGAAGCTATTTTCCTTTAGGGCTTGAAATACATTGCTCCAAGCTCTTCTTGTCTTTAGAGTTTGTGTTGAGAAGTTTGCTGGATTCTGATAGCCTTTCCTTTGTATGTGATTTGTTTCTTTTCTCTGCTTGTAGAATTTTGTTCTTCTGTTGAGATTCTGGAATCTTAACTATTATATGCCTATACGTATTTTTTTTTATCATGGCTAGCTAGAGTCCTATATACTTCACTTATCTGAATGTAAAATCATTTTTCCCTACTTGGGAAGTTTTCAGCCATTCTGTGAACAGTTTTGTTTTTGTTTTTGTTTTATGTTTTCTGCACTCTCTCCTATTTCTTCATTGACTCTAATCAGCCTTGTATTATTCTTCTTGGCATCATCTAGCAGCTATTCAATTGATTTCTCAGGATCCCTTACTATTTTTAAGAAATTGTTCTTTCCTGTTCACTAATTGCAATCCTACATTCTATATCTGAAATTCTATATTTGCATTGGCACCTTCTGCTGCATATACTTTTAATGGAGATTTTAATCTCCTGGAAATCTCTTTGCATCTGTTTTATGGATTCCATTTGTTTCCTATATTGGGATTCCATCATGTTCTCAGCTCTTTTGTTTTGTTTTGTTTTTTTAATCTGTGTTTGCTCTGGATTTATTAATCATGTCTTGCACTACAGTCGCATCTCTGTTCTTATCTGAGAAATTATTTCTGATTTTGTTTTCTCCAGGTCCTCTTTTGTTGCCAGTTCAGGAAATCCAGGTGGTTGAGTAACATTTTATTCCATCTTGTTTCCCTTTGTCATTGCCTTAGGTGATCTGGAAGTCTAGTTTTGGGACTTGTTTCCATGTCATCTCATTTCAACAGATGCAGCCTGCTATGACTTTATTGAGACAACTTTTTCTTCACCCAGTGGTCTTCAATTCTCAGCAAGTCACCCAGAGGCCTTTGCTCTGCTGCTCTCCAGCATACCAGTTCCTGGGTTCAAACCACCAATGCTATGGGGCTAGTCTCTGACTGAAGCTTGTGCACCTGTGCAACTCTTTCCTGGGTGGGCCTTGGCTGGGCAGTTTTGCCCCAGCCTATGGGGTCAGGGCAGATCCCTGGCTGGGATCTGCCTGCAGCCAGGCTGGTCTGGACCACACCACTGCTCCCTGGGATCGGCACACACTCACTGATGCTATGGAGTAGGCCTCTGACTCTAAGGGATGTTTTAAAACTGTCTTTTATTATAACTTTCTAAATTTATTGAACTATTGTCAAAATGTGGCTTTAATGTGATCCTAGTTGCTTAGAATTTATTAAGTATTTTGTTATGGTTTGTATGGGGAGCCTCCCACGAATTAATTAAAAGAAAATGAGTTTTTCTTGGATATGCATTTGGACAGAGCTAGCGATTTCTCTTCAAATGTAATATCTAAATCTACTACATTAAGAGGTATTGTCCACTATACTTCTCAATTTAAACTAAGTTTTATGTACTTATTTATCCTTATTCTAAGCATTTTTGTGATATATGTTTTGAATTTGCACTGAAATTCTGCAAATTATATACATTATCATTATACCTTCTTGATCCAACATTTCTTTCATTAGTAAATACCTTTTTTATTCCTATTAAATTTCATCTTATTCTCTACTGGTATTATGAAAATAAATACCTTAGATTTCATTCAGAATTGCTTTGTCTCCTTCTCATCTTTATTCAAATATCACTTTTTCAGCAATACTTTTCCAGAGGTGGTTTAACAAATTGCAAATTCTTACCCTTCCTACTGTGCTTCCATGCTTTACTTTTTAAAATAGTATTCGTCATCTTCCAATGTACAGTGGAATTTTACTCATTCTGTTTGTTGTCTCTCTTTTCTCTGTTAACAAGGTAAAAATACTCTGAGCAGCTATTTCAACTATTTTGCTCTGTGCTGTTTCTCTCCACCTGGAAGAGAAGCTGACACCCAGAAGACATTTCATAAATATTTGTTGAAAGAATAAACACTTTCATAGTCTTTTCTTTGAAGTTCATGTCATGTAGAGAATAGTGTCAGTTATTTTCATGTTTGTTTTAAGTTTCTATCCCCACATAAATGTCTTCCACTAAGGCCTGAAGTGTTTTAAGCCTGCAAATGACATTTTTCAGCATCTCTTGCCAAGTGGCTGCCTGTCAAGTTCTGCTAATGAGTGCCCTGATAGGAACATGTAGGGAAGAAGAGAGCAGAAACATCTTTTATCTTGCTTCCACCTGTGATAGTCTTCAGTGGTGGCAGAAACAGTGCAATGACAGAGCAATGGTAGCTACAGCATTGCCACAGATTACAGCATTGGCAGAAGCTACCATACAGGTCATGGTTCTAGTTCTGGCAAAGAGGCAAATCTTTGCTGTTCTGCAGCAACATATGACAGAATCTCCATCAGTTTATTACCAAGTGTGATACCTGGACTCCCACCTGGAAGTGTCAAGAAGAGTCAGAAAGCTTCTGTCCTTCAGGGTCCCTCCCCACCCCACCAGCCATGCTGATATTTATCCAACTTTTTGTGACCAATTATCTTCATTAAACATTTAAATCCCTAGAATATTTCCCCTGATGATATCTTGCATAATAAAATGACATACTGCTAATCTTATTTTTAATCTAAGCTGGGTATCTGTTTTTAGATTCTTGAGTTTAATTCAAATTTATTGAAATAGCTAGACATGGTGGCACACACCTGTAATCCCAGCATTTGGGAGGCTGAGGCAGGAGGATCACTGTGAGTTTGAGACCAGCCTGGGCTACATAGTGAGTTCTAGGTCAGTCTCAAATACATAGTGAGACCCTGTCTCAAAAAACCAACCAAACAAACAAACAAAATTTAGTGATATTATTCTTATAGTGGACTTTTCTTATATGTAATGTGTAGTATTCTTCATTATCATATTTCTTTAATTATTTTTTCATTTCTTATATTAGGAAAGCTGAATGTATTTAGCTAGTTGAAAGTTATATCTTAGGGTTTCTAAAATGTATGTAATTTATAATTTAATATCTTGAAAATAATGGTGGTTTAAAGTTGGTAACATTCTATGGGTATTGCTGGCCAGATGGTGGTAATTGTGACATAGTTGTCGTTCCTGTAACATACAGAAATACCAAAATTTTAAGCATCAAAACTTGCAGAATTTTTGTCAGCAGTTTAAAAGGAAATCCTAGAGAAAATAATGGATAACAGCATATACAGTCAGCCCTTCATAGCAGGGTTCCTCAACTTGGGATTTGACTTTTGCTTTCTTATTATTCCAAAACAATACAGTATAACTATCTGCATAGCACTTATATTGTATTGAGTACAATAAGTAATGTAGAAATGATTTAAAGTATACAGCAGGACTGTATAAATTATGTGCAAATACTGCACCAATTTATATAATGCATTTTGATGTGGAGGGAGTTGCCAGAATCAATCTCCTGAAGTTACCAAGGGACTGTATTGTTTAACTCCTAGTAGCAAAATAATATACAGAGAGGGGTTAGCAAAACTAGTGAACAAGACAAACCCAACAACATTCCTAAATAGAAACCTATAGAGAGAGAACCTATTTCAAAGAAAAAGAACCCAGACTATGGAAGTGTTTATTCATTCAACAAATATTCATGAATTGTCTTCTGGGTGTAAGCTTCTCCTCCTGGTAGAGATACAGCAGGGAGCAAAACAGATGAAAGAAGTTCTGTACAGTAAATCTACTGTAAAATTCTTTAAAACAATCATCACTGATCATCACTTGATCATTATTGCTTGGCATTATACCGAGGATAATTTTGTTCAAGAAAACACAAAAACCAGTGATGCTAAATTTAAAAATCATGTGAAGCAAGTGGGCTCTAATAAAAACAATTTTGGGAATACCTTAATTGAATTTATTTTGGGTTTTTTTCTATGTTTTCACAAGGATAATGATGATATCTAAAAGAACTTTTGATAAGGATAAAAATTCTAACATAAGCAAATATTGTGTCTTGATTGGCAGCTGTTTTTAACAATTGGCAGCACTTTCCTTTAACCATGATAAATAAATAGTGGTGCATTTCACAAATGATGGGGTCTTGAATTTTATGTAAAACAGTATACTATTTTTGCTCTCGTATAATTATGTCCAATTAAAATCCAAACTTACATTTATTTTAACTATCAATTTCTTAACATTATCACTGTCTAGTCATTTTTTTAACCAATTATTCTTCATCCCCATTTATTGCCAACATACCTTAGATTCCCACCAGGTTAGAATCACCTGATATTTTAATTCTAGATAGTTACAGAGTTCATTTATTGCTCATTTTTGTCTGTTTTGTTTTCCAAACAATTATAAAGCTACCTAATAACTCTACAGTGTTACCTCCTCCTATATTTATTTGCTGAATTTCTTCCTCCAAGAGTAATTTCAAAAAGTAAACTTTGCATGGTAAATTTCTAAGATTTATTTACCTAATGCTTAAAAATAAAGATATTTCCCTTTCATAGCTAAATATTAGCTTCTTTTAAAAATATGCAATCAAAGCTCTTTACCTTTAGTACTTTCCCCATTTAATTATTTAATATATCTGGAAGTAACTTTTTTCCAATATTATATATTAAATGAAAGCATCTTTTTCAGTATAAGTTTGTAATTTTTCCATTAGCATACACTTAATTTGAAGATACATTAATGCATATTCCATTACATGTTCTACATATTAATTTTTTTTTTCAGTATCATGCTGTCAACTGTCAGAGCAGTAATGGAGTGACGTAGGAAGGTATCTCGTTACAGGAACTCAAGGTGTCAATGTACCCATTCTCTATAATCTTTCCTTCCTTGCAGCCATATCCACCCTAATTTGCAGAGGACAACCCCCAAACTATAGATAGTTAAGTTGCAATCTTGCAAAATCTGAGAATAAGCCAATCAAGAAAACTGAAGAGCTTATATTTCCCAACTACCAGGAAGTAAATCCATAAATAAAAAGAAAAAGAAACAAGGCAAACCTTTTAGGTGGGTTAGATAGGAAGGAGACTTGTTTCTCAAACCCAATCATTCTCATTACCAGAAAAGTTTTTTTTTTACAGTTTGAGTCATGATACTGGTGGGTAGTTTTCATATGAATTGCTTGTGGAAATGTGCTAAGCTCACTCATACAAAGGAGCAAGAACTTATATGCATATAAAATATACATACACACAAACACGCAAGCGCGCGCGCACACACACACACACACACACACACCCTAAAATCACATTCCTATAGTGGTACAATTAAAAGGAAGGAAGTAAATGGTTGAAGATTTCCAAAAAAGTGTAAGGGTACATGTGTTTTCTCCTAAAAATGGGATCTGAGCCTGCCAGAGGAGACAAAGGTAAAAAGGTAGGAGATGGGGACAGGAAATGGCTAATCACCCTTGTGAAGAAAACCTTAGCAAAAAATAGAGTCTGTATCAATGAGAGTTTTTGAAGTTATAATCCATCTACTTCCCTAAAATGTCCCATGGCAAGTAGTGAGAAAATTGTCCAACTGGGTCCCCAAGTAGGCCTCATATCATAATAAATGTGGTGGTTTGCTCAGTTATAGGCTGTGTATATAGTAGTGGCACCATAAGATTGTAATGGAGGTGAAAATCCTCCTATTGCCTAGTGATGTCATATCTACAGCAATGATATGACACAAATATTGCCCACCTGTTTGTGGTGATGTTACTTAAACAAACCTATAAGGGCTAGGAATTTAGCTCAGTGGTTCCACCACCTGCCTTGAAAGCACAAGGTCCCAAATTCAATCCCCAGTACCCCCCCAAAAAAAAAGAATATAAAGAGCAAACCTATAAAGCAGTGCCAATCATATAAAAGTATAATACACATACTACTGCAAAGTATATAATAATAATAAATTATGTTACTGGTTTGTTAATTAACTACACTACATTTTTTAATCACTATTTTAGAGTATACTCCTTCTACTTATAAAAGTTTACTGTAAAAACCATATGTTGTGGTAAACTGGTAGTAGCTTCATATGTTTCATGTTTTCTATATTTCTTGATTTCACCAAGAAACCACAAGTAATTGACCTATGCCTTGACCCTTGCACAATGATGAAACCACCCAAGACCAAATTTCTCATCAGGTATCCTCATTATTAAACTACACATGACTGAAAAGTTGGAAACAGCCCATTTGCCCATCAGTTGGAAACTAGATAAAAAAGATGTGGTTTTTCTATAAAATCAAATACTACTCAGCCATAAAGAATAAGAAATTAGATTCATTCATAGGAAAATGGATAAATATTGAGGATATACTCCTACATAAAATAAATAAGTCACACATGTGTAAATACTGAATATTTCTCTGGTGTGAATATACTATAATAGTACATAAGATCCTAATGATATAATGGACAATGTGAAATAGGAAGAAAGTGGCTAAACGTGTAGGGAAAGTGGGAAGGGTAGGGGAAAGGGAATAAGGGAAAAGAAAAAATATGAGAAAATGAAAAATGGAAATGAAGTGTTTGTGGGGGGAGGGGTGGAGGGAGGCAGGGACAAAGGGAAAAATGAGAACCAAAACCTGTCATGTAAGGATACAAGATCCCAATAATGAATTTAACTTTACTGTATACCTAAAATGTACCAATAAGCTCAATGAGAAAAAGAATAAATAAAAAATAAACTACACATGACTATTACATTCACAAGATGTTTGAACTTACACCTATTGGAACCATATGCCCATTCTTTGGGCTTTATAAATCTTTTTTAAAATACGGACTTTATTTTTTTTTAAGTTTCTGCAATAGTAACTTATATAGGCCCTATTATAAGGATGCTTATAAGTGAAAGAAGGGGGCAAGTGCAAGGAGAATCAGAGAAGTACACAGAATCAAGGATCAGAATGATTCAAGGGCAAGAGCCAATGAACATGGCCTTGAATTTGGAAATGGCAAGGAAACAGAGTCTCCTCTAGTACCTCCAGAAGGAATGTAGCTCTGCTAACTAAGTGTAGAAATTTTTTCTTCAGAATTTTACAAAAACATATTGGCATTGTTTTCAGCTACTTAGCTTGTGATAATTTGTTACAGAAGCGTGAAAAAATAAATACAACCCTGGTGATAGCCACATAAAGACTGAAACATGGAAGGTTGCGTGGCTGAAATAGAATCCCTGCTTCCTCCATTAGGTTTCTCGTTTTAGTGCTCTCATATGCTATTGCCACAGAGTCAGACATTTCTATGATAATCCTCAGAATCCTTAGTTTGCTTTTTGCTATCCAGCTATACCTACTTTTTTCTGTATTACAAGCTGGCAGTTAACCTTTTGAAGCTGAGTGATTCTACTACCAAACACTGTGAGATCAATTAGCTTCCAAGGAGGCAGGCACATGTGAACAACACACAGCTCACCACCAGTGCTGACACACTCCTCCAGTCCTGTCCAGGGCAATGAAGCTAAGATCCAGCTTCCTGGCCCAGCATAAACCACCAGCCATGTAGATGCTGTCTGTCAGTCTTCAGGTTTAAAAAGAGGACACTTTGCCTACATGGCTGCTTTCCTCAGCGATGCCATGCTCAGCCCAAGTGTTGCTTTGAACTTGCAACTCTATCACACTTTAGATTGGTTCATGTTCTATCTTCTGCTAGTGTTAGAAGGCAGGTAAGAACTACTTTTGCTACCTGCTAATGCCACAACCACTAACCATATGCAGAAATCAGTGCCTTGCCCCAACCTATTTCTAACACCTAGTACTTTGAATGTCAAGGACTTCTTTGGTCTCCATATTTGCAAAGCTTGGTCAAGTCTGGCTCTGTTCATTAAACAGACTTCAGTAATTTCAAATCTCCATAGAGTTTAAGATTTATTTTCTTTTGCCACTCAGAAACAATTTAAGCCCCTTAGGCAAAGTTGCCTAATCTTTTCTCTGAAAATATCAGCTTCCATATAACAAAATTTCAAAGAATAATTAAAATTGGTCTCCATATTTGCAAAGCTTGGTCAAGTCTGGCTCTGTTCATTAAACAGACTTCAGTAATTTCAAATCTCCATAGAGTTTAAGATTTATTTTCTTTTGCCACTCAGAAACAATTTAAGCCCCTTAGGCAAAGTTGCCTAATCTTTTCTCTGAAAATATCAGCTTCCATATAACAAAATTTCAAAGAATAATTAAAATTTTTTTCCTTATCATTCTGCTGCACACACATATGCATTGTTGGGATGATCTTCAAAGCAACTTGCTCTCTCTGCCACTTATGACTAGCAAAGATTCTGTGAGTAAGTGATCTTCGGGGCTTTGCATGTCTCTCCTCTCTCCAAGACCTAGTGTAGCATTTATAGTGCTGGCCAGAGGACAGGGATCTGAGGCAACTCGATAAGGTATTTCCTCTCACTCCTGTACCCCCATTTCAAAGGCTCTCTCTACTGAGCACCTCTGTTCTCTTCTGTTTCTTGTTCTCCGCTCTCACTCTGATCTTTTGCAAATGAGGGTAGGACCAGAGATAGAAAACTCATATTTTTTAAAATTAAATCACTCACTAAAAATATTGACTGTATTAAGTTTTTGAGAAAAAAAAAAGACAAATTCTGGGTTTATTTGACACTACATAGTCCAGAAGAATTTTGTTTGTTTGTTTGGTACCAGAGATTGAACTCAGGACCTAGCACTTGTGAGGCAGGTGGTGGGGCCACTGAGCTAAATCCCCAGTCCCAGAATAGTTTTTAAAATTTTAAACTTCAACATTTTTTTAAAAAATTAATAAAAGTCAATACTTTAATAAGCAGAACATGTTTGGGGGAAATTAATATGGCAGTGCAGATTATCTCACATGTTCCTCCTCCTCTACTCATCATGTGTTTTCATAGACATAAGGTCACTTTTGTCTCTAAACACAAATGTCAGTGGTTTAACTTTTTAAAGTATGAGTCTTGCCTAGATAATGATTCAAAAGTGATCCATTTCAGCTTATAAATTTTGAATTCAGAATAAGTGTTGTTTCTCACATAAAGATAAAATTTAATATGTCAATTCCACTTTCACAAGTTTACAGTCACAGTACTTAACATCTTACACACGGAGAATTTTTTTATTTTTAGGAAATATACATACCGAGACTTTTTAGCTTATAGGAAATATATAACATGTTGAATTCATTTTGTAAAACTCAGTTGAATATGTCACTGTTGTTTTACAGTATTATTTGATTAAAAATAAGCTGCATTAAGAGTATTAAGGTAATTCTTCCTCTATTTTCCCTCTTTTGTCATTAAAAAATGCTACATATTCTCACAGCACTAAATTGTATTTGTGATGAAGTCCATTAAAGAAACATACACCAAAATGCTAATTTCAGAAATCACAGGGGGAAAATATGAAGTTGCATCTCTGGCTCATTGAATGAAATGCCAGACATCTTCTGAAGAACAGTGAGTAAATGATCAGGAACCCATCTCCTAGGAGCTCTTTCTTGAACCAGCTGTTAAATGATTAATAGTGTTGTGCTGATAATTTTCTTAAAAGGCACTGCTAAATAGAGCACTGTGTCAGAGAAAATGAATTTGAGGTTCAGGAAAACAAGACATTTTTTCATCATTTTAAAAGTAACACAGAGAGTATTGAGAGGTTGTATGGACTCTTATCTGTTTCTCATAGAAAGCAAGCATGTGCCAATTCTGATTTCTTCTACTCTGAATAAATCACCTAAAGAAAACCATAGAACTTGAAGTTATGAAAAAACAGCTTGAAAGGTTTATTTCTGTATCTTATCCACATAACCTAAACTGATAGTTTCAACACATAGCAAAAAAAAAAAAATGCATGCTTCATTTTGAAACTTTACAGCTTCATTGCTCTGTGGGCTATAATATATCAATTTTCCAACTCTTTCACTCTTAGCAAGTCTATCTTGTGTTGGAAGGAACATCAGGAGTTTCAAGGCATTAAAAACTGGAACTCCACCGCTTATCCGTTGTGTTGTCCTGTGCAACTAACTCACATTCTTCCTCAGGTGTGAGTAGTCAGCTTCCTAAACTGAGAAATGACAGAAATTATACCAAAATCATTGGATTGAAGGAAGATGAAATCAAATCTGTAGGTTTTCCTGGCAGGTGACATTAATCACATTTTGTATAATTATAAAGTTCTAATGCCTCTCGTAAGCATCCTCTCTACATTAGGTAATTTGCATTTTCAAAAGCTGCTTTGGTCAGAATAGTACCAAAAATCTTATGCTATGCAGACTAGTTCATGTATTGGCTATTGTAACCTACAAGTATTAATAAATCAAAACAATGTAACAATGCAAAAGAAAGTTACATATCAACTAACTGGGTTTCCAGATGTTTAAGCTTGATTCAGCATTTAAACATCAAGCAATACGCTCCACCACATAAACAACTGAAAAAATTATATGGTCATATTTATTACAGAAAAAAAATTTTGAAAAAATCCAACAGCTATTCTGTATAAAAATACTTTCAGTCAAGTAGAAAAAAAAATGAAGATTTCCTCAACTTTCTGATAGAAATTGCTCTTAAAATTTATACTTAATATCAGACATAATGGTAAGAGATCGGATATTCTTTTAAATTAATTAATAAGACAAAAATTTTCTCCCTATATCAATTCTACTCAAAGTCATACAGTTAAATCTTAGCTAATGCCAAAAAAGAAGAAAAATATATAAAAGGTATATAAATTGGAAAGGATGAAATAAAACTTTTTTCACAGATGATGATACTTTCTATATAGAAATTCCAAATAATATGCAAAACAGAAAAAATATAAATATTCTGGCAATAATAAGGACAGCAAAGTCAGGAAATACAAGATAAACATACAAATATTCATTGCTTTCCTAGATACCAAAAATCAGAAATGAGCAATTTGAATTTCAAAATTTTATATATGTGTGTGTGTGTGTATATATATAT
>NW_022900926.1:83829014-83861691 GCF_012274545.1 Fukomys damarensis | reverse complement strand
ATATGTGTGTGTGTGTATATATATATATATATATATAGTATATATTCACAATAATAATCTCAAAAAATGAAATATTTATTTAGAAATCTAATAACATACTGACAGTTTCTGCATGTGAAAAGCTATAAAACACTGATAAAAATATATTAAACAACTAAATTGAGAGATATTTCGTGACCAATGCTTGAAAATCTATATATATTGTTAAAATGTCAATTAATCCTTGATTTATTTAGAGATTTATAAGAACGTCTATCAGCAAACTAGTAAACTAATTTATTAGTATCAGCATTATAATATTCTAAAATGTATGTAGAAAGACAAAGAACCAATATATATATATATATATTTATATTTATATATATTACATTATATATAATATATATATATATTTATATTTATATATATTATATTATATATAATACATATAAAACAAAAATGAGTTTTAATCTTAAAACTACACTAATCAATATAGTATGCTTATCAACAAAAAATAGACAAATTTATGCAACAGAATAGAGAATTCAGAAATAGACCCATTTAAATATCATGAACTGATTCTTGACAAATTTGATATATTCTTGTTTTACAGTTGTTATGCACAGCCTGTTGTAGAGATAGTAGTTTGCAGAATTCATTTTAAAAGATATAGAAATTTTGAAATCAAAATGGTTTTCTTCAGAAATGATTGTTTTATTTTAGATGTAAACTGCACATTTGGTTTATTTGATATTTTAAGTAAGTCAAATGAAATTTTTTTATAGATGTAAAATGATATGAGGAAATAAAGTGTTTGTAAATGGGGAGGGGAGGAGCGGGGTGAAGGGAGGGCAGGAACAAGGGGAAAAATGAGAACCAAGACCTGTCATGTAAATGTACAAGATCCTAGTAATGAAAGTAACTGTACTGTATACCTAAAATGTACCAATAAACTCAATAAAAAGGAAAAAAATATAAAATAAAATGAGTAAAACGAAATGAATTTTTTTAATTTAAAAAACACCCCTGCATAGCACTTTTGCTGGGTGCTACGAGAAAGTATTTTGAGGATTTTTTCCAAAAGGGATCAAGAGTTCAGCAAAAGTGCAAATATATAAATATATATATATATATAAATAGCCAACAAAAACTAAAAGTAATCAGTTATAGGACCAGAACAAATGCAACTGCCAAAATAGTAATTCTTGCTTATCAATATCTTATAATGACTGTAAAATTTAGATTTAACTTTTTAGAAGAACATGTACATCACGTTTTGAAAACAGAATTTTATTATTTTAATAGAAAAAGAACAAATTTTGTGGATTAAGTCTCATTTCCCTAAACAGATTTTCTATCTCAACATAAATAAAAGGAATGATAATCAGTAAACTCGCATTACAAAGAACCTCACAATACCAGAGATTCATTTTCACTGTTGATGAAATTATATTTTTCTGTATCAGGCAAAGCAATAGAAAAAAATCACTCTCTCAATCTGTATGAAGTATGAGAGTGCAAAAATGCAAAGTCAGATTGTGAAATTCAGTAGATAAACTATTATGAGGTTACAATAAAACTGGATTGGGGATCCTTAATGCCTGTGTTATAAGAAAATCAACTAAATCCTTGTGAAAGGACTGTTTCCCTTCTTGGTATAGCAGATAAAGTCAAACTACAAAACTGCACATAAATAATAAATAATTACACTTGATGAAAGTCAACCTAGAAATTATTTCTAGATCAATGATGAGAAACCATGAACTGAATTTGTAACTGGAGAAGTGGGTAAGCCTTTGCAATAGATGTAATTGCTAGATTGCCTGCTACCTTCTGTTCTAAAGACCAAGTGATAAAAAGTAAAACAAAATCACATCTGCCAAACTCTCTTCAATAGGACTCTGTATATGCAATAATTTTCCACCCATGAGATATAACCCCAGAGATCTGGAGACAAAAAGAGTGGCAGAGGACCCCTCTGACACTGTGCTCTCTGAAGCTCTATTATAGAGACGGAAGGGTAGAAGGGAAGCCGGGGCAGCCAGATTTGCCCTCACCTGTTTCAGAGATGTTGAGACAACACTGGAATGGCAGAAGCACCTGTTATCAGAAATGAGCTTCTTTCTGGCTCCTGGAGAGACGATGCTGTGGTTTGTTGTTAACACCAGTAATTCTAGTGGCAATGTTAGCCTTTCAAATATTTTCCTTTTCCAATCTTTTTTTTTTTTTTGCAAATTATTCCCAGAAGAACTTTAGTTTCTAATACAAATCTAATATGGATCTGTTTATTAGACATTTCATTTTAAAATAATCTGATTTGCTTATACTTATATTTATGTAATATATATAATGTATAAATGAGACAGTATCTTTATATAAAATCTTAGAAATGACACATTAATAAAATAATAGGTGAGTTAGAACACAAGCCAGGTACTAGTGGTTTCTTAGGATGAAACAAACACACTGATGATCACACTCACTTGATGTGAGATTGTTCTGATATCTAAGCATGAGGCAGCAAGCGTCTTAGGAACTGTCACCAGAATTGTCCCTTGGATGGGGCCTGTATTCATTTAAAAAAAGAACTCAGAGAATTGCTGAAGAAAGCGAAAGCTGAGGCTCAGCTGGAACAAGGCTGGAGATGAGAGGTAACGGGCTTGGAGTAGGGTTAGTTGAGAGGAAGGCATGGAAATTGAGAATGTAGAAAAGAGCAGTGGAGGAAAAGAGAAGACAAATGGAGTCTTGTCACCCATATAACCAAGGAACTTTTAAAAACAGAAGGGTCTAGACATTTTCTTCCTATTTCACATTATCAATTACACATTTGGATCTTTATTTACATTTTTAGATTTTCACACCAGAGAAACAATTCGGTATTTACACATGGTATAAAGGGGCAGGGGACGTGTTAAGAGGAAGGGAAAAGGAACGAAGGGAAAGGAAAAAATATGAAAAAAGGAAAAAATGGAAACAAAGTCTTTGTGAATAGAGAAGACTGGAGGGGGTGAAGGAAGGACATGGACAAGGGGAGAAAATAAGAGCCAAGATACGTCGTGTAAAGGTACAAGATCCCAATGATGAATGTAATTATACTGCGTGCCTAAAGTGAATCAATAAACAATGAAAAAAACAGATGTGTCTAATTTTAATTTTACTCGTTTTTTAATTGTGTTTTCTTTTAATAGTATAGATTTAAGACATATAATAGATGAGTTGATATGTATATTCAATGTTAAATAATCACAATTGAGCTAATAAACATCTATCATCTCATATAATTATCTTTTTTTCTTTCCCTTTTTCCTACCTCCTTCCTTCCTTTTTCTCTTCCTTCTCTCCTTTTTTGTATTGAGCACATTTAGAATTTGTCCTTTTCTATTGCTGTGACAGTCCTTCATTTTCTTAAGCCTCTGCTAAATCTGCCTAGTCAAATGCCTTAAATAAGTAGTTTATTTGGAAAAATTTAGGAAAAATACTGAGTAGAAACACGGCATAAGCGACACACAACACAAACAATGTGGATAAATAATCCTAAAAATGAACAAACCCAGTAGGCTACAACTAGGGGAAAGTTAAAAAAAAATCTGAATAAAGATACTAAGAACTCCAAGGGCAGAGAAAGAAGATTTTGAGGGTTACAGAGATAAACATCAGCCCAAGGGATTTGAGAAAATCATTCACATTTGGATGCCTCCTGAGGAGTACTTCACATACCAAATTTGGAATTATTCCTTAGTAGGAAACCATAGTGACATTAACAAGTACAGTGACTTCCTTCTCAGGCAACAAAATGTCTTGTGAAGTTTCTTAACAATGTATGCATATGGCTATCTCTCTTCAGCAGGTTTAGAACTTGACTACAGAATAAGCAAATGGAACATTCCTGACATAGTTTATATCTCAAATTAAACAGTGAAGTGTTGCTATAGATAGAGATGTTGCTATAGAAATGTATAGTTGAAGAAATGTTCTTCTTGACAGTAATGAAACCGGGTGCTTTTTATTTAAATGTGTTCTGATATGCAAATAGTAAGGTGTCTTTCAAATAGGTCCTTTAAGTCTCTCATCAAGCCCTTTCCACACACCGTTGGAGTTATTAAAACTTCAGCTTTACTTGTCAACCCCTGACAGGTATTGTATCCTCTTAAAAAGGAATTGAAGCATCATTTAAAGACAGCAGTGTGGTCAGAGATCTTGTGTTTGAAAATGAACCTGCCATGAATTCCAAATGTGGCTCAAATAAAATCATTCCCTACTTGTGTCAAACCAGGACTCTTGATAGCCAGACTACTTAACTGTGTTCAGTGGGGCTTAATGTTTTGTCAGTCTTCACATTTAAAATACGCTGTCAACCAGAAGTGCACCTCTATTAAAATGAATCACAAGTCTCCAAAGGAATAGTTATCTTCCCCCACTACCCCTGCTTCTAATCCAGAATAAATCCAAGGGAACAAAAAGATTTTTTTCCTCTGCTTTCTTAACTAATGGGAACTTCAGTAGCCAGAAATTCTCTTCAGTGTGAATAAATATCAACTAGATTTATATTCTCAAGATTCATTTTCAAAGGGCATGTTTATGACTTATGTATAAAACTCAATAATTAAAAGCAAGAAGTATAGTGAACTCCCACTTATTGGGAATGCAAATAACTAACAAAGTTAAGCAACTGGTATTTGAGAAAAAAATTTAATGGTCTGAAATGAAGTTAACCTGTCATTTCAAAAATATTTTATAGTATGGACTAAAAACCAGATTCAAGCGAAGTCTAGGATATGCGTGCTTATTGATTAACAAAAAAGGAAGTGAACCTCAAGCACAACAGCTGTTACTATCACATGTGGTAAATGAGGGACACAAAGGAGTAGAAAATTCTATGGAATGGAAACTTACATGACAGAGGAGAAAGGCCATGTACATTTACTGTTACCTTTATCATTACAGACAGTGTAAGATGTAAGTGGATGGCTCAGAGACTACACATACTTAATAAGTCTAACCAGAGCTATGACGGAGTAAGGGCAGGTTCAGGAAATGTTGTGAGTGTGGAATTTTCATTGCATGGACCGCGGTGATTGTGTGGGACATACTAACATTATACTTACACAGTTGTTAGCACTTAGGAGGTGCTCAATTCATGGAGTGTCTTAAAAGCCGTCTCTGACACTGCCTTCTGTGACACTGACAGTAATGAAACTGGCCACATTAATGGCACAGCTGCTTGACAAAGACACATGAGTGAAAGAATAGGATAGGTACTTTGGCCTCAATCTGTTTTTGGTTTGTATCTTTTTTTTCTGTGTTTTAAGCATAAAAGCTATGTGCTCTCATGCCAAGTTACTTGGCTTAGCCAACCTTTAGTTTACTTAGGTATAAAATGATAATAACAGTATGATGAGCTATAAAGAGTTTCTGAGAGGATAAATAAGGGGGTGGGCATGGAACAAACATTTAGCAAAGTAATTCACAAATAATTAATTGTCAAACAATGGTAGCTAAAAATGTACTGATGACATAAATCAAATGGCTTTTTAAAACACATTGAAATTGTATTTGACTCAGAGAATACTGACAAAAATTATACACAGAAGTCCCCATATTACAAAGCTCTGACAATTTTTTCTGTAAGGGTCAGATAACAGGTATTTTAGGTTCTTCAAGCATATGGCCTCAGTTACAAATATTCAACTTTGTAGTGGGAAAGCAGTCAGACAAGATGTAACATAAGCACAACAGAATATTTCAGCAATGGAATAATTTTCCAAGCTCAAAATTAAACTTTTAAATTTATCAGCATTAGTTTCAGTACTAATATCTTTTCCAGTTGAAGGATACATCCAGGAGCATTTCATTGTTTCTCCCTTACCTCCTACACTCTGAGTTGCCTGGTTATTTCTTGACTCTCATTGACCACACTTCTGAAGAGTAAATGCCCGTCATTTTGTAGATTGTTCTTCAACTTATCTGTGTCTGATGATGCTGAATCATTACATCGCCTGAGGTCATGAAACTTTTAGAAGAAACTTTTTGGTTTCAAAAAGGGGACATTCCCTCCCTCCTTGTGGCCTGTGCTTATCCCCGTGACACTACTAGTGGTGTTAATTATGACTGTTTGGTTAATATGGTATTTTCTTGTTCTCTTCAATGTAAAAAAATTTTCTTTCTTTCTAAATTCTGTTTGCTAGAACAAAATTTTTAAGTCCAGCCCCTACAAGGGTGAAAAAAAAAACTGAGCTCTACGTCCATTAGGGAAGATTATCAATGAATGAATTGAAGGAGACATGCTGAAAATGCTACAATAATCAGGTATTTGAAGGAGATACTGTGAGGCCATGAAAACACCTGTTACTATGTTACTATGAAAACACCTGTTTAATATTTTTTTCTGCTGCTTTTAGAAAATGTCTGTGGCTCATCTATACTAATTATTACAGCAATACACAAATAATTATTTTATATTTCTCTTATTTATCTACATTAATTGATTAGAGTTCTTCTGTAAATGATGTTTATCATTTCCTTCCATATATTTATTCATTCAATCATTTATTTATCCTAGTATTCACTTAAGTATATTTATTTTATTCTATGATTTGTCATCTATACTATTATTTCTTTTGTTGCTTAAATTTTACAACTTTGCCTGCTGGGACCCCTTTCAAGATGTCACCAGAATACTGTACTATATCATCCCCTCATCATTTTCTTACCTCATTTTTCTTATTGTTCAGTTGTGTTTTCTTCTAAGCATTTACAAATTTTCTGATGCTTCAAAACACTCATCTATATTCCTGTTCCAAATATAATGTCAATTACTCTTCAAAAAGCCCTTTTTCATTTTAGTTAGACTAATACATGGATGCTGGTTGTTGTGATTGCTACTGGAGTTTTATGTATCTGGACCTGCCCAGAGAATAGAGCCACCAAAATAGTTATGTGTATTCTCCCATAAATATGTACATACCTATAAATTAAGGTGGTCAAAAAACACAAGCATTCTACTTAAAACTGAATTTCTGATAAGCAATATATGTATATTTATAATGTATGTATATCCAAAATATTGCCTAGGGCATTGTGAGATTAAATATTTATTTCTTGCTTATTGAGAATACACATTTAACTGGATGTCATGAATTTTAGTTGCCATATGTAGCAACCATAATATTTATTTTTTCTATTTTTCTAAGTATATAGTAAAATGAATATGAATTACTATTAATTAGCAATTCTACTCTGACAACACAGGTTTGTTCCATCCCACCCCCATTTTGCTTTTTTGTAACTACTTTGACAGTGAGAAACATGGCTGCCCTTATCTACCTGCATATTTATTTATTCAACCTTGGTTTACACTTAAAGTGTTTACAACTGCAGTTGCAAAAAACCAATCAATCAACTAGAGAACAGATTTTGGTGTACAATTTTAATATTAGCTTTACAGTGTTTGGATGAAATAAAAACCTTTGGACCATTATTTCCTTTTTTTCTTTCTTTCTTTTTTTTTTTTTTTTTTTTTTTTTTTTTTTTTTTTTTTTTTTTATTTTTTTTTTTTACTGCCCTCACTTGTGTTATTAAATAAGATGAAATATTTAGAGTATTTTTTTCCTCTTCTTTATTCCATTTTGGGATCCCAAAACTTTGAGTAATTTTTTTATATAAAATTCCTTCTTTATTATTTATAGTCCAAGGATTTACTAACACATAGACTCTTACAATCACCATCACAAGACTATGTAAAAGAGTTTAGACCCTTAAAATATTACCTACTGAAACTCCTTTGCAGTTAAGCCTTACTCTTGTTCAACCTCTGGAAATCCATAAACTATTTCTTTTATTTTTACTGCTTTATCAGAATGCCTATCAACTAAAATTAATATATTCAGGCCTTTTGAGTCACTTTTCTTTCATTTGACAGAATACATTTAAGATTCATTCTTTTCTGTTCATTCATTCCTTTTCATGATGAGCAATATTTCATTGAATGGGTGTGTCACAAATTTGTTACTAATTTACCTGCTGAAAGATATTACATTGTTGCCTATTTTCAGAGATTATGAACATTCACACACACATATTGCCTATAGTTTATTGTATGACAATGTTTTCAATTTTCCCAGAAATTACATTAGACACATGCCTGACATCACCAGGTCCTATGGTAACTGTTAGAAGTAAAGTTTGGCTTATAATGTGACTATATAATTTGGTATTTCTACTAGCAATGAATTAGAGTCCCCATTGCTTTGTCCTCTCATCAGTACTTGATATTGTCATTTCCCAAAAGTCTAAAATAATATTATATGGGGGTTTTAGTTTTCATTTTTAATAAACAATGATGATAAATATCTTTCTATGTATTTATTTGCCATTCATAATGTCTTTGCTGATCATTTTTGATATAATTTTAAATGGAATCTTAACAGTTCTTTTATTTATTCTGGGAAAAAGGCTGTTATCATCAATATAATTTGCAAATATTTCCTATCAGTCTATAGTTTCTCTTTTCATTTTCCAGTGTCTTTTGCAGAGCAAAGTCTTAATTCTAATAAAGAACAACACATTGGTTTTGTTGTTAGGGATCAAATTTTTGGTGTTATATCTATAAATTCATTGCCAAATCCTAGTTTTGCGCCTATGAATTCTAAAAGTTTTATAGCTTTACATTGTTTTCCTAAGACTATGATCCACTCTTAGTTACTTCTTATAAAAAGAAAGCTGTCTTGAGATTCTTTTTTTATGATTTCCCTAATATCTCACCACAATCATTTGATAAGATTATTCTTTCTCCATTGAAAAGCTCTTGCACTTTTGTCAAAATAGTTGATTAATATAGTCATGTACATTAATGTGGATGTACATCTCTTCCCTCTTGCTCTCCATTAACTCTCTTTGTTATTTGTATTTCTGCTTTCATGAACACCAAAATTAATATTCCCTAAATTTCAAGTACTTTCAATTAAGACATAAAATTATACATTTTAAGGGTTAGCATGTTTCAACACATGTATACACTGTGAATGTTCAAATGAGACAAAATATATCTATGGCCTAAAAAATTTACAATTTATTTGTTATTGAAATTTTTAATTATTTTTCTTCTAGGTTTTTTTAACTATGCAGTTCATTGTTGCTATCTGCATCACTTTACTGTAGAATAGAACTTTTTACCTGTTAGCCATTCTTTCTCCATTTTTTCCCTACTCTCTCTCTCTCTCCAGGCCTCTGGTAACCACCAATCTACTTTCAGTTTCACCTTCTGTGAGATCAGCTCGTCTAGATTATCTACAAATGAGACCATGCACTGTTTGTCTTTGTGTGCCTGGCTTCACTTAACATAATAATCTTTAGTTCAATCCATGTTGTCACAAATGACAGAATCTTATTCTTTTTTAAGGCTAAATAATATTCACTGCACATATATATAGTATATATTCTATATCCATTCAAGAGTTGATGGACCCTTAGCTTGTTTCAATTTATTGGCTACTGTGAATAGTACTGCAATAAACTTGGGAATGCAGAAGTCTTTTTCTGAGACTGATTTCATTTCCTTTAAATATATCCCCAAGTGCAGATTTTCTGGGTCATAGGGGAGTTCTGTTTTTAAATTTTTGAGGAAATTCTATATTGTTTTCCATAATGGCTGAACTAGCTTATATTCCTACCAACACTGTGTATCTCCTTTACCCAACAGTCTTGTCAGCACATGTTATCTTTTGTCCTTTTTATGATAGCCATTATTATTTAAATGAGATAATATCCCATTGTGGTTTTGATTTGTTTTTCTATAGGATTAGCGATATTGAACATTTTTTCATAAATAAATTAGTTATTTAGATGTCTTTTTTTTAGATGTCTTTTTTTATAGATGTCTATTAAGGTCTGTTGCCCATATCTTAATCAGCTTATTTGTGGTTTTGCTATTATTTATATTCCATATATATATATGTAACTATATATATATATAACTATATATATAGTTATTGTTAGATAAGTAATTTATAAATTATTTTTCCTGTTACATAGGCTGTCTCTTCACCCTGTTCTTTCCTTTGCTATACAAATCTTTTCTCTTTGATTTCTTCAAATTGTCTTTTAGTAAAAACTGTGTGTGTGTGTGTGTGTGTGTGTGTGTGTGAGTGTTGGATCTTATTTAAAATGTTCTTAGCCATTGCAATGTCCTGAAATATTTCCCCTTGCTTTGTTCTAGTACTTTCATAGTATCAAGTCATACATTGGTACTGAATTTTGTATTTGATGAGATTAAGATCTAAATTCTTTGTTCTGCTTGTAGATTACACAATTTCCCAGTTCCAATTATTGAAAAAGACTGTCCCTTCTCCAACATATAGCACCTTATGGAAAATCAATTAGCTCTAGGCGCATGGGTTTACTTCTAGACTCTACTCTGTTCCACTGATCTGTTTCGGTTTTTATGTCAATATCCCCCTGTTTTGACTACTATAGGTTTGTAATATATTTTGAAATCATATAACATATATAATTTTACCTACTATTTCTTTCTGCTCAAGATTGTTTTGGCTATTTTGATGCTTTGTGGTTACACACAAGTCTTAGGTTATGATATTTTTTGTTGTTTTTGTAGTTCTGTGAACAATGTGTCATTGGTGCTTTCATAGGAATTGCATTGAATCTATAGATCACTTTAGATAGTACGAACATGTTAAAAATAAGGATTCATGAACAAAATGTTTTGCCACCTTTTGGAGTCCTAGTCAGTTTCTTTCTTCAATGTTTTATAGTTTTAATTGTAGAAGATGTTCATCTTTTTTGATAGTTTATTGTAGATGAGATTGCTTTCTTATTTTCCTTTTCAGACAATTTGTCGCTGATATAGCAATGGTAGGATTATGTTGACTTCATATCCTGCAACTCATAATACAAATTTTGAAATAATCTGAAACTACCTTCAAATTTTATTGTAGAGTTCTGCATCTGGAATTAGGACCTTATAGCAATATTTCTAATTCTCCTCTTCTTTTTTGCTATTTTGGTCTCTATTTTACTTTTACATATAATCTAATGCACTATTAATTTTTTGACAGTATACTGTAACTCTTCCACTTCTTCCTCTGTAAGTGCTACATCATTTTTTCAGGTCACCTTCAGCTCTTCTCTTCATATTTTAGAAATTTTTATCATTATATCTTTATTGGTTTTATACATTTCTTGAATACATTGTTTTGTCATTAATTTAGAAAATCTTTGGCATTACTTTTTTTCTTTTCCCACCCTCTCTCAGAGATTGGATTACATATATGTTTCACCATTTGGCACTCTGCCACAGCCCTTGTATATTCTATTTTGTTTCTCCCTCAGCATTTTTATTCCAGTGATGTCTACTGTCTTGTCCTAAGGTTCACTGCTTCTTTCCTTGGTTACATCAAATCTGAGGATGAACTCATCACAGGCCTTCTTTATTTTTTATTAGTGTTTCATTTAATTTCTAGCATATCCATTTGATTCTGAATTATAGTTTCCATCTCTCATGATGAAATTGCCATTTTTGTCTTGCATATTGTATATCTTTTCTATATCAATGCTCATGAATCTTGACACTATGGACATTTAGGTCTATGATTCTTTGCAACTGGGGTGTACTTTGTATATTGCAGAATTTTAGTGGTATCCTTGGTCACTACCAATTAGGTACCAGTAAGAACCACCCTTGTACAGTTGATGATATTAAGTACATGTCCCAGACATTGCCAACTATCTGCTACAAAGCAAAATATCCCCTAATTCAGAATCACTGCATTGTAGCATTTGGCACATCAAAAAATAAATTGCCTGTTTGGTAACTGCCACATCTGTATTACATCTAAGTGTGATTCCAGTAATTACTTTGCTGCTTCAGACTGCGTTTTCTAGCCTTGTTATACACAATATAATTTTTCTTGAAGTTCTACATATGTACAGGACTACGGATATTGAGGTAAATATTTGTGCTTGAAGATGAGAACATCTTCTCTTCTGCTAAGCCTTTTGTGAGGAATTTTGTTAGTCTAGATAAGAGATGGGCTATATTTGAGGTTTGCTGTTGCTATAGTTACCTGCTTTGCAACACAGGCTTCAAATTCCTCCACTGTTCGTCTCTTGTTTGGAGTGTAGGCTAGTTTGCTGAGGTCTTTGCTCAGTGTCTGTTCCCCGTTTGTATTTGAGTTTCCCCTTTGGAACACCCTCCAGGAAGAATCTGCCTCAGATTATTTTACTCTTTGTTTCCTAAACAAACAGTTTGTTTCTTAGCCTGGAAGGAAGGATTCTGAAAAAAGCAAGGATTCTCTGATACACAATTAAGCCTCAGCCTCAGGCAGGCACTAAAATGCCCCTCGGTGTTGATGTGGCTTTTACAATTGGCTCTTTTCATTTCCAGCTATAATGCTGCAACTAACCTCTTCCCAGCTCACTCGCTGGATGTCCCCTAATCCATTCTCTTCCCCAGCTACATAGGGTTTCACCAGCAAAGGAGCTCTGCAATTTTTCTTGATCTACAATTTGTTCTATAGTGAAGATAGAGGATATGGTCTGGGGAACAATTTGGCACTGACTACTACTACACTTCCGCAGTCAGTATCATATGGAGCCTTCCTCAGGCTTCTCCACAATCTCTCTGTTAGTATTTATTTGAAACTATGATTTAAAGGAAATTAGAAAATACATTGAACTAAGTATGAGAGACCATGGACCACTCTGTCACAGAATCAAGTTACCCTGATGATGTATTTCATAATGCAAGAGGTGACATGAACTTTTGTAGAAACAGAACAACAACAACAACAACAAAAAAAAACATGACTCAATGTATTTACCAAATGCATCTATAGGATCATCATGTATGTGGGCTAAGGCAGAGGGGAGGAAATCTCTTCCATAGGATTCAGACATTATATACTCCTATCTTTAGGGTCGGTGGATGCTAGACATCTGCCAAAGTTATCAATACATTCCAAGAATTTTATCTAGTAGTTAGGTTGATCAAAACCTGCTCTGAAAGGGACTAGACATAACCCCAAATAACTTTGGCTCTTGATTTTCAACATTTCATCTCTCCACAACCCAAATCCAGGATGTTGTAGTTGGCTAAGGTCAGTATATAGGGACTTCAAATATAAAGCTGCCTTCTTCAGAGAACTTCAATTCACATTCCCTATGAGCATTTAGTGGCTCTCTAAGAGGAATGTTGAAGTCTGTACTGCTGCAGCAAGCCCCCCTCCAAAGCTACACACTCTCTTTCTAGCCCTTGGGCCATTAATGATCTCCTTAAAAATTTTTGCTGCATCTTCTTTCTGGTCTCTATGATGTCTGGGTCCAAGTGAGCCAATTCCAGGATTCTGTCTTGTCCTATAGGTACCTGTCTTTCCCCACTTTTGAGTTAATTATTTGCAACCTTCATGCTCTGATGGATTGAAGAAAATTCCTTAATTTTTAGTTCTATTTTTTTTTTTATTGCTGTTGCCATAAAGATGGAAGCAATGTCTTGTCCAGCTCTCTGTATCTTTGAACTCTCAGCTGACATTTTAAAAGAGCCTTTCAATATGTTTAAGGATTTTGCTAAGATTAGACTATTCAGCCCAAACAAAATCAGGATTTGTCATGATGCCACAGATAGGGAAATAGGTGAATCCTTTATAGTATCAATATAGAGATTGGCAACAGCTGTGTTATCAGTTCATAGGATGATTTAAAAAACATTCAAAATCTAATTGCAAGAACTACAACAGGTGTTTTGCAAATGTTAGTGGCTTAGTTGTTCTAATCCTGAGATGTACGTTATTTTTAAAAAGGTCAACAACTAATGAATTTTATTAGACATATCAATGGTTCTTTAAGAAAAAAACTACAGCATGAAGAAAAATTCAGAGTATAAGCATGGCACTCAGAAGAAAAAAGTGGCTAAAATATCCCAGCAGAATATGAAAACAGAATTCGAAAACAACCTCCAAGCCACTGTGGAAGGAACAGCCAGAAAATCTCACACTAATTTTCACTTTCAAGGGAAGACTGGATACCCTTATCTTTGTAAGGCAAGCCCCATAGAAGTTTACATCTCAGCTTTGTTATAAGCCAATGTATATTACTATAAATATGTTTACAAACAGTCTATGCTATTTAGTTTTACCATAAGAATAACTCCTCTATAAAATCAAATGGCTTCACAGGAGCAAGGATATAGTTAATTTTACTCTGAATAATTTTGCAGTTGCAGATATGCAAGTTGGGGCCAGGAACTAGAGATAAATATTGCCAAGAATAATGAGAGAAGAGGGAGGATAAGTGAAAGGAAAGTCAGGAGAACATCAAGGTGTTTGGCAATTGGCCAGGGCTCTACCTGGAAATGACTTTCATAGTCTCTTGGAGGAAATAAATGGTGATTTAAAGTTATTCTGAGATGAGCAAGAAAACTCTTTAAAAAAGCTTTAGTTTCTAAAAACATGATTTTGAGGTGCCTGCCTGCCTGAGATCACCCAGAGGGTGTGTGACCTCCTGGACTGCACAACAACAGACTCAGTAAGGAAGGTAGCCTCGCGGGCGCCCTTGAAACACCCCCACGACCTCCCCCCCCGCTCTCAAACCTCCTGATTGGGCCAGTCCTTAGACCAACTCGGCAGAGGCATAGGTTCTCATGAAGGGTAGTTTTCTGAGCTCCCAACTTTGAACATTTTTAAAGAAAGGGCAGGGGAAACCTGTAATAGAACTGAGTGGAGTACAACCCTAAGGGTAGGGAAACTCAAGTTAGGCCTTGTACACTGTGTTCAGTCTCAGTCATGGGGAACTGCCATTGGCTAGCTGAGACCAGGGGATTCGGTTCTGCATATGGCTGTACATGTGGTATAAAATGAGATCAGACACAGCCTGAAAGAGGTCCTTCAAATTCTTTTCTTCTCTCTCTCTCTTTTTTCTTTTCCTCATTCCACCCTAAAATTTCTTTCTTTTTTCTGTCCTCTCTCTCCAACTCAGTCTCTTGCTCCACCATATTGTCCCTCATCTCCCTTTTTATTCCTGCTCCTGCCTTAACTCAGACTTCTTCTTTCACTATTTTTTGTTTTTAGAAGGGGTTTCTCTTTATGTTCTTTTCTCCACTCATTTTACCTCACTCATGGCTCTGTACCTTCAAGGGAAGGCAAGCGCCTGTTATTGTTAAGGGGATATATTCTTCTTCTTATTCCTGCACTCTCTCTATCCCCCCTGAAGTTAATAGCTTTGTAAAGATAGTAAGGTAATTCTACAACCTCTGGATTCACTTCAAACTTGCTCTAATTCTTTCACTTATCTAATCCTCTTGTTCTAAGTCTAACCCCCCATCCTAAATGGTAAAGATGCTATATTGAAAAGCATATTCACTGCAAACATACTATGGGATGCTTCTTGAAATTAATTTACTTCACATGAGTTAAAGGGGATACATTAATGACTACCACAAGTGGTCAGTTTGCAAGCTGTGCCTGATCCTATTGAGCTCCTGAATGTATCAATTGGGATAAAGGGTTGTGATTGATTTAAAGATTTGTTTTCTCTGATATTATGAAAATGAGGATGTCTATGAGTCATTAGAAACTCAAAAGCTAAAACACAACTATATTAGGAAGATTTAAGTAATACCCAGAAATTAAAGAAGGACAACCCAACAATAAAAATAAAAATGAGAAAACACTTAAGCAAGACACAAAAACAGATTTCCAGTTCACCAATGGCAAATAATAGGACAAATGAGGATGAAAAGTATGATAGTGAACCAACAGGACTCCCTGGACCCATAGCACAGGAGGTGACAAAACAGATCAACCAGGCTCTAGAAAAATTCAAATCAGAAACAATTCCCAGTTAACCAGAGAGACAATGAGCAAAATGGAAGTCATGATTCGAGACTCTAGAGCAGAAACTGACGAAAAAGTAGATGAGCTCAAGACCATGATAGAAGCCATGAAGACTCAGCATAAGAAATGGAAATAATGAATGCCCAACAAAGGAAAGAAATGGAATTCATAAAACAGATTCAAACAGATATCCAGGAGATTAAAAACTCTATTGAAAGTGTACGCAACAGAATAAAAGGATGTGAAGATAGACTCTCAGATATAGAAGATAGGATAGCAGTCAGTGACCATGAAAACAGAGGTCTCTTAAAAACAGTAAGGGATCATGAGAAATCAATCCAACAACTCCTAGACAATACAAAGAAAAATAACATAAGACTGATAGGAATTCATGAAAAAACAGGAGAAAACGCAAATGACATAAAAAAGCTCTTCACAAAATTAATGACAGAAAACTTCCCAAACAGAAGGGAAGAATTAGACATACAGATAAGTGAGGCATATAGAACCCCAACTAGCCACGATCAAAAAAAATCTACACCTAGACATATAATAATCAAGATTCCAGAAATCCAACAGAAAAACAAAATACTACAAGCAGTAAGAGAAAAGAAACAAATCACATGCAAAGGAAAGCCCATTAGAATCACAGCAGACTTTTCAACACAAACCCTTAGGTCAAGGAGAGCCTGGAGTGAGGTATTCCAAGTCCTAAAAGAAAAGAATCTCCAACCTAGACTTTTGTATCCTGCAAAACTCCCTTTCAAAATATATGGGGAAATAAGGTACTTCCACGACAAAGAGCACCTGAGAAATTTCATGAACACCAAACCAGCACTGCAAGGAATTCTAAACAATATCCTAGAAAAGGACAACGAAATTCACAATAACATGAGGCCCAACAGACCAAATCAAATAGGCAAGGCAAGAAACTAAAAGGAGATGGGAGAAAAAGTAAAAAGAGTCAACAAATGGACAAAAACATGACAAGAATAAGTCAAAATATATCAGTTGTAACCATCAATGTTAATGGCCTCAATTCACCAATCAAGAGAAACAGATTGGCAGAATGGATTAAGAAGCAAAATCCAACAATATGTTGTATACAAGAAACACACCTAGTGCAAAAGGAAGTCCATAGACTGAAAGTGAAAGGATGGAAAACAATTCTCCATGCGTCAGGAGTCCAGAAAAAAGCAGGGGTAGCAATCTTATTCTCAGATAAAGTAAATTTCAAACCAAAACTCATTAAGAGAGACAAAGAAGGACACTACATCCTTGTAAAGGGAACAATTCAAGAGGAAGAGCTGACAATCATAAACATATATGCACCAAATATAAATGCCCCCAACTATATAAAACAAATATTAAGTAACATGAAAAACCAAATAAGCACTAATACAATTGTAGTGGGGGATTTAAATACCCCACTATCACAAATTGACAGATCTACTAGGCAGAAAATCAACAATGAAATAATAGAACTGAACCAAGCTTTGGAACACATGGACTTAATAGATGTTTATAGAGTATTCCACCCCCAAAAACCAGAATATACATTCTTTTCGGCTGCACATGGATCATTCTCCAAAATAGACCACATACTGGCTCACAAAACAGGTCTAAATAAATGCAAAAAAATTGAAGTCATCCCCTGTTTATTATCAGATCATAGTGCAATCAAACTAGACATCAATAGCACAAGAAACTATAGAAACTTCACAAGCACATGGAAACTGAACAACACTCTCCTAAACAATCAATGGATTACAGAGGAAATTAAAGAAGAAATTAGACAGTTTTTACAAATAAATGAGAATGCCAATACAACATACAGGAATCTTTGGGACACAATGAAAGCAGTTCTACGTGGAATATTCATGGCATTGAATGCCCACACTAGGAAAACAGAGCAGGCTCAAATAAACAACTTGATGATGAAACTTAGACTCCTAGAAAAACAAGAGCAAGAAAAACCCAAAGCTCGAACAAGAGAGGAAATTGTAAAGATCCGAACAGAAATCAATGCAATTGAAACTAAGAAAATGATACAAAAAATAACTGAAACAAAGAGCTGGTTTTTTGAAAGAATAAATAAAATTGACAAACCCTTAGCTAATCTTATGAACAAAAGGAAAGAAAAGGCTCAGATCCATGCAATCAGGAATGAAAAAGGTGAAGTCACAACAGATCCAAAGAAATCCAGAGGATCATGAACACCTACTTTGAGAACCTGTACTCTAATAAAATAGAAAACACAGAAGTAATGAACAGATTTCTAGATACTTATGAATTACCAAAGTTGAACGAAGATAAAAACATTTTAAACACCCCAATCACAATCAGTGAAATTGAAAATGTAATTAAAAACTTACCAACAAAGAAAAGCCCAGGCCCTGATGGATTCACTGCTGAATTTTACAAGACATTTAGAGAAGAACTACTACCATTACTCTTCAAACTTTTCAATGAAATTGAAAGAGAAGCTATACTTCCAAATTCATTCCTGGAAGCAAGTATCACTCTGATTCCCAAACCAGAGAAAGATACAACCAAAAAGGAGAACTACAGACCAATCTCCTTAATGAATATAGATGCAAAAATCCTTAATAAGATACTAGCAAACAGAATACAGAGGATTATTAAGAAGATCATCCATCATGACCAAGTCGGATTTATTCCAGAGATGCAAGGGTGGTTCAACATACGAAAGTCAGTGAATGTAATACATTATATTAACAAAGTCAAGGACAAAAACCATATGATCCTCTCAATAGATGCAGAAAAAGCATTTGATAAAATTCAACACCCATTCATGATAAAAACCCTGCAAAAAATTGGAATAGATGGTCTATACCTCAATTTAATAAAGGCTATTTATGAAAAACCATCAGCCAACATCATATTGAATGGCCAAAAACTGAAAACCTTCATGTTAAAATCAGGAACAAGACAAGGATGCCCAATATCATCACTTCTCTTCAATATAGTTCTGGAAACATTAGCCACAGCAATTAGACAAGAGAAAGAAATTAAAGAGCCCATCCGTTGGAAACTGGATAAAGAAGTTGTGGTTTTTCTATAAAATGAAATATTACTCAGCCATAAGGAATGAGAAAATAAATTCATTCATAGGAAAATGGATACCTATTGAAGATATACTCCTAAGTGAAATAAATAAGTCACACATGTGTAAATACCGAATAGTTTCCCTGGTGTAAATAATCTGCAACAATGCATAAGATTCTAATAAGATTACTGACATTTAGAAATGGGAAGAAAGGAGCTAAAGGTGTAGGGAAGGTGGGATGGGTAGGGGAAGAGAAAAAAGGGAAAAGAAAAAAAATGTGAATGAAAAGATGAAAATAAAGTGTTTGTAGATGGGGAGGGGAGGAGGGGGTGAAGGGAGGGCAGAGGTAAGGGGAAGAAATGAGAATCAAGACTTGTCATGTAGAGGTACAAGATCCCAACAATGAATGTAACTGTACTGTATCCCTAAAATGTACCAATAAACTCAATTAAAGCTGAAAAAAATAAATAAATAAAAACATGATTTCATGTAACTTCCCTTTACCCACAATGCTTTGGAGCATTATGAGTCCTTAGTAGAAGCTATCCTCACATTTGGTTCAACCTCAGGGCAAAGATAAAGGACACTGTCTGGAGGCAGAAAACCAGTCAAAGGGGACTTAAGAATGAAATTCGCTTCATCTCCTCTCATTCTTGCTCTATCCCATAGAATTCAAAAAAGTCTTGAACAAGTTGTTAAGTTATCACAGTTCCTAAAATGTAGCAATGTCTGTACCTCCCTCAGGCATTAACCAGCAATGGTCTACCTGTGTGCCTGATTTTTCATTACACCTGTATCTCTTCATCAACCTGTTCATACAGTACATCACTGATTCAGGAAGGCAAGAGACTGTGCCTGGCATTTGTGTATACAATAACACATGCAAACAACACAAACAATGGCTTCCTCTTCTGTCCATGTAACTCTAAACACAGAATCCATAGATTTAAAAAAAATTGACCCAGCCAGATCTAAGTTGTGTTTCAGTAAGTCATCACAAGTGGCAAATGGCAGTTCCTGATGGTTTTCTATAGCACACTGTACATAGTACTTTTTAAAAATCTCACTTTACCCTTTCCAGATAACCCAGTGAGATGTGCAGTAGTATTCTGAGGGAAAGCAAGGAGGATTATTTTTATAGGCATAGTCTTGAAATAGCAATATTTGGAATTCCAAAGTTGTAGGTGCCAGAACACAGTGCAGGAATCCTTTGCCAGTGGGCCTGGGAGTGGGATGAGGGTTGTTTGTAGCTCAGACTATGGAGGAGACAGAGTGGCCCAAGATCACTGCAGGCATTTACCAAGGCCACCTACCATGGGAATTAGGTCCCTGCAGGTTTTGAGAACTACACTGGGAACTTAGAGATCAAGAAGTGCTGCATTGAGCTCAACGTGTACTATATTTCAAGTTCCCATTAACTATCCTAATGTTTGGCTTGTGACCTATCCTGATTCTGATACTGTGCCCATCTGCTCCGACAGTAGCCACCCAGAAACACTGGACAATAGCTTCGTGGAGTGGCAGGTGGAAATGCAGGAGTTTTGTCCCAGTGATGAGGTTGTGCTGGTCAGCTGTAATCTGTATCTGGGACCAACCTTGCTACACTGAGAAAGCTGTCCAAGCAGAGGCATACCCCATCACATGTGAACAGGGCAGTGAGCTAGCTGAGAAGGTGCCTCATTGTCCTGAATGTTGAGTGCTCCTCCTTGTCTTCTGAGCACCGTATCAGGTATATCTTCCACATGGCCACATTGGCTTCCCCTGGCCATGGCTACAGGGAGCTGCACCATACTGACTCACACTGGAGACTGCAGTGATCCAGTCAGCTATTAGGATGGGACAATTCAGGGTAAGAGGCAGACACCAGATAGAATCAAGAGCTGCTACCCCATGTGAAAGACTGCAGTTGGGCAGAGTCCAAGGAGGGATGGTGGAGGGCATAGTTGTTCCCCTGCCTGCATCCAGGCTTCCTGACCTCCTGGAAGACTGGGAAGTCCAAGCAGGCAGAGCCAGCAATGTCCCTGGCCAGCAGAGTGGAGGGCAGAAGAGTGTTGTCATCTTCCACACCCTTATTCCCCCTCCCCTCTGCTGAAGTTTAGGAAGATAACAGGGAAGCATCTGGGGCCATGGAACAGGATAGGCCAGGTGATCACTAGAGGAGCTAGCATCAAGCACTGGTCTTGGTTGATTCTCCGATATGCAGTGTATAGCTACATGAAGAACATCTCCCCTCCTACCTCTGGTCTCCATGTCGTCCCAGTCCTGACTTCCTTCCTAAAGGGAAGTGTCCACTGTAAAACTCTTCTTTCCCCCTGGTTCTGGGAATTTAACTCAGGGCCTTCAAACTTAGCTACATTCCCAACCCATACTTATTTTAATTTCTTTTTATTTTTAAATCTTTTAAATTTTAAATTTTTAAATTTTATTTTGAGGCAGGGTCTAACTGAGTTGCCCAGGCTGAGATCTTCTTGCTTCAGCCCCCAAGTGCTGGAATCAGTTATGCGCCACCATGCCTGGCTTCTTCTCAACCCTCTAACTGTTCTAACCCTCAGGAGACATGCACTAACCAGCCCTAGCTTCCCCTTCCCTTTCCTTAAGAATTGTCAAATAAAACTTGCTTATGTCCATGGTGGATAGGACTTCTGACTCAAAACCTAAGGTGATACCTATGGGCCACAGTTGTATCCTCTTCACTTTGTCACCACATGCTAGACAGGGGCCCTACAATCATACAGAGTTACCAGCCATGAGGATGGGTAGCATTTCAATATTCCCATAAGCTATATAGAAAATAAATCTTAAAATCACCTTGAGAAAGAGGGAAGCCTCTGCTTTAATTATGAAGTAGTTAGCTGATTACCTAAAACCTGAAAATGAAGATGAAAAACAATGTCACTTGATATTGAAAATATTTATGGGCATGGACAGTTACCTTTAAGTATTAAAGTTCACATTTATTCTAATTATAAAAAAGATGACTATTTTAAACTTCCTATGAATATAAGAACAGAATGATATAGTACAAAATAGCAGCAGTATCTCACTGCTATAGCTCTGATATGTTATTTATAATTTTCACTTCATAAATTTTCTTTGCAATTTCTCATTTTTCTAAGTTGGATGACTGAACTAAATAACAAAATCTGGTTTTTCTACAATTAGTTTCTTTGTGGTAGATACTGATATTCTGTACTTAAAAGGATTTTCCTCCCACATAGCCTAAGTATGCTGTAATTTTAAAAAATGAAATGCTATTTTTAAAATAGCTGTGAAGCTATTGAACATATAAGGGGTATACTATCTTAGGTAAACAAAAAAGGTCATGAACTTGGAAGGAAATCTATATGTTTTAAAATAAGATCTTGTAAGTAGAACAAATCATTACTTTTAGAAATACATGTTCAAATTTATTCATTTTACAAATAAGAACATTAAGTCTGGAGAGGCAGAATGACTTTCCCCTAAATGACAAAGAATGTACAGTATATGAGAATAGGAATTAAGTCACCTCTTCATCAGTCCAGTACAATCACTACCTTACTACAGAAATATTCACTAGTACAAAATGAGTTTTAGTCTTTAATATAGTACATAACGCCTATATCTTTTCTCTCTGCTTATCATATCATGTGTCAGCTGAAAGGGATGAAAAACAAACTTGCAGTTGAAATCTTGGCCACTCCTACACAATTAAATTACTTTCAACATACACATGCAACGAGAGAGAAAATATTGCTTTATTTTGGAAAAACAAAGAGTAGTTTGTGGTGTATTAATAATTAATAAGCAAATTTCTATTTTATCAACTTGTTCCACATTCCTAGAAAAAAATTTCCTTGTGATATACCTTGGTAGAAATCTGAGGAGGGAAACACCAAGTCCTTGGGGACATGTTCTATATGGAAACTACAAAATGAAACACATGTCTAAATTTATTTCCTTAGCCATTCAGTGGTAATTTTTTTGGAATTGAGGGAAGAGACTGGGCACAAAGAAACAATAAACCCGAAGTAGCATTGAAGGGTTGTGAACAAAAGGACAAAAGTGAAAGTATTGGTGGAGTATCTAGAGTCCTTCAGAGAACAGTAATGTTTAATTATAATTTCGCTATTCATTAGCAATATACATTCCTACTATTGAATCAAAACAAAAACATGCTAAAATTAGGGGAAAGAATGCCAAACTTTGTGTATTCATTAAAGCTTTGGGCAGACAGATATTATTAAAAGGAGAGTTATTTGGATTTATTTGATGTCTGAGAGAAGGGACATAAAATAGAGAATCCAATTGAGTTAGAAGTTCAGTACAAGACGTTAAGAAGTTCTGACATTGTGAAATGCAAGTCCAATTCTTCCAAGCATCCATGGCCCATTAAAAGAAACACTGGCTTCATTATTTTTGTGATAAAATTGTAGCCCAATTTGCATTGAATTCACAAAAAAGTCATGATCCTTGCTGCTATCTGGGCTGTGCTAGTACAAATCATGTGTATAAAAATAAAAGTATAGACTCCCTAAATTTCATTATCATATTGTATTTGACAAAAACAGGGGTGGCTCCTATCTTTTAAGTTCCGCTGAAATTTGCTTTGTTGTTGTTGTTGTTGTTTTTTAATTCATTAAATTGGGTATACAATATGATGACATGCGTCCTTGGGAATTTGTACCTTTATGTGATGCATCTTAGTTCTTAGTTTTTGCCTCATTCCCCTGCCCTCCCTTCAACCCATTCACCCCTTCCTATTTACAAAGACTTTGTTTCTGTTTTTTCCTTTTGAAATTGCTTTGGTTTATTTTAGTTAGTTTGTGACATACGTGATGCTAAAGTGTTTAGGGTATAAATTTTTGGGTAATTAAAAGCTTATTTCAAAAATTTGACTGTAGAGAAAATATTAGAATGATTACAATCATATGCAGAGCAATTTTTTAAAATTATATCATCTGCAAAATTAGGTTGAACACAAAAGGAAAACATGGCTTCAGCTATCATATAAAAAGAAAAATAGATAGAATTTAACAAATATGGGAGGTAAATACTGATCTGAATATTGTAAAGATTATACCAATCTATGACAAACTTCAGAATTCAAATAATTACTTGAACAAAAGACATAAAGATGTTATTTTTTTAAAAGAGAAAATTGAAATAACTATCTGAAAAACATACAAACAATGAAGTTAAAGCATGGTATTTTCATTACACGATAAATAGGTAAAAGCAACTTATTTTGGGATAAGATTTCATACTGATCAGCAAAGCATTTAACTACCAGAATGTGGATAAATTTGGTTAGATGTGAAATTTGCAGTGTGAAGAAGGAGATAACTAGTACTTCTGTTCTAATGACCATATTTACTCAAGAATCACAAACAAGTATATACTTTAACCTAGGAATTTAAAGGAAATCATGCCTTAAAATAAAATAAAATCTATCCTAAACACTAAGGAAAGGACAGAGAAGTAGATTATGAAATAAACTTGTAAACATAATTTTAAATGCTAAAAATGACAATTTAATATAATATACAGTGTTCTGATTAGGCATCAACAGTAAGATTGACAAAACTGAAACAACTTCTGTTAGCATAAATTTGGACATGCCCTCAAGCATGTCCTTATAGCATATTTTCTAATTATTTATTTATTGGGGATCTATTATTTTTATCCAACTATAGATGAATGCTAAGTGTTCCACCTTCTTTCCTCCATGTGTATTTTTGTATACATTTTTTATTTTATCCATTCTGGTAGTTTTGTATAGATATCACACTGTGGTACTAAGTAGAACTTCAGGTGATTTATGTGTAATATCTATTTAATCTCCAATAAACTCATGTGGAAACAACCATGACCGCAGAGTCTGAGCTCCTAACTTTATGCAAGAGCTGCCTCAAAAGTACTACATCAGTGCTCTATTTTGTTCTGCAGATCACCACACTGGAATAATTACTTTAGTGAAAGAGATTAAGTCAATCATTCTTTCCCATTAGTTCAAAATATTAATCAAACTGATGTGTCTTCCCCTTTAACCTATTAACATTTATTAATTTGTTTTTTTAAGCACTAAGATATTAACATCCAAGCTGAAATATCAGTTAGCATGACCAATGAAACAAAAAAGAAAAACTTTACAGCTAGCATCCAAATATAATTAGAAACAATTTAAAGTTTTAATAGTAAGACATGTGTTAAATGTCTCTCTTACCACACCTGTAAATATATTAGTGGCAAAGCTAAGAGTTAACCCATCTATAAGGCACATAAATTTGCTTTTTCAATTGTTCTGTGTAGAATTTGGCTCAAGATTGTAAGAAATTTTATTCATAGCAACAAACAGAGATAAAATCAGTGCCTGTTCCCTCTATCTTTTTTAAAATTTTTTAAAAAATCAATTGATAAAAAGAATTAAATATACTTATGGAGGACAGTGTAATGTTTTGAAGTACACATACATACTACAAAAATATTAGATCAAATCAAACTAATTATACCCTAACCTCACCTATTTTCATTCGTTGTGTGTTTAGAATGTTTAAAATGTAGTAATTTTGAAATATTCAATACATTAAGTATCTTCATCATGATGATCATTAAAATTTATTCTTCCTTTAAAACTAAAACTTTTTGTCCTTTGATAGCATCTCTTCTTTCTCCAGCCTCTAGTAACCATTTTTCTCAATCCTTTTTTTTTTTTCTTCAGATTTCGTACATAAGATCATGAAGTGTTTCTCTTTCTGTGCCTAGTTTATTCTACTTGGAATAATGTCCTTCAGGTTGTAAATGACACAGAACTTCCTTCATTTTTAAGGCTCCCTAGTTCCTTTGTCTTCCTGATTATTTCTGTCTACATTCATTAAATAAAGCAAAAAGCTTAAAAATTCCCCAATTTATGATGAATTGCATTGTATTACAGTTTTCTTTTAACCTTTGATTATCAGTTACTTATAAATAACTTCCTCCTTTTGTTGCTATTACATGACTCTCCCACACCATATATAGTAGATAGAATTTAACAAATGTGGTACTTCAACTTTCTGGAGAAGACAAATTAATTTCAAAAATAATTTATAATCAACAAATGACAAAGTGTAACCATTTATTTTATAATTTTTATTACAATTTTTAGTTACCATGATCAATATTAGATGTTGGGAAGAGGTAACATTTCAGAATGCAGAGTTCTTTAAACGTATGCAGCAAAAAGTAAGGGGAAAGAGAGAAGTAAACAAGTATGAAAAATAAATTTATAATTGGGGAAATAAAATTCATTCCATTTGAAGCTTAAAATTCATGTCCATAACAGAGCAATATTTTAACTACAAAGTATTCTGAATACACATATATTAATAAAATTATTATAAATCATAAACACTTGTGGAAAGTTTATCTTTATTGCACTCCTTTTAGAATTTGGCCATTAAAAACTGTGACCTTGTACATGGGTTTGAATGAATGGATATCTTTATGAGCTGCTTGAAAGGAGAAAATGAATAATGTTCATGTAGCTCAATCCACATTGTAGTTTTCACAAAATGCTAACTAGTGTTAAGAATAGTCCAGCAAAAAAAAAATCACCGAAACCAGCATTATTTTAATGAAAACTAGTGCATCCTCTAGCTATAATGGACAAGCACTGGAATTTTGTAGTGTCAAAATGTAGAGAAGGACAGGTATTATTCTGTTTGAAAAGCTAAGCTTCATTATAAAAGCAATAATCTAGAATGTCGTAATGTGATACTGAGATCACCACAAACAGATCATTCAAATCAAACACTCAGGGCTTTGTTTAAGCTTTTGTTTTCTGTTTTCAAGAGAACTATAAGTGGGTAATTGAGTCTAATTTCTTATCTTGTTCCATAGTTACACATTTGAGTGATTGGGCAAATTTAATACACTAAAATCTTCTACAATATGATTCCACTGCTGTTAAACATTATCACAGTGAAATTCTTGTACAATGTTTATAATGTTTATCTACAAATCTTTCAAAATCATTCCTTGATTAATCTGAATGATTATAAGTATAAAAATTCTAATGTTAATATGTAAGAAAGATCAAAGCATAGGTCTATAATTATATCTTAAATTCATCACATGTAACTCAAATTATCCATTTAGTGATCAACATTTCACTTTAATTTATTAATTTACAATGATTTGATGTACACTTTTATAAGGCTGAAATTACTTTTTCTTTCTAACACTTTCACGCATGTTTAAAAGTTTCAAATACATTCTTTCTATTCTCAAATAGAAAAGAAATATGAGAAATTTATCATTTATAGTGATGTGATATTAAATAGTGTGCCATGAACAAATTAAGTTGAATCATTCTTAACAAGAAAGAAATACTCAGACAACTAATATCTATACTATGAAATCATTTCTCATATTATTCATATAAGTAAAGCATCTCCCCATAACAGACAATTATCAAGTGTGTCACTAAGCTAGTAGTGACAAGTAGATCTGTGTCCTTAATATAATTACACAAATATGCAAGATATATATCATTTTTTAAACAGTAAATTCTAAAACAAACAGAAATTGTCAATTTTAACAGAAATTTTGGTTTAACACTAGACTTTTTAGGAGAAAAAATGAATTTATTGGGCTAAATTAGGTGAATGTTTTCAAGTAAGATGTTAAGTGGAAAATAATTTTCACACCATTCTTAATCATAAATCTTTGTCAAACAAATCAATGCACGTTACCTTCTGTTTTTGGAGTTTTCCTCCTTTATAAAATATATCTTCATAAAATAAATGAAACTACCACATACCCTTGATAATACAAAAACTAATGGTAACATACCTGAAATGCCTTATTTATAGTATTTTTATATTTATTGTTTTATATCTCTATAAATCCTAACTTTTATCTTTTGCTGAGTAAATTCTAAGAAATCTGGTGCAATTAATTTGTGTATTAGAAATATATATTCACTATATCATGGTGGTTTTTAAAATCAATTGGACTCAAAGTATTACAAAAGATTTGCAATGCCTGAACAAATATTTAATAATATTTTTTTAAAACAGTCATACATATAGCTGGAATTTATAAACTCTTCCATACAAAGACTGATTCAGGAAAAAAAAATAGCAGAATGGGAGTACTTTGCTTTTATATCTATTTTTTAAATAACTGTGATCTATAGTCAGAGTTAGGATTAATGCTATATTTTGTGAGTGGCTATCAACACATTGATATTAAAGAACCCAAAGTCTAGAAAATAACTAGTTCAACAGCGATAAGCACCCATGAACTGGGTGCACAAGAACAGGTAGGAAAGAGTAAAGGATAAAGAAAACTTCATGCTGGATGGCAACAGAGTCAGAGAAGAAATGCCATGGGAGGTGGTGTTTGAAATCAACCTTGAAAGATGAGAAAGAGAACTGAGTGCCAAGGAGTATGGAGCTCATTTCTCACAACACACTTATTCATGCTTAGTAGTATCTTACAGAAAACAGTACTGGGTGAGAGAGAAATTAGGGAAACAATTCCTTTTACAATAGCATCCCAAAAAAATGAAGTATCTAGGAATCAATCTAACAAAGGAAGCAAAAGACCTCTACACTGAAAACTACAGCAATCTGAAAAAAGAGATTGAAGAGGATATAAGAAAATTGAAAGACAATCCTTGCTCCTACGTCGGAAGAAGCAGCATAGTGAAGATGGACATATTTCCAAAACTGTTATACAGATTCGATGCAATCCCAACTGAAAACCCAACCATATATTTCACTGAACTAGAAAAAACAATCCAAAAATTCATTTGGAACCAGAAGAGACTTAGAATAGCAAAAGCAATTCTAGGCAAAAGAGACATGACAGGGGGTATCACAATCTCCAACTTGAAATTATAGTACAGAGCCACTGTAATAAAAACAGCATGGGACTGGCAAAGAAACAGACCCGAGGATCAGTGGAATAGATTAGAAGATGCAGAAACAACTCCAGACATTCTCAGCTACATCATCTTTGACAAAGGAGCCAACCATCCTCACTGGAGGAAAGATAGCCTCTTCAATAAATTATGTTGGAAAATCTGGATTTCAACATTCCAAAGATTAAAATTAGACCCCTATCTTTCACCATTCACTACATTAAAATCCAAGAGGATTAAAGATCTAAATATTAAAACAGGAACACTAAACTTGCTGGAAGATAAATTAGGCAGAACTCTCAAAACTATCCGCATAGGAAAAGACTTGATGAACAAATCTTTAGTAGCATGGAAACTAGCACAAAGACTCAACAACTGGGATCTCACACCTTATCAAAAAGCTCTGTACTGCAAGAGAATCCACCAACACAACTAACAGACCACCTACAATGTTGGAAAATATTTTTACCAGCTGTTCCTCAAAGAAAGGACTATTATCTAGAATATATAAAGAACCCAAAACAATCAGCCCCCCCAAACATAAAGACCCAATTTGAAAATAATGAAAAGGTAAATGGTACACATCACTTTGTATTGTGAACAATTCAACACGTCTAAAGAACATCTAGAATTGAAACAGGAGAGTCAATATTTCAAATTCTTGTTTGCTGAAATGAGAATGAAACCATTTGACAAATTGTGGTCAATATTTTTATGACAGGTTAGATTAGTTTTTCCTAAGGTTCTGGTTGATGCTTATGCAACAGATGCTATAGTCTTGATTTCTCTCTCATTAGGAGAGCTTTTGAGTTCTCTCCTTTCAAGAGTTTCATAATCTGTGAACAAACACTTGGTAATGCTACTAAGAGGACCCTGTAAGATCTTCATGGCGTGAAGAATTCACTGTGGAAGTGAATAATTTCACCTGCTAATTTAGGTTAAGTTTATGTTGCTTCCTATTTTTTAAATTAATTTCATTGGTACATTTAATGTATACGATATAAGGGCGTTCGTTGTTGTAAATTTGTTCCTTTACATAAACAGCCTTGGTTCTTAATTTCTCCCCGTTCCCCTTCTCCCCCTTCCACCCCTCCCTCTCACCCTTTCTGCAAAGACTTTGCTTCCACTACGTTTAATTTTCTCATGTTAATCCCATTGCCTTCTTTCCTTTCCCCTACCCCTCCCATTTCCCCTTCCTCTTTGTCCCTTTACTTCCTATTTCACATTGCCTATTATACCTTTCAGTCTTCATTTACACTTTCAGTTTCTCACACTAGAGAAACTATTCCATAATTCCACGTATATGTCTTGTTTATATCACTTAGGAGTATCGCCTCCGTGTGCATTCACTTAGCTATAAATGTCTCTAATTTTTTGTTTTTTATGGCTGATTACTATTCCATTTTACTTTTTAAAAAAAAAAAAAAAAAAACTTCTTTATCCAGTCTCCCATTGATGAGCTCTTGGGCTGCTTCCAAATTGTAGCTATTACGAATTGCGCTGCTATGAACATTTGTGCATATATATCACTATGGCATGATTATTTTAATTCTTTAGGGAAGATACCCAGAAGAGGAATATCAAATGGCACTTCCAATCCTAGTTCTTTGAGGTATCTCCGTACTGCTTTCCACAGTGGTTGCACCAATCTACACTCCCACCAGTGGTGGAGAAGTTTTCTATTTAATAATGTAATGGAATGTCTCCCAGATCTGCGAATCTGCATTCCTGGAGAACATCAAGTCATCTAAGATCTAGTCTTTCCCTCAGAGAGGTTTATATATAGATAAATACATCAACTTTCTATCCACTTCTACTCTAGATGAGGTCTCATTCAGAGATCTTTCTGTCCATCCTTTTAACAAGTTTCTCTTACCACCTAAATTGTTTACTCAAAGCAATTTGTGTGATTATTGGCTTAAAGAGTGAACATGGTCTCCTATGGGCACAGGTAATAACTGTTTTGTTTACTTTTTATTTCTCCACTACCAACTTCAAAATATGAAAGGTAGTGGGAGATACCTATTGAAGGTTTTGTAAAATAAATGAAGACTATAATTCAGAATATGTAAAACTGTATAACATAGAATTTAATAGCATGAAATTTTAAAGAGAAAATTTTGACTTTGAGTCTCTCTCTCACACTCTCTGATGTGTTATATAGATATATTTTCTCAAGAAAGTAACTTTTTTGATGCTTAGTTTCCTCATGTGAAAAAAAAATGAATGCCCCATGTGAAAAAAAATGAATATAACAAACTTTCTATAAAAAATGTAATCATTGTGTATTGCAATAAAAAAGAGATGTGTATGTGCTTTGTTCCCACTTTCTCATAGCACTGAGCAATCAGACCCAAGTTAACAGCACATCCTTTAATGTGGGTGATAATTTTAATCACATGTTGCAAAATGTTGGTTCACATGACATTTTTCAGCTGGCCAGCATTTCTCAATGTATGACACTGTGCTGAGACTAACATTCAGAAGTGACTTCTTTGGCACAGTGAAACCAGAAAACTATCATGCCAGCCACTTCATCCATACATATACCAACACAAAATGACAAAGTCAATTCTCTTGTATCTAATCATTCGAAGATTAAAATAGTTCTACATCTGTCATATTGATTGGCAACAAGAGTATACATAAGAATCCTCATGCACATCCACCTGGAAACTGTGCCACACTCCCCCCCCCAAAAAAAAAATCCTTGCCTTGTTATCAACATCAGTAAACTAGTTGACCTGTTTGCATACTATGGCGAATAATTAATCTTTTAACAATTGTGCCTCAATATCCTTTTCTATTTCACCAACTCCTCCAGTTATGGCTCTAGTTGAAGGACAAATGTGTACCACTTTTTGAACTGCAACTTCTCCTAAAGGTTCATTGAAAATGTCCTTATCAGCAGTCGGGATCAACCCTTCACCAATGTTGAAAGGGCTTTAATAATGCAGTAAGCCACTAAACACGATGCTTTCAATGCAAACCCATTTAATGAAGTGGTGGCCTTCAACAATTTCTTCTTCTGTTAGTGTTTATGCTTCTTTCATTTGAAAAACTCCAGAATCTGTTCACACACAGTATTTGATCTCGGTGTGGTAAAGAAATTTTGAAAGTTTGATGGCTTAGTTGGCTAACTGGTTGTCACATACCATACAAAGCACATTTAGAGAGTATGAATCACTGTTGCAGTGAATCCAAAATTTAGGACCCTTGGAATATCCTTTGAAACCCAGCTTTTTACTGTTGGCAGTCTTAGAGTCTTCTGCTACCTCATCATCAATTTCTCCTTTTCAAAGAGGCTGTCCTGTGATATTTTTACTCATTTTTGCTAAAGTAATCTTATAGGTAAACCAAAACTGTGACTGAGACAAATGCATAGTGTGGAAAAAAGACTCAGACAGAAGTAGTAAGTGAGCAGGTAGGCTATGTCTAGACTAAAATAAGTGTCAAATTCTTTTTTTTTCCAGCTTTAATTGAGTTTATTGGTACATTTTAGGGATACAGTACAGTTACATTCATTGTTGGGATTTTGTACCCCTACATGACAAGTCTTAATTCTCATTTTTCCCCTTACCCCTGCCCTCCCTTCACCCCCTCCTCCCCTCCCCATCTACAAACACTATTTTCATCATCTCACATTTTTTTCTTTTCCCTTATTACCCTTCCCCTACCCATCCCACCTTCCCTACACCTTTAGCTCCTTTCTTCCCATTTCTAAATGTCAGTAATCCTATTAGGAGTGTCAAATTCTGACTTGAATCCTTCCACCAGATGCAGCTGTACACCTGAAGTACATCAATGCACTTTTCACACTAAAGCCTACTACCAGATCCCGCTTCCTTGGCACTTGCCTCTCACTGACAAATTTTTTTTTCTTTTTTTTTTTTTTTTTTG
>NW_022900926.1:83806124-83828966 GCF_012274545.1 Fukomys damarensis | reverse complement strand
CCTTTCCTTGTCTTTCCTCTTCCTGCCAAATTTTTTTTTTTTTTTTTTTTTTTTTTTAGTCTATAAGCAATTGACCTATTATGACCTCTGTGTAGTCAAACCACTCCACTAATGTTAATCTGTTTTTGCAGCCACTCAGTGCTAGCATCACCATTTCAACTCTTCTGAGGCTTGAGATTCTCCTAAGAAGGATAACACCAAGATCTCTTGTAGGTGGCGTTCATGGTAGAGTTCACCTCTATGAGAATCTCAGGCTGCCACTGATCTCACAGGAGATGGAGCTCAGGCAGCAATGCCAATGATAAGGAGTGGCTGTGAATATAAATGAAAGCTATGCTTGCTTATCTCCTGCTCACCTCCTGCTGAGTGGCCTGGTTCTTAACAGGTCACAAGCCAGTACTGGTCCATGACCTGGTGGTTTGGAATCCATGATATTGATTATATAAATAGTTATATAGCTTGTTTTGCTTTCGGGTTTCTAGTTAGTTCTACAGCATAGTGACCTGTAAAATGTTTAAGCCAAACCATGTTATACACCTTGACTAAAGTCAACTAAAATTACCAAGTGACTCCTCATCACTAGAGTGATCAACTTGTCTCCTTTCTCCTAAAAATCTTCTACTGAAAAAGTTCTATGTCCCAAGAATTCCATCAGTATCAAACAAACACAGATGCTTTTCATTGTATCTATCATGTGCAGAAAAAGAAAGGTTCTACCTTTCACTAGGAAAACAACATGATTGTGTTCCTGTCATTTCCTTATATATCATGTTCTATCTCCCTTTACCTTGCTCACTCTATTCTAGTGACAATGACCATCTGTTAACATATTCAGCTTGCTTCTGCTTTACATATGTGTTCAATAATTGAATGAACATGATAAAAATAGTAAACCAAGAGACAGTGAGGATGTCAACACGTTTTAAGAAACTAATAGGGGGCTGGGGTTTTAATTTAGTGGTGCCATGCCTGCCTCATAAGTTCAAAGTCCTGAGTTCAATCCCCAGTACTGGAAAAAAATAATAATAATAGGTATAAGAAAAGATAAAAAGTCAAATTATATAACTATCAAAAAACTCAACAAATAATGAAAGGGTAGAGGAAAAGGAAATAAGGAAAAAGAAAAAATATGAGAAAAGGAAAAAATGGAAAAAAAAGTCTTAGTAAATAGGGGAGCAGGGTGTGGGGTGAAGAAAGGGCAGAGGTATGGGGAAAAAATGAGAACCAAGACCTTTCAAGTAAAGGTGCATGATCCTAATGATGAATGTAACTATACTGTGTGCTTAAAAAGTACCAATAAGCTCAATGAAAAAAATTAAATTAAATTAAAAATTTTTTTAAATTTAAAAAACAACAAATCAGAAAGGAATACAGAAACAAAAAAAAACCACAAAACAGCAAAATAAAATTAACAAAATGAAAAAGTCTTTACCTATTATTAACTTTAATTATACTTAGATTAAATGCTCTAAAAACACAGTAGATAAATGGATAAACAATTTAATGAAAAAATGAGATCCAGCAATACACTACATACAAGAGACCAACTTTAGCTTTAAGAACACATATAAGCTGAAAGTGAAGGGATGGGAAGAAATAGTCTGGATAGGTGACATATGAATTACAATGTTTAATTTTATATGTCAACTTGACTGACTTATTGGATAAGCCTGTAATAGATAAAACATTGCTTTTGGAGGAATATGTCAGAATGTTTCCATTTGAATCATAGACTAAGTAAAGGAAATTCATCTTCAACATTAGGGTGGACATCAATCCAGAGTAAAATCAGGAAAAAACAAAAAAAGAAAGGAATATTTGCTTTCTCATCTGAAGCTAAAATATCCATCATTTCCTATCCATGGACCTCAGATTCCCAGATTCTGTGACTTTCAGATTGTAGGATTTAACACAACACAAACCCTTTCCTTTAGCCTCTGTAGACCTTCAGCCTTAGTCTGAGAATTATACCTTTGGATCAACTGATCTTCAAGCCTTTGGAACTGAACTGAACTACATCACTGACATTCCTGGTTCTCTAGCTTTAGACATTGTATTTGTTGACCTCCGTAATTGTGTGATTCAATTCTCAAAATATTTTGCAAAAAGAGAGGTCATTGTAATTGGTTTATTTTTATCAAGAAGACACAATTTAAAGCAGATAGATAGATAGATAGATAGATAGATAGATAGATAGAGGATAGATAGATAGATATGATATTGAAATAGACTAAATATTTCCAGAATGAAAAGAAGAAACAGACAGCAATATTCTAATAATAGCAAAATTAATACACCACTTTTAACAACAGGTAGATCATCTGTACAGAAAAATAGTATGGTAATTTATATAATAATGGAAACAGCATATTAAAATATAGAATGCAGAAAAACAAGCTTTAATGTGGAAGTTCATGGCAATTAATTAAGAGGGTAAAATAAGTTTAAAATAACCTAATGCTATAATTAAAGGAATAAGAAGAAAAGAACAAACTAAGACCAAAGTTAGTAGAAGAAAATTAATAATACAGACTAGAGAACAAATAAATGACAAAGAGAACAGAAAGACAATTTAAGTTACAAGCAAAACTAACTACAAGTTGGGTTTGAAAAAAGATAAATATAATTGATAAACCTTTTCCTGCACTAACTTGGAAAAAAGAAGGAAGATACAAGTAAATAAAATAATAAACAAAAAAGGATACACTACAACAAATATCTTATTATTTTTATACTTTACACTAATGTGAAAGAAATGGATCTTTATGCCAATGATACAAATCAACAATTGTGTGTTTCCTTTAAGTACAGTAGTCAGCAAATTTCCTGAGATGTTCAGTACTTAATATAAAACAAGTATTGTTTTAGATGATTTTACTAAGCTGTAGACTGTTTTTTTTAGATCATTTAAGGTATGATAAGCTAATTATAATATTTTGTATGTTAGAGATGTATTTTCAATGTCTACTGTTTTTAATATACAATATATTTATACGTATACTACATTGAAAGTCAAAAGGCATCTCTACATATAATTACACTTTTTATAGAATCACCAAGTATGGGGAAAGGATTGTCTCTTAAATAAATGGTCTTTGGAAAAAATGAATGCTTTCATGCAAAAGAATGCTATCATACACAAAAATTAAGATGGATTAAAAACTTAAATGCAAGGCTTCTAATTGTAATATTCCTGAAAGAAAACATAGAGGGAAATCTTGACATTTGTCTTGGCAATTATTTTTTAATATGACATCAAAGGCACAGGCAATAAAGTAAAAATAAGCTAGTAGGCTACATCAAAATTTTTTAAAATCTTCACAGCAAGAAATCAACAAAATAAAACAGTATTCTATGGAATGTGAGAAGATATTTGCAAACCATAAATCTGATAAGTTCAATAACTAGAATATAAAAGGAACATATACAACTCAGTACAAAAATAGAATATTTACAAGTGAGCAAAGGACCTGAATAGACATTTTTCCAAAGGAGATGTACACATGGTTAATAAGTTTGTGAAAGATGCTCAACATAATTGACCATAATTAAACCACAGTAGTACCTCAGTTTACAAACTTAATTTGTCTTGCCATTTGGGGTAAGATGACTATGTTTGTGTTTGTGATGGGGAAGATGGCCATGGTCATGTTTGTCACCTGATGTAAAGTTTTCAAACAGAAGCAAAATTTAGCCAAACATTTCTGTTTGAACGCCAAATTATTTGTAAAGAGTAGCATTCATGAATGAAGGTATCATTGTTTAAATCAAAATCAAAGTCAGATATTTTATTCATACTTGTTAAAATGGCTTTTATCAAAAAGACGAAGACATAGCAAGGATTGGCAAGGATATGGAGAAAAGGAAACTCATACTCTCCTGGAGAGTTTGAATTGGTACAGCCAGCCATTATAGAAAACAGTATGAAATGGCTTCAAAAATAATAAACATAGAACTACCATACAATCCCCTAATCCTTTTTCTAGGCATATATGCAAAAGAAGTTGAAACAGTGCTTACTACAGAAATAAATTTAACGCATGATATACAAATATATAAGAATTTACCAGATTGGCTTATAATGTCTGCCCACAGAGTCAGGTGTGGAAGAGTGCAAAAGTGCTATCTGCACGCTGGAGATCTGAATGATCCAGTTGAAGGCCTGGAGCTCAGTGTAGCGTCCTGTGCAAGTCCATATTAGGAGGCCAAAGGGTCTGAGATGGAAGGCTGAAGGCTGAAGCATCTGCATTGGTACACTGAAGGTGATGTCCAAGGTGAAGGGGTGACTCCTCCAAAGAAACAGACGCGATCCTGCATTCTCAGTTTCCTCTTTATACCACTCAGGTGACAAGCCACACTAGGGTCATCTGTCTTCAGTAAGTCCCCTCAGCCACACTTAGAACTATGCTGATCCAATCTAGTAGGGAGTTTCTTACTCAAGTTGACACAATCCTATATTACATTCAGGAATAAAAAGGATTCTTCTTTTTGAAAACAACATGGATGAACCTGGAGGATAGTATGTTAATGAAATAAGCCACAAAAAAGACAAATACTGCATAATCCCACATATATGAAGAATCTAAAAACGTTGAATTCACAGAAGTAGAACAGTGATTAATCAGGGGTTTGGGAATGGCATGATAAAGAAATGCAGGTAAAAGAGTACAAACTTTCGGTCATAATACAAATTAGTCCTAGAAATCTAATGTGTATCATGACGGTATAGTCTATAATACTGTATTACATACTTTAAATTTCCTAAGAGAATAAATCTTATATCCTCATTACACACACACACAAACACACACACACCAATTTCAGGTGATGATATGCTAATTATCTTGATTATGACAATCATTAAAAATATGTTACAGTTCATATCTAGATGTTTTCCCAAAGCCTCGTGCACTAAGTCTAAGACGTGGGACTTGGGAGAGGAGGAGCCTGGATCACGGGTGTGTCATATTCGTGACTGCATTAGTGAAGTGGTGGGTTTATAGCTGGGGGTGATGTTGGGAAGTGAAGCCCGGTTGGAGGAGGTGGGTCACTCTGACCATGGCCTGGAAGGGCATCCTTCCTCCACTCTTGATGTTTCTCTGCTTCCTTGCTGTCTTGCCATGAACCATTTCTCTGCTGGCGTGACCCTCTGCCATGCCACCCTACCTTGGAAAAAGCTCACTATGGACTGAAACCGCTACAAACTGTGAGTCAAAATAAAACTCTCCTCCCTTGACTTGTGAGTGTTGAGTATTTTGTCCCAGCAATGACAAAGTCATGAAGACAAAATACATTCAGTATATTGCATCATCATGTTGTATACCTTATTTTAGTATATGTGCTGCCGAAGCGAGTACAATGTTGTACATCTTAAATGAACCCCATTTTTATTTGTCAAAAAAATAATAGGTAAATATTTCCTTGTGGAAAATAAGAATTATGTTTATTTAATATGGAAACATCTATCTGCTCTGTTAATTTATATTACAAGTCTATTCCTGGTAACATTTGTGTTTTTAGCTCCTGTTCTAACCTGTGCCAAGAAGTTCAGGCTACCGATATTTGCTATATTAGATCAAATTCTTGACCATAGGAGATGTGCTTGGCATTTAGTTACTAAGCAGTTGATGGAAACTGAACTGGATGAAAGTGTGCATATAAATAGAACCAGACTTTTCATAAAAAGTGTGAGTCCTAGCCTTGCCTTTGTCTTGATTTAAATTTTATGATTTTAAATAAATCACCCACCCTCAGGTATTGGGCCTGGGGCTTGTTTGGTGGTAGGAGTTAATTTGTAAAATGAACACATTGGATCATATTGTCTTTAGATTCTTCCAGTTCTGCCATTTTTAAATGATTGATTCTTCTTCGCTTTTCTCATGTTCTGTGAACATTCATATTTTCCAGATAAAACAGTAATAAGTGCATAATATATGTGAACCTGATCTTTTATGGCCAGCACAAATCAGAGAAACATAATGTCAGCTACATTATGCCTCGCCTACCAAGTTTAGGCAGGATATTTTTGCAAGATTCTTAAAGTGATTATTCAGTGAGAGACAGACTGGTTCAAATTATTCATGTCACCAAGCTGATGGTACTTCCTGGAGGCTCTGTTCCCCTGTCACTGTTGATCAATTTTTGGATAGTAGGATAAAGTATTCTTTCCTTAATTTCCCTCTATTTGATTTCATTATTACCTTATAGATCAGACAACATTCTCCTTCCCATCTTTGTGCTTAGAGTCTTCAAAGATGGGAAGGTATTTACAAACCCCTGGAGCTTCATGGAAATTCTGTTGCCTATTTTTGACAGAAAAATAGAATGTAAATCAAGTTATTAATATTTAAAATCTAACTCCATAATACCATATTTAAAATTCCATTTTTGTTTTAAATAGAATAAATTCTCTCATATTCTCTTTTTCCAAATGGCAAAAAAAGTTATAGGAAAATGAAAAGTCATATGTCCTGCTATGGCGTGTTCATTGCAGAATGGAAAAGAATTGTTATGTAGATATTTCATAGATCGCTACTCCAAAAAAGCAAACCCGATTGCTACTTTTCTTTCTATTTCCATTCCACATTATGCATACTCCCCTAACTACCCCCTTATTTTGAATTTTAGTTATTTTTGTTTCCTGAAATATAATTTCATGCTATTTAAAAATCAGTGCATTCTTCTATTCTCCCAAAAGCTTACCTCCTCAGTTTCAAATGTATTTCATTATATTTTATTTGTTTTATAAACTTTATAAGAGGGGAGAAGGGGGTGAAGGGAGGGCAGGGACAAGGGGAAAAATGAGAACCAAGGCCTGTCATGTAAAGGTACAAGATCCCAGTAATGAATGCAACTGTACTGTATACCTAGAATGTACCAATAAACTCAATTAAAAAAATAAACTTTATTTTCCTCGCATTTCCGTGAAATAGATGATATTGACTGTCATTAGCAAATTTCATGAATTTATGTTTGCCTATTTTTTTTCAGGAAGACATTTAATACTCAGTGTTACCACAACATCTTTCATTTTGTAACTTACAGTATTTTAACTGTTCTCTATTTGGTGTTTTTTTTTTGTAGCTTTTTTTTCAGCTTTAATTGAGTTTATTGGTACATTTTAGGGATACAGTACAGTTACATTCATTGTTGGGATCTTGTACCTCTACATGACAGGTCTTGGTTCTCATTTTTTCCCCTTGTCCCTGCTCTACCTTCACCCACTCCACTCCTCCCCATCTGCAAGCACTTTATTTCCATCATTTCTTTATGTAGCCTTTGAAGAAAATAAAATAGTGGCATACATTTTACAAATATTTAGAAATTTAAAATATAATCAAGTTGGCATGGTTAATTTGATTATACATGGCCTATCCATGATGTCATCATGAGCATCTTTCCATTTGGGTTTCTTTTTTTCTATTGGAGCAAAGATTTTCAAACAGGTTATATCCCTATCAGCCCCCATTCCCATCATAGGTGGTTTTCAGGGTACCTAAACATAAAAACATAATGTTATTTTCCCATTTATTCATGCCAAATACTAACATGTACTCTGTCTTCTAGGACTCATGACATTTGGTAGAATTACACAAATCATATGTAACTTTGGTCAGAGGATAAGAATAAATTTACCATACTATGCCACTGAGTATGATTATCATGCCACTTGTTCTGTGTTCAATCCAGTAGCCAAGCAAACATGTAAGCCAATGGTTAAAATTCAGTAGGAAAGTTTATATAAAGCTATGAGTGGAGTACAACAGAATCACTAGAGTTGAGATAATAAACTCATCATTAGAAATTCAAAATATTTTCAAAGTGAGCTAAAATATGAGCATTATAGTAGTTTACAGTCCAGAGAAAACAGTATGAGTAAACTTATGGGGGTCATATGGTTAGCAGCAAGAGTGTATGGTTATTAGCAAGAAAATAAAAGACTCAATGTAGTGCAAGTAACAATAAGCATCATATGGTATACATTATATATAGTATACATTACATTATATATTGTATTGTGCATCTATAGTATATATGCTTTCAAATCTCAGAAAAATATAAATATCTAGAATATAAAAAGTGTAATTATAGAAGTTTCAAGCTCTCTTTATTTACAAGTGAACTATTTTTTCTTATTTTTGCATTTTCATCCCATTACTAATTAAATCAGGCTTCCATCATTTCAATTCCAAATCCCCAGGTGAAAAATCTAATTAACTCAGTTTGAGAGCACTGACCCATTGCTTGATTTGTTTCAGCTGTTCAAGGTCCACAAAATATTGCTCTTCTATACTCTTTGAAAAGGATAAAAGTGAGAGCATATTTTTGAAAGTGAAATGGCTTGTGCACTATGTGTGGCAGACTGAAATGCTTTTTTTAGAAGTATAGTGGGAGATAATGAGATGAGAAATTTAGATATGAATGAAGATATGAAAGACTATTATTACAGTCACCACCACTATGGAACAAGTCATTACAAACAGTGTTGTAAAACAACTATTTTTTTCATGCTCATATATTATATGTCAGGAATTCCGAAACAGTACCTTAGAAATATCTTCCATTACATGCTACCTGAAGTCTCTAATGGAAAGAAACAGCGCTTAAGGATGACTGAATGACTAGAGGATTGGATTATCTAAAGTTGGCTTTTTTATTTTTGGTTCTTGGTACTGGGGATCAAACTTAGGACCTTGAGCTTGTGAGGGAGGCATAGTGCCACTAAGCTAAATCTGAAATTTTTATGTCCAAATAGCTTTTGCTTTATACTGACAATGGGCTGAGACCTTAGTTCCAATGCCAGTCACAGCACTGATATGTGGCCTCTCCATGTGGCTGATTGAATTTGCTCGATTACTATTTAATTGAAAAGAGTAGAAGATACCAATAGACTTCATTAAAAAAAAAAAGAAAAATGTAGAGGAAAAGGAAAAACTGTTAGAGTGTTTTCTTCATATGGGATATGAAAAATTAAATTTTATGCATATTTTTAATTTCCTAGAATAAAAAAATGATGAAAACCAAGTAGAATTTAAAATGCACCAAACTAAGATTTCAAGTTCATTTTTTCCCCTTACCTCTGGCAAGGGGGAAAAAAGGACAATCAAGACTAGTCATGTAGAGGTACAAGATCCCAACAATGAATGTAACTGTACTGTATCCCTAAAATGTACCAATAAACTCAATTAAAGCTGGAAAAAAAAAAAGATTTCAAGTTGCTGAGAATTACAAGGAAAAGTGTTAATTCTCTTACTATATAACTAAATACACAAAAAGTAAAAATACAATAGCTTCGAAATTTACCAAAGTGGCAAGATGAAATTCTTTAAATTTTATTTTTATTAATACATGTTTGCAGTTCATGATGATTACATTCATCATGGGAAGTGTGTACGTGTACATAACACATCTTCATTCTTTTATATCTTCCACCTACTCTCCCTCCCCAAATAATTCCAACTGTCAAGAGTGTAAGAGAAAAGAAAACTCAGGTAACTCATGGTGATAGGAAAATTTTTCATAAATATTTTGTACAATGGTATAAAGAATGCATTATAATTTAAATTGTATATACTCTGCAGCACATCATTTTAAATTCTAGGAGTTTGTCAAGAGTAAATCTTCAAACAGGTTCAAAATGCATATAGAAAGTCATTCAAAATAGCATGGTTTGTAATTCTGAAAAATTACAACTGATCCGTCACAAAATTAAGAAATTGATTAAGACAAAGAGGGAATTTTTATATACATTGTCATTAAAATGACTTTGAATATTTACTTTTGATAACAAAATAAAGTTCCAAAATAAGAAAATGGTGAAAGGGAAAGCCAGCTAATACAACATTATAAATTAAATTTTTAATTGCTCCTAAAAAATAGTTCATAAAAAATAAGCCTAAATTAAGAAATGAGACTAAAAGATGGAATGAGGGAAGAAAAGGGGACTAAAAAGAATTAAGATAAGTCATATATATGTTCCAATTCCTGACAATTATTGTGATTGTGTTTCACAAACATGTATTGATAAAGATTTTTCAAAGAAATGCATATTTAATAAAATACTAGCATTTAAATGAAATATTCACCGGGAATATTTATCCATTCACTATATGAACACAAATATTGAGTGCATGCTTTGTTGCAGATAAAGTTTCCGGGTTGTAGAAATATAGCTGTGAAGAAAGCACAGCTATAAAGTGAAAAGGAAAGTGTGCCTAATCCAGTCTTAGCCTCCGCAACCCACAAGGATACTGACTCTCATGAGATATGCCTTTTTACCTCTTTGTTGGGGATTCAGAAAGAGACAGAGAACAAAATGGGCAGGGCTTCTGGAATGGTAGGAGAGTGCATTTACATTATGAAGATCTAGGGACAGAAAATATTGGCTGGAGGATTAATAGTCTCTGGGACTCAAAGAAGTTCTTTCATGGCTTTGTTAAAGGAGGCTGTAAAAATGTTGGGGTTTGTGTTGGCAGAGCACAGAAAAGGAATACAAGGGATTTTAAGAAGGAAAATCGGTGACTTTGAGTGCCTTTCAAGATGTTCAATAAAGATTTGTATTTATCTGAAATTACTTCTTTTCCAAAGCCTGATTTATAAGCATTTGAATAAACAGTACAAGGCACAACTGGAGAATCTCAACTTAGGAGGTTGGAAGAGACCTCAATGAAATAAGGATGTCTAAACCCACTAAGATTTATGTGCAAAAGATGATAGAGATCTCAGGGAGAAGGATGCAATTTAAAGAGCATGGGGGGCTGGGAAGTAGCCTGGGCCCTGATCCACTCTGGGAAGGAGAGCCACGCCTGCTCGCGGCCCAGCTGCCATCACTCAAGCACCAGGAAGGTAGCCTGGGCCCCGATCCACCATGGGAGGGAGAGCCATGCCTGCTCGTGACCCAGCCACCATCGCTCAAGCACCAGGAAGGTATCCATGGGGGGAACCCCTGAACCCCTATGACCTCCCGCCCCTGCACTCTCTGACCTCCTGACTGTGCCAGTCTTTGGACCCACTCTGCAGAGGCAGACGTGGTCATCAAGGGTATTTTTATGAGTTCCCAACTTTGAACATCTTTAAAGAAAGGGCATGGGAAACCTGTAATAGAATGTTGTGGAGTTCAACCATTCAGAAGGTTGGGGAACTCAATCTGGGCCTTGCAGCCCGAGGTCAGTCAACATCATGGGGTTCAGCCATCAGCTAACTGAAATCAGGGGTCTTGCATCCTCGCTCTGTCTGAGTCATTAAATGATAAATACACTATTTTGAAATTTTGTTCATGTCAGACATGTTCTGGACTGCTTCTTGATTTCAATTTAATTCAAATGATTTAAGGGTGATAGACTAGTGACTACCACTGGTGGTCAGTGTCAAAGTTGTGCTTGATCTTGATCTTAATGTGTTGCTGATTGTATCAGTTGGGATAAAGCATTGCGGTTGATTTGATGAGCTGTTTTCTCTGATGTTATGAAGATGAGAATGTCTGTGGGTCATTAGAGACACAGAAGCTAGTGCGCAACTATATCAGGAAGATTTGGGTGATGATTCAGAGATTATACCAAGGACAGTCCAACAACAACAACAACAAAAATGAGAAAACACTTAAGCAAGAAACAAGGACAGACTTCCAGTTTACCAATGGCAAACAGTAGGGCAAACAAGGATGAAAAGGCCAATAGTGAACCACCAGGACACCCTGAACTCAAAGCACAGGAAGTAATAAAACAGATCAAACAGGCTCTAGAAAAACTCAAAACAGAAATAATTTCCCAGATAACCATAGAGATAGTGAGCAAAATGGAAGTTGTGATTCGAGACTCTAGAGCAGAAATTGACAAAAACATAGATGAGCTCAGGACCATGACAGAAGCCATGAAGGCCCAGCATAAGAAAGAAATGGAAAAAATAAACGCTCAACATAGGAAAGAAATGGAATCCATAAAACCTATTCAAACAGATATCCAGGAGATTAAACACTCTACTGAAAGTGTACGCAACAGAATAAAAGAATGTGAAGACAGACTCTCAGATATAGAAGATAAGATTGCAGTTACCATGAAAAGAGAGGTCTCTTAAAAACAGTAAGACATCCTGAGAAATCGATCCAAGAACTCCTAGATGATTCAAAGAAGAATAACATAAGACTGATAGGAATACATGAAGTAACAGGAGAAAATACAAATGACTTAAAAAAACTGTTCACAGAATTAATGACAGAAAACTTCCCAAACAGAGGGGAAGAATTTGACATTCAGATAACTGAGGCATATAGGACCCCAACTAGCTACAAGAAAAAAAAAAATCTACACCTAGACATATAATAATCAAGATCCCAGAAACCCAACAGAAGAACAAACTACTACAAGCAGTAAGAGAAAAGAAACAAACCACATACAAAGGAAAGTCCATCAGAATCACAGCAGACTTTTCAACACAAACCCTTGGGGCAAGGAGAGCCTAGAATGAGATATTTCAAGTACAAAAAGAGAACAACCTCCAACCTAGACTGATGTATCCAGCAAAACTCTCTTTCAAAATGGATTGGGAAATATAAGACACTTCCATGACAAAGAACACCTGAGAAACTACATGGATACCAAACCAGCACTACAAGCAATTCTAAACAAGATCCTAGAAAAAGACAATGAAGGCAACAGCACCATGAGGCCCAAAAGAGAAAATCAAATAGGCAAGGCAAGAAATTAAAAGGAGAAGTTGAAAAAAGTAAAAAGAGGCAGCAAAAGGCCAATAACATGTCAATAATAAGTCAGTACACATCAGTTTTAACCAGCAATGTCAATGGCTTCAATTCCCCAATGAAGAGAAATAGGCTGGCAAAATGGAATAAGAAGCAAAATCCAATAATTTGTTGTATACAAGAAACACACCTAGTGCATAAAGAAGTCCATAGACTGAAAGTGAAAAGATAGAAAACAATTCTCCATGTGACAGGAGCTCAGAAAAAAGCAGTGGTAGCAATCTTATTTGCAGACAAAGTAAATTTCAAACCAAAACTGATTCTAGTATTATTGATGTAGGATGGTACTGTATCATACCTCTATGAATGTAAATTATCTTGTACCTGCTTTATGATACATAGTAGGGACCTTGCTTTATCAGAGCTACATTTAATGATATTACTCTAGAATGTTCTCTTTCCAGATGATGATTAAGATGCTAATAAAAAAAATGGTCCCAGGTACCACAACAGCAACAGAACTTGGCTGTTTTTCAGATATTATTCTTTTCTTTGTTTTTTGTTTGTTTTGTTTTGTTTTTAATGGAATGTGCTGAATGTCTATAATTTTGTTCAGATGACTGCAGAACCTGGAAAAGCTCTTGCCTAACATACTACTATTAGTCTTTTTATATAAATATATATAAATTGAATTGAATTTTGGGAAACTTTAAAGGTGCTGCCAATTTTGGAAAAATTCATCTCAATTTACTGTATTGAGTTGACATTGTACAGAAATGGACAGCCATATTGGGCTAGAAATGTTAATTAATTTTTTTTCCATGTGTACAGGGGTAACACACTGTATTGAATATGTAAGGTTGTATCTATGTGGGTTTGATTACAGAAACTAATAAAGTAATCTCTAAATAATGAAAAAAAGAATAAGATGAAACTATTAGAGCAAGAAGCAATTTAAATATGTTCAGGGACCATTTTCTCCCCAGAATTAAGGATTATTTTAATATTACATCATTGCCTTTACTCTTCTACTTTCCTTTTTAGTTTTATTTTAGGCTTCCCTATTTTTAATGTTCATACAGATATTTCTTTAACTGAAATACCGAATAGTTTCTTTGGTGTGGAAAAACTATAATAGTACACAGGATCCTAATGAGATAATTAATGATGTGAAATAGGAAGTAAAGGGCTAAAGGTATAGGGGAAGTGGGAAGGGTGGGGTAAAGGTAATAAGGAAGAGAAAAAATAGGAGAATATTAAAAAATGGAAATAAAATGTTTGTAAATGGGGAGGGGAGGAGGGGGTGAAGCGAGGGCAGGGACAAGGGGAAAAATGAGAATCAAGACCTATTATGTAAAGGTACAGAATCCCAGTGATGAATGTAACTGTATTGTATACCTAGATTGTACCAATAAACTCAATTTAAAAACTTAAAGATTATGGGGAAAGAGTTTAAAATATCTTAAATAAAATAACAGAAATCTAGTCTGTGAGAGAAACTGAAGTTTCGGGAGTGGGCAGGACACGCTATCACCTTGGACATGGATTTCAACATGCCACGGGGATTATATTTGAGGCCTAAATCTAGTAAGGTTCCTGAAATCTGATGTTTTTGGGAAAAAAAAAAACACACAAGGCTTAGCATTAGAGAAGTATTCTTCCATTTTTTCCATAGGTACTGTACAGCAAAATAATTTGTGATCATGAAATGGAAAACTCAGTATTGTGACTATGTTTTTATTCTTCTTGACTTAATCTATAAATTAAAGGTGATCCCAATAAAAATCCCAGCAAGCTATTTTGTTGACATCAGAAAACTGTTTCTAAAATTCGTATGGAAAGATGAAAGAACTAGATTAGGGTGTTAGTCACTTTCATTACTCAGACAAAATACCCACCACCTAAAATTAAAGGAGGAAAGGTTTATTCGGCTTACTGTTCTTAGAAATTTCAGTACATATTCAGAGGGTGCCAAGACAGAGTGGCAGAGGGCAACAGTTCATGGAGTTCGAAGACAGAAAAAGCAACAAGGGACCTTGACAGTCTTTCTGCCCCTTTTACCTTATCCCACTACTTATGGAGGGTAGCACTCACAACCTTGATGCTAGCGCCCTCAGGCCTAGCCCACCATGTGTCAATCACACACTCTAAATTCACTCACCTCTGAAAAAGCATGAGGCTTTCTGGGGGCAGGGCATCTAAACACAAGCCATAACAATTAGCCAATAATAAAAAAGAAGCACAAAAATGTTATAGAACTCACACTTTCATATTTCAAAATTTCCTATAAAGATACAATAATAAACATATGGTATTAACTAAAGAATAGAGACACAGATTAATGGAACACAATAAAAAGACCAGAAATAGACATGCAGAGTAAATTAAATTTTACAATGTGAAAAGGCAATTCAAGGGAAAAAAAAGACAGTCTTTTTATAAGTGCCTGAAACATTTGGACATTTACATGAAAAAAAGGGAACCTAGACACAGACCTTATACTTTTCACAAAAATGTACTCAAGATAGGTCACTGATCTAAATATAAGATGCAAAACTATAAAAATCCTTGAAGAAAATCTACTTGCCCTGGTGCAGTGATGAGTATTCTCATACAATGTTAAAAGGATGTTCTATGAATGAAAAATTAATGAACTGTATCTATTCTTCTGTCTCTAATCACCTCCCAAAAGCCCCACCTCTCAACACCATTAGCTTGGGAATTAGGATTTCAGTATATACCTTTTGGTGAATACAAATGTTCATAGCAAAAGGCAACCCAAGGAGTGGAAGAAGATATCTGTAAATCTGACATGGGGTTGCTATACAGATTATACAAAGAATTCCTAAAAATAATTAAGAAGAAATATTCAGAAGCAACAGAAGACTTGGATCTCCTAAGAAAATATAAATATAAACCTGACAATTAAGCACATAAAAAGATAGTCAACATCATTAGGGAACTAATCATTAGGGAAATGCCAATCAAAGCCACAATAAAACATTAGAGGGTAGTGTTGCTTAGGATGTGGAGACATTAGAACACTTGCACAGCTGAATAATAAATGGTGCAACTACTATGTAAAACAGTTTGGCAGATCCTTTGTAGATTAAAAATAGATTTACTAAATGATCCAGTAATTCTATTTAGTCTAGCTATATACCCTAAATAACTAAAAACAAGAACTCAAACACATAGATATATTACCTTAATCATACTTTACGTACACTGTCCAAGAGATGGAAGCAACCCAAACAGTCACAGACGAACACATAAGTAAAATGTAGTATTTACGTACAGTAGATTATTCAGCCTTTAAAAGGAAGGAGATTCAGAGTCATACACAGCATGAATGAACCTTGAAGACATTTTAAATGAATAAGCCAATCACAAAAGACAAAGATTGTAAGATTGTCCTAGAATGAGGTATCTAGAATAGTCCAACTTATAAACTCAGAAAATAAACTGGTGGTTGCCAGGGGTGGGGAGGGGAGGGAAATGAGGAATTACTATTTAATGGGTACATAGTGTTGTGAAATAAAGTTCTACAGATGGATATGGTGATGGTTACTTAACTATGTGAATATATTTAACGTCACTAAACCATACACTTTCTTTTTTTTTCCTTTTTATTGAGTTTATTGGTACAATCTAGGTACACAATACAGTTACATTCATTACTGGGATCCTGTACCTTCTAAACCATACACTTTAAAATTGCTAAGATGAGAAATATTATATTACATGTATTCTATCCAGTTAAAAATGAAAGGAGCTAAAGGTGTAGGGATGGTGGGACAGGTAGGGGAAGGGTAAAAAGGGAAAAGAAAAAATGTGAGATAATGAAAAGATGGAAATAAAGTGGTTGCAGATGGGGAGCGGAGGAGCGGGTGAAGGGAGGGCAGGGACAAGGGGAAAAAATGAGAACCAAGACCTGGCATGTAAAGGTACAGGGTTCCCAACAATGAATGTAACTGTACTGTATCCCTAAAATGTACCAATAAACTCAATTAAAGCTGAAAAAAATGAATTTGTAAATAAAAAACTGTTCTGTTAAAAGGAACTGTTATGAAAATAAAAAATAAGCCATAGACTTTAAGAGAAAATTTTCCACAAATATATATGTGATAAAGAATCTGCATCCAAAATATTCCTGAAACTCAAAAATAAGAAAATAACTTATTTAAGGATACAGAATACAAATATTACCTCACTAAATAAGCACACACTTAGGAAAAGTTTTTTATACTTGTATGTCATTAATGAAATGAAAATTAAAATAAAATTGAGATAAAAATGCATACTATTAGAATATTTGAAATTTTTAAAAGTGAAAATAATAATGGCAAAGCTGTAGAGTAATATGAGTTCTTTTTGCTGACAGAAATGCAAATGGCATTACTACTCTGGAAAAGAGTTTGGTAGTTTCATACAAACACTCTCCTGGGGTATTTTTTCAAACGAATTAAAAACTGTTCCCACGGAAAGACAGTAATCTGGCTTAGAGACAAGCGCTCTGCCTTGGACTGGTAGAAAAAATTATCCTGAACAAAATAGCATCTAAGCCTTTAAATTGTATGGGGTAAGATGTAAATTTACAATATCCATGAGCTACAGAAGGCTTGAACAAAAAAGAGTACAGAAACAATCCAAAGTGGGTAGGGCGGCACACCTGTAATCTCATCACTTGAGCTAAAGCAGGAATATCGCCATGAGTTCGAGGCCAGCCTGGCCTACATAATGAGTTCAAGGACAGTCTGAATTATGTAGTGAGATTCTATCTCAAAAAGTAAAAAATAAAATAAGTATTTCAATATTGAAACTGCAACACAGAAATTTGAAAAATCTAAACTGGGCATGGCAGCACACACCTATGATCCCAGCATTTGAAGAGGCCCAGAAAGAAGAATCACCATGAGTTCGAGGCCAGCCTGGGCTACATAGTCAGTCCAGGGCCAGTCTATCCTGCAAAGGGAGATCCTATCTCAAAAAAAAGAAAAAAAGAAATTTTCAAAATCTAAAGAATGTCCAGTTGTTTCAGAGAAAAAGAAAAAATAAAAACTTTCTCTGAAAACAAGACTCGAAAAAGACATTAAGGGAAAATTGGATAATTTATACTGAGGAAAAAGAGACTCAAAAGAAGTTTTAAAATAAGTGTGGTCAAAATATTTAGAGAAATTAAAAAGCAAGAGAATTCATCAAGAATAAGGTTTTTATAAGGGGAAAAATTCTTGAAAAGGAACGGAATGGAAATTTGGAAATGAAAATAGTCACTGCAATTTTTTAAGCTGTTCAATAGATATGATGAACTTCAGGCTACTAAGAGATCAAACCTAATGACAACTGAAAATGTCACTAATCAAGCAAAAAAGAAATGATCAGCTGAATAGGGCAATGACTGCAAGGGCTAGAAAGAAGTGAAATTTAAGAAGTACTCTTAGAAATTCGAATTCCTCATTCCTGCCAGGAAATTTATTCCTGACCTAGCATTGTGGCTGTGATGTGAGCAGATACTGTAGCTCCTTCCCATTATCTGGCACATGGCATTGAAAGATGCTGTTCTTGTGCTACCGCTATCAAAGCTCATCAGCAATTACTGAAAGCTAAAGAATGAGCTGGTGTGTTTCCTACTATGTTTAAGAAATGTGGAGCTTATCTTTTGTCGCCTACCATTATCAAAATGCTTCACAGAACAGTCTGGCACTATAGAGTTGCTCTGTTACTGCTATCATACATAAAACTGACTGAGATATGAATGAAATCGGGTAGCTCAGGAAATATACATCATTACATGCAATAATGCATACAATAATGCTAAAGGAACCAAATCAAATTGGCACATTGGGACAGGAATATTAAATCCATGGCATTGTTCAAGAGTGGCAGTGACAGCGACAATGCAGTATTTCCTCCCTGTGTTGAAACAACTGAAAATGTTTTGAAAGCACATGAAAAATGTAACAAAATTAAAGAGATGTAGTTTTAAAGTTTTAAAATATGCATATGTCTTACTTTTTCTCATTGCTGAGACAAAATACCTGACACTCAAAGTTAAAGAAGGAAAGATAGATTTTGGCACACAGTTTATAGCTTTTCATTCCATAGATGACTGGCTCTGAGCAAGGTGTCTCAAGAGGGCTAGCAGCACCAGCAGCCGCCTGTCTCTCTCCCTTCTATTCCTTCCAAGGTTCCTACCTTTTGGGTGGTGCCATCTACACTCGATGTTGGCCTTCCCATCATCCACACCCAGAGCTGTGCTAGACCAGTCGTTGTACTAATGTGGTAATCACACACATTTAATCCCAGCAGCAGACACCCTCCTCAAGCCCCCTTTATAACTCCTCACCTATGACCACTTGAGGTTTTGTGAGGACATCTAGACACAAGCCATAACAAATATGTGGTTTTTTTTGGACAAAATAAATGGCTCCCAGCAAAATGAATGACTTTCATAAGAATATTCAAAGCTCAAAAGGGTGCAGCAAAAGAAACTGGTATTGCTTGTGGTACAAAATAGTGTGTATACACTTAAAATAATGTTTTAAGCAAACAGTAAGAAGTTTAAGAGTATTTTTACTTTTTAACATAATAATTAACTCCCAAGAATTTACTTTAAGGAAATTATAGAAATGATGAAAAATATACATTGAATTATTAATAACATAGAAACATTGATATAATTTATATAGTGATGAAAGGTGGCTGTAATAAATCGGTTTTGCTTTATTGGAATTCTATAAACATAAAAATGCCACTAATAAGTAATTACTAAAAACTTTGTGTGAGTGTTCTCCCTTTGCTCTTCCTCCTGCTGCATCCATTGCTTCCCATCCCCTTCCCTGATCTCCCTTTACGAGGCTGACAAGGACGAGACACACCTTACTGGCTTTCTGCTCTCTGATTTTCCTTTGTCTTTGACCACTGAAGGTCACTGACAAGAGATCAAAGAATGGGAAGAGGCAAAAGAGATCTGTAGATGGGTAGTCCCATTTAAAAGATTGACAGGATTTTTTTTAACTTTATAATGTAGTGAAAGCAATATGCATACAGTAGAAAATATGCTTCAAATTTTTAATTTTGATCTTGTTCTGGGGCAGTGGTATAATACTCTCTTATTTTCAGGGCAGTGGAAGCATGCTGCCATTCAGTGAGTCATGAGATCATGCAGAAAAATGACCCATACTCTATAGTACACTGTGTGGTGTGAGTTTTTTAGATACAGGTATTTAACTAATTGCATGAGATATTTAACACTTGATTCTAAAATGGTTTTTGCATTATATCATGTTGCCCAATTATACATTAATGTAAGTCTTCTGAGCATATGTAAGCTAGGCTACCCTAACCTGTGATATTTACTAGGTAAAATATAGGTTAATCAGACATAACCTCATTAAAGGTTAAGAGCATCTGCTGCTTTAGAGCAGCTTCTCTAGCAGAAGCTGTGCCCCTTTAAAGCCTCGGTTGACCTTTTACCACAACAGTTCCCATGTGCTCCAGGGAAAGCCATGTGCCCTTCTTTTGCATGTTGGGCTCTTTAGCCTCCTGTGGCTGCAACCCCTTGAGGCCACAACTTCCCTTCTTGCTCCTTAAATTCAACCACACTCAACGCTTCATAACATCTCTTCATTTAGCCTTTCTTAATAAATACCGTACACAGACCAAGATATATGAAAATGTTTTATGTTTTAAAAACTGCACAGTCCAGGTTTCTTCAGCTGCCTGCCTGCCTGCGATCACCCGGCGGCAGGCGTGTGAGCTTCCGGCCTGCGCGACAACAGACCCAGGAAGAAAGGTAGCCATGTGGGCACCCTTGAAACACCCACACGACACCCCCACCCCATTCTCAAAGCTCCTGATCGGGCCAGTCCTTAGACCACCTCTGCAGAGGCATAGGTTCCCATGAAGGGTAGTTTTCAGAGCTCCCAATTTTGAACATCTTTAAAGAAAGGGCAGGGGAAACTTGTAATAGAACTGAGTGGAGTACAACCCTGAGGGTAAGGAAACTAAAGTTAGGCCTTGTAGATTGTGTTCAGTCTCAGTCATGAGGAACACCCATTGGCTAGCTAAGACCAGGGGATTTGGATCCACATATGGCTGTGCATGTGGTATAATATGAGATCAGAGATAGCCTGAAAGAGGACCTTCAAATTCTTTTTCTTTCTCTCTCTTTTTTCTCTTTTTTCCTCATTCCACCCTAAAATTTCTTTCTTTTTTCTGTCCTCTCTCTCCAACTCAGTCTCTTGCTCCACCATATTGTCCCTCATCTCCCTTTTTATTCCAGCTCCTGAATAACTCAGACTTCTTCTTTTATTATTTTTTGCTTTTAGGAGGGGGTTCTCTTTATGTTCTTTTCTCCAGTCATTTTACCTCACTCATGGCTCTGTACCTTCAAGGGAAGGCAAGCGCCTGTTACTGTTAAGGGGATATATTCCTGTCCTTATTCCTGCACTCTCTCTATCCCCCCTGAACTTAACACTTGTCTAATCCTCTCGTTCTAAGTCAAACCCCCCATTTTAAATGGTAAAGATGCTATATTGAAAAGCATATTCACTGCAAACATACTATGGGCTGCTTCTTGAAATTAATTTAATTCACATGAGTTAAAGGTGATACATTAATGACTACCACAAGTGGTCAGTTGGCAAGCTGTGCCTGATCCTACTGGGCTGCTGAATGTATCAATTGGGACAAAGAGTGGTGATTGATTTAAAGAGTTGTTTTCTCTGATATTATGAAAATGAAGATGTCTGTGAGTCATTAGAAACTCAAAAGCTAAAACGCAACTATATTAGGAAGATTTAAGTAATACCCAGAAATTAAAGAAGGACAACCCAACAATAAAAATAAAAATGAGAAAACACTTAAGCAAGACACAAAAACAGATTTCCAGTTCACCAATAGCAAATAGTAGGACAAATGAGGATGAAAAGTCTGATAGTGAACCAACAAGACTCCCTGGACGCATAGCACAGGACGTAACAAAACTGATCAATCAGGCTCTAGAAAAATTCAAATTGTAAAGAATTTCCCAGCTAACCAGAGAGATGATGAGCAAAATGGAAGTCATGATTCGAGACTGTAGAGCAGAAACTGACAAAAAAATAGATGAGCTCAAGACTATGATAGAAGCCATGAAGACTCAGCATAAGAAATGGAAACAATGAATGCCTAACAGAGAAAAGAAATGGAATCCATAAAACAGATTCAAACAGATAACCAGGAGATTAAAAACTTTATTAAAAGTGTACGCAACAGAATAAAAGGATGTGAAGATAGACTCTCAGATATAGAAGATAGGATAGCATACGCAACAGTAAAAGGATGTGAAGATAGACTCTCAGATATAGAAGATAGGATAGCAGTCAGTGACCGTGAAAACAGAGGTCTCTTAAAAACAGTAAGGGATCATGAGAAATCAATCCAACAACTCCTAGACAATACAAAAAAAAATAACAAGACTGGTGGGAATTCATGAAAAAACAGGAGAAAACGCAAATGACATAAAAAAGCTCTTCACAGAATTAATGACAGAAAACTTCCCAAACAGAAGGGAAGAATTAGACATACAGATAAGTGAGGCATATACAACCCCAACTACCCACGATCAAAAAAAATCTACACCTAGATATATAATAATCAAGATTCCAGAAATCCAACAGAAAAACAAAATACTACAAGCAGTAAGAGAAAAGAAACAAATCACATGCAAAGGAAAGCCCATTAGAATCACAGCAGACTTTTCAACACAAACCCTTAGGTCAAGGAGAGCCTGGAGTGAGGTATTCCAAGTCCTAAAAGAAAAGAACCTCCAACCTAGACTGATGTATCCTGCAAAACTCTCTTTCAAAATAGATGGGGAAATAAAATACTTCCACGACAAAGAGCACCTGAGAAATTTCATGAACACCAAACCAGCACTGCAAGGAATTCTAAACAATATCCTAGAAAAGGACAACGAAATTCACAATAACATGAGGCCCAACAGACCAAATCAAATAGGCAAGGCAAGAAACTAAAAGGAGATGGGAGAAAAAGTAAAAAGAGTCAACAAATGGACAAAAACATGACAAGAATAAGTCAAAATATATCAGTTGTAACCATCAATGTTAATGGCCTCAATTCACCAATCAAGAGAAACAGATTGG
>NW_022900926.1:83802534-83803350 GCF_012274545.1 Fukomys damarensis | reverse complement strand
TGAGATAATGAAAAGATGAAAATAAAGTGTTTGTAGATGGGGAGGGGAGGAGGGGGTGAAGGGAGGGCAGAGGTAAGGGGAAAAAATGAGAATCAAGACTTGCCCTGTAGAGGTACATGATCCCAACAATGAATGTAACTGTACTGTATCCCTAAAATGTACCAATAAACTCAATAAAATTAAAAAAAAAACTGCACAGTCCATTTGAACTACTGAAAACAGAAAAGCTTGTAAAATAATGCATGAACATGTAAAAAGAAATTGCTTTTGAGAAATATTGTATATGAAAGATATACTACTGCCTTCATCTGTTTTCTGCTTTCTAATTTTTTCATAATAACCACATTTCTTTAATTATTTCCTATAAATCAGATGAACATATTTTAATATACCTATATATACCAACTCTACCTAAGGAATATAAACATTATGCATGGCAAACATGTGCTAATAAAATTTATTATTGATGTAGGATGGTACTGTATCATACCTTTATGAATGTAAAATATCTTATACCTGCTTTATGATACATAGTAGGGACCGTGCTTTATCAGAGCTACATTTAATAATATTACTCTAGAATGTTCTCTTTCCAGATGATGAGTAAGATGCTAATAAAAAAAATGGTGCCAGGTAACACAACAGCAACAGAACTTTGCTGTTTTCTGGATATTATTCTTTTCTTTGTTTCTTTTTTTTTTTTAATGGAATGTGCTGAATGTCTATAATTTTATTCAGATGACTGCAGAACTCGGAAAAGCTGGTGCTGCTATAGATGCATTACATACTGCTATTATTAGGCTTTTTATATAAATA
>NW_022900926.1:83793662-83802420 GCF_012274545.1 Fukomys damarensis | reverse complement strand
ATATATATAAATTGAATTTTGGGAAACTTTAATGGTGCTGCCAATTTTGCAAAAAGTCATCCCAATTTACTGTGTTGAGTTGGCATTGTACAGAAATGGACAGCCATATTGGTCTAGAAATGTTTTATTTCAATTTTATTTTTATTTTTTTCCATGTGTACAGGGGTAACACATCGTACTAAATATGTAAGGTCATAGCTACATGGGTTTGATTACAGAAACTAATAAAGTATTTTCTAAATAATGAAAAAATAAGAATAAGATAAGACTATAAGAGCAAGAAGCAATTTAAATATGTTCAGGACCATTTTCATCTCCAGAATTAAGGATTGTTTTAATGTTACATCATTGCCTTTTCTCTTTTGGTAACACATCGTACTAAATATGTAAGGTCATTGCTACATGGGTTTGATTACAGAAACTAATAAAGTATTTTCTAAATAATGAAAAAATAAGAATAAGATAAGACTATAAGAGCAAGAAGCAATTTAAATATGTTCAGGACCATTTTCATCTCCAGAATTAAGGATTGTTTTAATGTTACATCATTGCCTTTTCTCTTTTACTTTCTTTTTTAGTTTTATTTTAGGCTTCCCTATTTTTAATGTTCATACAGAGATTTCTTTAACTGAAATACCGAATAGTTTCTTTGGTGTGAAAAGCTATAATAGTACACAGGATCCTAATGAGATAATTAATAATGTGAAATAGGAAGTAAAGGTCTAAAGGTGTAGGGAAAGTGGGAAGGGTGGAGGAAAGGTAATAAGGGAGAGGAAAAAAATATGAGAAACTGAAAAAATGGAAATAAAAGTGTTTTTAAATGGGGAGGGGAAGAGAGGGTGAAGGGAGGGCAGGGACATGGGAAAAAATGAGAATCAAGACCTATTATGTAAAGGTACAGAATCCCAATGATGAATGTAACTGTATTGTATACCTAGATTGTACCAATAAACTCAATAAAAAGAAAAAAACAAAAAAAGTACATTAAATTGCCTTTATTATTTTCAGTTGATTTTGTTCTTCTACATTCTTTTATAAAAAGATTCTTAGACCTGCTGTCCCTCTCAAAATAATAACTTGTTGAAAATTGGTTTGATCAAGCTACTCTTGAAAGGACATGATGTGAGATCAAATTTTGTCCTTGTCTTTCAGAGGATGGGAACTTTAGCACATTGCCTTGAAAAAATCTCACTGACTGTAATGGAGACAAGCCTCTGAATTTTATTTGTGGGAGGGCACAATTAATGTATTTCTACATTTTGGTTGTTGTTTACACACTTTATTCCTAAGAAAACAGAGTAAATTTTCTGTTTAGAAGTGTGAAGTTAGACACCCTGCTCCTCGAGAGCATTAACACTCGGGTTTTCTCCTGACTGCAGCCTCGTGGCAGAGACTTAGCCCCCCTTTGCACCTTTCCTGATGCAAGTGCCACAGAAGCCAGCTCTGGTGAACTGGATAACAGAAGACCTGCCCAAGTCCGTTGTTCTCACTAAACAGATGAAATCTTCCTCCTTTGAGATTTAACTAGCAAGTCAATTTAGTTGATGGTCTGAGAGTCATCAGTCTACTTCCTGATCTTTAGCAGTGATAAACTGATATTTTGGCACACACATTTACTCTTTTATTTCTTCAATATTTAGCAAATGTTTGGATAATGGGGATGGCAATAATTGGTGACCACATCACAAATTAATTCCACTTGACTAGATATTTATTTCATGAACCACTGTGCATACTTCTTCTTAAATGAAATAATTTTGAGTGCAATAAATTTATGTTAACATATTTTATTCTTATCATTAATGCTATTTTAAGTATTGCATTCAGTATGTGATCTGTTAAGAAAATTCTCATGAAAGTAAATTGTTGATTCACTTCCTCATGTTGACAATGTGACAGCAAAGGAAAATTTAGCCTGGATATACTTCATACCATATGGTGAAGTATGATAGTACTTCTTGTCTAGGATGAATAAAAGTTGTTCATTAATGCAAGTGTATTCAGTACTTAGCATGTATCAAGCACTGTGTAGTTACTGGGGCCACATTTTCTCTGCTTTCGTGAATCCTTGAAGGAAAGATAAACATTAATTGACCAGTCACACACAAATAATTATATAATAAATGGTAAAAAATACTATAAATAAAGATGTACAATATGACCAGGGCTAATAGGAAAATATGGGAATCTTGGATAAACAGCAAAGTGATCCTTTTATTAATAAAAATGTTCCGACTCCAAAATTTGCCTCTTGCCTCTAAGCTAAATCTTCACATTAACTTATAATAGCTCCAATCAATTCTTTCTTTCAATTTTAGTTAAGAAAAACTATCTGGGAGCTTGGGATTTAGCTCAGTGTTTTCACCACCTGCCTTGCAAAGCACAAGGGCCCGAGTTCGATCCCCAGTACAAAAAAAAAAAAAAAAAAAATCTAAAGAAAGCACATTTTTCAGTTACAGACACTGTGTTCCAGCAATCAGGACACCTGGGTTCTGTCTCTGGCCCTCCCCAAATTCCAACAAGAGGATTAAGAAACTAACTGTAACTCTGTGACCTTGGTTGCTTCCACTTATAAACTGAAACTGTTGGACCAGATCGGCACAAGGTCTGTATCATTATAAATAGTCTCTGGTTCTATCTTTTAAGAAAAGGACTCTCTAAGACTGTAGAACAAGCCTATCATAGAGAAACTAAAAAGATGTTGGTATTATGTGAAAAGACAGAACTGGATATTTTAGTCTTTCACTAAAATACTATATAATATAACATGGCACTCATAAATTAGGAGAAATTGGTTTTGATTTTTAATATAGTATCATCTACTTATGCTGGGATATAATTTCTCAAAAGTACATCTGATGCTCAGTAGAAGTTGGTACAGAATATACTGAAATGGTGACTAGAGAATAAATTATTAATTTATACATAAGTAGCAGTCACCATAAAAGATTTTCTTTCTCCCAAATACAGTGTAAGTCCACATGTTATACACATTTCTGGAAAGACTGCATTTTCCTGAAACACACAGAGCATTGATAATTACTTGTTTAATAATTTCTTTTTCCTCCACTAACCACAATATCTCATTCATTGATGATTTATTGGTTGTGCTACATTAACAAACAACCAAAACTCTTAGAGTCTTAGAATAACAAATTTATGTCTTGTTCAAGATTTTGTCACTTGAGAATTTGCCCAGTAACCAGCTGGGCTTGGCCTTCTGGTTTGGGATCAAGTTTTCTCCACATGTTTCTCACCCTGGGACTGGGAATGAAGAAACAGTGACTACATGAGGCACAGTTTTTACAGCAAATGGCAATAATGCAAGGGGAAAGAGAAACCCATGATGCTTCTCATGCCACTTACACATTTCATTGCTCAAAGTAATCACACAGACAAGCCCCAAAGCAGTGGACAAGAGTGCCCACCATGCTGGGCGGGGAAAATGGATTGCTGACCAGTAATAAAGTCTGTTAAGAGCGGATTTACACTCACTACATAGCACCTGGTATGGCACAATGTAGATACCTACTTTATTACTTTTAAAATATAGAGAATTGGAGAGCATGACACTCATGTTTCCACACATAGCCTGTGTTCTCTTGCCTATTTTTGAAATAAAGATATTCTCCCCTCAGGTGATAATCATACCTGATGACCTTAAATTTCCCCCAATTCAGCATGGATTAGAGAAGAGTATACTATCATAACCTCAGCTCTTAAATTTCTACCGTACTGTCAATATTCAATATATTATTTTAGATAAGTGAATTACCTATAAGCCAAATGATACCTGCTTCTGCTGTTGTTTTCTTAACAAAATATAAAAATATAAAACAGAGTTAAGAATAAGATCTAGTAAGTGACATGTCCTTGGAGGCTCTAGTACCACATAATGTTTATATCAAGAAATCAATTGCTCCCTTTGTGAATTCTGTTTAAATCTTATGGTTTGCTAGTTGGATATGAGAGAGTTTTATGAGTCAAATTTATCCCACTGAGATTTTATGAGCATCATAGACATTGTCTTATACTCAAATAAATTTTAGTTCTTGTGCTTTACAGGTCATTGTTATTCTCTTAAAATTAATATTAAGTTTGTGGTCTCTTGCTTTGATGTATTGACCTTTACTTTTTATTATAAATACATTCCACATGCCCACTGAGGCCCCCCAAAAAATACATATACAGAGAGAGAGAGAGAGAGAGAGAGAGAGAGATTTACTATCTGTTTTGGTGGATATGTTTTTAGTAGCTATAACAACATCTGATGAGTACAAAATTGGCAAAACATAAAACTTGAAATTCAGAGAAAGGATTAGAAAAAAATGATGAAATAAGCAGAATCTAACTGAAACTTAGAAAATGAGTATGATTTGCATAGCCAAATTAAGAATAGTATTTCAAGGGGGAAAATATGGTAAATAAAAGCTGTATGGTGTACAACCAAACAACGGCAAGACAGTGAGTGTGCTGTTTTGGACAGAAATTGTTTCCCAAAAAAATCCTTTGTTGGAAGATTGGACCCCAATGTAACAGTACTGAGGGATAGAAGAATCTTTAAGAGGTGACCCTTGTGGGAGGTAGGTCATGAAGGAATTAATAGCCATCTTGAGGAAAGGGTCAAGTCTCCCAGGACTGGATTAGTTACTATGAGGGTACATTGTTAAAAAGCAAGACCACCTCACATGACATCTTCTACACACACAACCCTCCGTGCACTCCTGAGATGTGACCATCCCCCATGTGATGCCATCCACTGTGTTATGGGCTAGCAGAACACAGCATAGCTCAACAGACCTGGCCATCCATGCTTGGACTCTTCAGCTTCTATAATTTTAAGTCAAACTGCACCTCTTTTCCTTATAAAACATTCAATATCAGGTGTTTCATTAAATCAAGAAAAAATGAACTAAGACTCACAATCATATTGTGAATGAGAACATATTGTGAATAAGGAGATGGACTAAATAATCTGAATTTCATTTTGTAAAGAGCCATGAAAGTTTTCCTCTAGGGAAGTTATCCTAGTGATGTATACTTTAGGACAATTAATGTTGTAATAATATAGCAGTATATTTGAGGAAAAATAACATAGAGGCAATTTAGAATTTTTCTTCATTAAGGTGTGAGATAATTTCACCTAAATGACAGCAGATAATTATAGTGCTGTAAAAGAAAACATCATGAATATAAAATCAAATATATTGTGATAAAAACAGAACTGCATGGCCAGGATGTGATTTATGCCCTAAAATTCAGAATAGAAAAGACTAGGAGCAGAGTACTGACAAAACATAGAATTGGGCTTATGCCTAGAATCTGAAAATAGAAGCACTGTCAAAGTCCATAGTTAGCACAAAGATAGGCATGATTCCTAAAACACAAGCAAATCAAAGGTATAGGTTATGGGTATCATTATCTAGAATCCAAGCTGAATAGGGTATGAATTAAGGAGAAAGGGACTTTAAATTCATTTTTTTAAGACAACTCATACTAGACAGAATTTATTAAGTGAATAAAATGAACCAATATTGAATCATCTAGCCCCAAGCTAAGAATTTCATGTTGGGAGTATACACATTTCAAAATGGTGTTTGTAGAAGCAAAGAGTGGCCATGTCTGCTTATTGCCGCACAATTCTGCCTGAACATAGACTGTCCATGGATCTAGGTACTAACACAAGAAGCAGAAAGGACAGAGGATGGGGATTCATTTCCAGGAAATGAAACTTTCCTGGTCCGGCCAGAAACTTACCTCATGACCTGCTACCTTGATCCCTGACATGTTCTTTGAGAGCCACTCATTTATTCTTCATCAAAGAAGGACACAGTGCCTATTCTGAAGCTTATTCAGATTCTGCAATGTTGTGATTTGAGTTTTTCCATTCTTTAACAATGATCTCAAAGAAGAAAAAACAAATATACTAAAACATCTGGATAGACACCTAGAAAAATAAAGGAGAGGATTAGGGTGAAGGATGTGGGGGCCATAGAAAGAGTACCATTGTACTAGGTTAAACTGAAATCATTAAAAAAGATTTGATAAAGGCAAAACTTGAAGATATAAGGCAAACCTATCAAAGATATATTTCATTCTCTGAAGTATACCTCTAAAAGTATTTTCACCGCTCATGGATTACTGTATTACCAAATAAAATTGTCAAGTGGTAGAAACATTACTTATGATTTTGGTTAGCCATGTGTTCATTTGTTGTATGATTCACGACTTCAATATGTGAAAGCTTGACTTTCTACCAGAAACTCCTCCTGTAGAAAAGCACTGTCCCATTGTTCCCTGAAAACTGTTAACAAACGGGGGAAATAACATATGCTCTATGTACCAGCATACCAAAATTAAGATTTGCCCTTGTTTGTAAACAAATTTTTCAATGTGGGAGATCTACCAGCTGAAGAGTTCAGTAGCAAGAGAAAGCACCGATCATTCACTATTCACAGAACTACTAAAGAGAAATGTAGTTGTGGCGAATTTCAAACATGTAGATGTCTGCCAGGTGCCTTCAAATAAAGGTAAAACAGGACATCCACAGTCACCGCCTAGCTATCTTCAACCCATTCTGAATTGAAACCCTCACTTACTTCTCCATTCTCAACACCTTCCCATTTTCCAAAACACCTTGTAAATATAATCATTTCTACTGTTTGGAGTTTTTCTGTCAAGGTTTTTAGTCCTATAATCTCCACTTTGATTTCTCTTTTCATTCCATTTTGTAAAATGTGTCCAGTGTCAGTGTCACCAGTGGCTGGAGATATGGTGTGCTTGTAAAAGAAGCTGTGCATAAGAAAGACATTTAGAAAGTATATCAATTTCAAGACCAAATTGTTGACCTCTTGCCTTTCCATCTCAACCTCAAAACCCACCAGCAGCAGAATTGTTGCTTCATTGCTACTGAGTATAGATTGTTAAATTAAAGGAGAAACATGTAAAAAACCATGCCTTATTGAAATTGTATTTTAAAAAATGGGATTAAGAGTGTCCTGCAGAAATTATTTAAAATGCAGATGCTTTGGGACATATGCCCATAGAGATTCTGATAAAGGAAGTCTAAAAGCCAGAAGCTTACATTTTTAATATGCACCCCTAATAATCCTGGAGCATGTCCTCTTCATTATTCTTGTAATTAAAGGAATAAATACTTATGTGTCCTGACTGTACTGACAATGAGTACTTCATGGTAGGATTGACAGTAATGGACAGTAAAGAGATAGCGAAAAAAATGTTTGGTAATAAATAAAACCTAAGAATAAAACAAGGTAAAAGTTAGAGCTCAGTCTATTTTTTTTTTTTTTTTGGCATTATCCTCTGAAACAACCTTCCTTATTTCGCTTACATTTTGTTAGAAATTCACAAAATAATGACTTAAACATTCTAGTTTTTACATATTTCATTAATTATTTGACTCTAAATTCTGCCTTCATGCTCTGTTTTGTTTAACTCAAGTTGACCTTGCTAAGGGCACCAATGATGGCCTCATCTACAAATCTAGGGAACACCTTGCACCATCTATCTTATTCACTTTCTCTCCAATGGGGCAAAATACCCAATACTCAAAACAAAAAGGAGGCTACAATTTTACTTTAGTTCATATTTCAGTCCATGGTTGGCTGGCACCAAGGCAGGAAGGGCACGGTGAAGGAAAGCTGCTCATATCACAGCAACTAAGAAGCAGAGAATGAACAGGAGATGAGCTCCTCCAGGTGACACCCTAGTAACCCCCTCTTCCAAAGGGCTCCACCTCCTACCAGCACGTCCACTCATGAATTCATCAGTGGACTAATCCACAGCACCTCCACATTCCGATCTTCTTCCCCAAACTCCATCTCTAAACACAGGAGGCTTCTGGGAGGACATTCTAGACCACAGCATAACACTACCCATGCCACTTAACCCCTTTGGGGCTCTGACACTTATGCTCTCTTGCTCTGGGCTGTCACAGCAGTTTCTCTGGCTCTTTTCACTTACTTGTTTCTTTCCAAGAGGTGTAGGCATGAGCTTTAAGTCAATTTATTCCTACTATTAACCAACTATGTAACCTCTCTGACTCTATTTGCTCTTCAAGTAAAGGAAAGATGGTGATAACATATACATCATATGGTGGTTGTGAAAATTAATTTACAAAAATGTTAAAATGTTCTCAAACACTATTTGAAAGCATTAGGTGATACTATAAATAGTAGTGTAATATTGATTTATGTGTTGTACACTTGCTGTTATTTATAATTACTATTATCTTATGATAATTGCTATTATTATTTTAACCTCTATCTCAAAAATTTTTTAATGATTTCATTCTTGTTTTTGTTTTTGTTAAAATATACATTCCTGGCTATTACCCCAGACCTGGAATCTGGACTCTTCTGAACAGATCCCAATAATAAATATTCTAAGTTTTTCAATGGTTCTTCTGCACATTGAAATTGGAGGTTGAGTTGTCCCTTGCTGTCATCGGAGGCCTTGGAATTAGACAGGTATGAGGTCAAATTAGGAATCAGTCTAGAGTAAATCGCTTTCTTTATTAGCTTTAATTATCTTGTCTACTAAAAATAGCTTAGCATCATCAACTACCTATTTGCTAGACAAAATAAAATTAGATGTTATGGTGCATGTTTAATTTTTTAAAATGCATTACAATTAAAGAAATTGCCTTTAATGCCCCTCAAAATGCTCTTTCTGATTTCAAACACTTTTATTCCATCATTCTTCTCACTTTTTTTTTTTTTTTTTTTTTTTTTTTTTT
>NW_022900926.1:83779269-83793649 GCF_012274545.1 Fukomys damarensis | reverse complement strand
ACTGACCTGGAACTTCCTGTGTAGCCCAGGCTGGTCTCGAATTCACAGTGATCCTCCTGCCTCAGCTTCCCGAGTGCTGGGATTACAGGCGTGTGCCCGCCACACCCGGCTCTTGTCACTTTCTGAAGCAGTTCTGGAAGTCCTCTTTCCTGATTATCTTCAATTGCACTGTCATGGCTACCTTGATGCCCTGAAGTGATTCAAAACATTTGCTTTTCAGATCATTTTGACATTGGGGAAGAGTCAGATGTCTTATAATTCCAGACTGAGTCAATAAGTGAATGAGGACACACCACAATACTTTACAAACTTGCTTTTCTGTTGGATGGTATTTGGCAGCAGCATTCACCATATTTTTATCACATGTGATAAGAAAGTCACAAAAGAGAACTCTTCAAAACGTGGCAAGAACAATGGGATAGATAACTGTGCTTGAAGCAAGGGGGAGTATTTTGAGGATGAGTAACGGCAATATGTCTCTTACTGTAATAATATTTTTCATTTGAACATTCAGGGTGTATTTCTGAATATCGCCTTTGTATCCAGCAAAGCTAATGAATTTGGTTATTAAATCTAGACATTGTTAGTGGAATTTTTGGTGTCTTCTATGTGGTAAATCCTGTCACCTGAAAATAATGCTAATTTAATCTCTTCCTTTCCTACCTTTATTCCTTTTATTTCTTTTTCTTCTCTAATTGCTCCAGCTAATGTTTCCAGAAATATGTTGAATAGGAGTGGTGGTAGTGGACAGCCTTGTCTTGCTCTTGATTTTAGTGTGAAAGCTTTCAGTTTTTGACAATTAAGTATTATGTTGACTATTGGTCATAGGTGGTTTTTATCAGATAGAGATAAAAACATTCTATTCCAGTTTTTGTAGGTTTTTTTTTTTATCATGAATGGGTGTTGGACTTTGTCAGATGCTTTTTTTACATCTATTAAGATGATCATGTGAGTTTTGTCTTTGGCTCTGATGATGTGCTGTATTACATTTATTGATTTGCATAACTAGGATGAATCCTACCTGGTCATGGTGTATAATCTTCATGATGATTTGTTGTACTTGCCAATATCTTTTTAAGGATTTTTGTGTCTATGTTCCTTAGGGAGATTGTCCTGTAGTTTTCTTTTTTGGTTGGCCCCTTCTCTGGTTTTGATATCAGGGTAATACTTGCTTCCAGGAATGATTTGGGAGTATTGTTTCCCTTTCTATTTCATTGAAGAGTTTTAAGAGAATTGGCAGTACATTTCAATCACACCTCATATGAAGTATTCAAGACAATGAACTTCATGTAGGCTATTTATAATATTTTGACTTTCATATTTAGTCATAGGTAAAAAGAGTATTAATTCAGTATAAAGAACAAATCTTCTGGATCCCTTTTACCAAACTCCAAGGTGTTTCTAAGTCTTCTTCAAAAATACAGCTTTAGTGCTCTTGTTACAGAGAGGTTCAGTAAATATGGCAATAAATTAGAAGCCAACCAACCAGAAGAAACTTTAAAATAAACGTGACTTAGAACCAACAGAACAGAAAAAATGAAGATAGAGTGTCACATATTATGAAAAGAGTTAGCCTGTTCTGACAAATAGGTCCCATCTAATAATGAATATTATTCATGTGTTGAAAATCTACAGCATAATCAGGATCATGCTTCCTAATATGAAAAATAGAAAGGGAATTCCAGACACAAATTCTGTTTCCAATAACATAATGTTAATTTGGTTATGAAGACTAAAGCCCATGAAAAGTTGGAATATTAATTGAAGCCATATTTTTCTATTGAACTGAAACTTAATAAACATCATATGTAAGACTAGCCATATGCTAGAAATGATTTCCGAGATGTAACATTGCTTAGGTAACTTAAAAACAGTCAAGAATGATATCTGTGTAGATAATATGAGGTGTTTGAGTGAAGAGGATTACAGAGTTGTTGAATATGCAATAATGCATCTGACAGTGCTAATATTAGAATACCCACAATAAAGCACTTTCACAGTGCCTCTCTGTTTCATTGTTCTGGACTCTATGTATGGTTAGCACTAAATTAAATACATAAATTTCTCTTTCTGATAATGAAAGAAACATAGCAGAAGTCATACTCTCTGGAGAAATTGGGAACCGAAATGAGACCTAATATAATGCTTAGTTTTTTTTCTTTTATTGAGTTTATTGGTCCATTTTAGGTATACAGTACAGTTACATTCATTATTGGGATCTTGTACTCTTACATGACAGGTGGTCTTGGTTCTCATTTTTGCCCCTTCTCCCTGCCCTCACTTCACCCCTTCCTATAATGCTTAGTTTTTTTAAAAAAATAAAGACAAAAATCCCACCAAAGTAAAGTGAAGGAATGAGATAAGAATGAACGTGACTTGAGAATAGAATATTGAGAAGCCAGTAGGAATTCAGCACCCACCAAACTCAAACTAGGCAGAGAAGAAGTGGCTAGACAAAGAGAGATCCAGATGCCTGGCAAAGAATGTAGATTTGGTTCTATGGTATTCGGATAAGCTTTTTTTAAAGTGACAAAACAATAGATAATAAATAGTATTATATTGGTCATTTTAATCTAATCATCAATTAGCCACAGGCCTTAAAATATAAAAGCAATATGTTAGGCACTGTAAAAAATAAAATTAAATAAGAGATAGCATACTGCTCTCGATGACATTTAAAAATTAGATCATGATATAATGACAGAAGCTATTATAATCACAGTGAACTGTAGATGCCCGAAGATAGATACATGATATCAGTGAGAGGAAGTGGGCAGCACATGAATGGTGGTAACTCATGATCTTTGATGGGACCTGGACAGATTGGTGTTGCATAAATAAAGATAAGAAGAAAGAGCTTTTGAGAAAAAAACAGTATGAGCAATGTAGTTTATGCCAACAAATTTTGTATGCTTATTGTGTGCCAGATCCTGCATTACAGCCTCTACCTTCCAGAATTTAACCCACAGAAATAGTGGTCATGTTCTCAGGAATATTTGGGATGTTCCATTTACCCAAGAGTATATGTGAGTGTTTGCGTGAGTGTGTGTGTGTTTGTGTGTGTGTGTGTGTGTGTGTGTGAAAACAATGGAATAAAACTAGGAAGATAAATGAAGCCAATATTTATAAGAGTCTTAAATATCAAGTTAATTTATGCTGAATTCTACTGGGTTTGAGGTTGACCGAAGTCTGTTATAGTTTTTAGTGGGAGAGGGAAATCAAAAGAATTACATTTTGGTCAATCTAAGCAAGGAAAAACATATGGACGAGATTTTAAAGGAAGAAATTTTAAAACTAGATGGCTATTATTACACTAATAAAGTACAGGTCAGTAATATCCTGGAATAGCCAGTGCCGTGAGGGTGATCACCAGCACCACACACACATGAATGATAACCATTTCCTGAAGATGTTTGTGAAACATCTTGTTCATCTCAATACAACTATGAGACAGTTACTGTTCCTGTTCCCCACTGACAGAAGAGTAAACTGGACCCAAAACATATTTTTTAAATGCCCACATTTCAAAACTGCTAAATGGTGAAGCTAGATTCAAATATGAACAGTCTCTAGAAGTTGTGATTCTTAACCACTCTCTATACAGTAAAAAACAGCTATAAATTTTGAATTTGTGTGTCTAAGTAAAAAAAAAAAAAAAAAAAAAGTTCAGTTAAGAAACACAAGGATTTTTAAAAACATTTTTCACTTAAAAACTAAATTTAAAATACTGTATTGTTCCTTTCCTAAACCACATTCATAGACATGTTTAGTGGTTTTCAAAGTTAATAATGGAATTTTAACAGCAGACTGTATCTCAAAGAATATTTACTCTAATCTCACAATTTTACAGAAGAAGGAATTAAGGAAATTTCCCAAAGTAGTAAGGCTAACTGTAAATTAAACTTAGACTAAAATCTATACCTCCTATTTTCTGATCTATTCAATTAAATACTCTGATTTAATCATATGGCACAGGGTATCACACCTGTATGATGTTTTTCATAATGAACACGGAACATCACATTATTGACTTATAAAGGAAGAGTTAAATTTTTTCTTACCAATTTCGGAAATGTATGTGATTAATTATGTGCCTACTCATTCAAATTCACAAGAGTGCTGTCATGGAAAAATGTAACTGATGACCTGTTAAATGTTAGATATTCCAAGTTCAGATCTCATAACATTGAAGAATGAAGTTAAGAGCTCCTGGTTTTCCAAGGGGAGTCCCAAGTGGTTGGCCACAAGGCTATTTTTCAGGGTTAATTTATATAGCGAGATCACAACATGGGTACAACATGGGTCAAACTACAATCAACCTATAGAATTACAAGAATAGTCATTCAGTGAATATTGATCCAATAAAGGAAAGAGTCTCATAGCAAGGGTACACGGAAAAAATAAAAGCATTCTTAGAAGGGAGTGGAATACTGGTCCAGAAGTTCTGGTCACCCACTTGTGTCTGATGCCCATCTGGGCCCACTGGACCAAGAGGTGCTAACTACAGTATAATCTCAAGTTGCTGTTTATCTCCCAGTCCCAATTATTGACAGATAGGTATTATGTAAGTACGGATAAGAAAGTTATTCAGTCTCCATACCGAGGCCTGGCTCTCTTCATATTTGCCCCAGCCATAATTCTGATGCCTTTATTTTTTGTGCTGACTTTCTGGAGTGTCCAATCCCTCTCTGACTGTATAACAATATCTATCTAATTTAGCTATCTATAATAATGTTATCTATAATAATGATTAGCAATTAAGCCTATTTTTAACAATTTTGATGCATGAATTCACCTGCAATAGTGGTTTTTCAAATAATGACGTTAGTTGCACTTCTTTATTATAAGGAACCATTGGTGAATAAATAAACCTGTGTCCTACTTGTTACCTTGCAGTAATAAATTAATATACAAGTGCTTGATTTTGATGGGCAAGTGAGGTAACCTGTCTAAGTACATTGCTGTCTTGAGTGCAATGCTGTCTCTTTCCAGGAGAACTTCAACCTTTTTTTATCATTACTAAGTATTTCTCCAGAGTCCAGCATAATAATAAAAATATAGGCCAACTTGCTGTCTGTATTTTATGAGTTTTTTTTTACACTCAGAAATAAAGAAAAGGAAGCATATCCTTTTCATATGTTTTCAAATAAAGTATCTTCCAAACTGTAAGTATGTTAGGGAATGTCCTACACTATGTAGTTGCAAAATAAGTTGGAGAATTCTAGGGCTTGAAAGCCAATGAAATGTGCCAAAAATCCATGATGCCAGCAGAAAAATCACACCAGGGGGCTCAAAGGGAAGGGGTAGGTTTTTCTTTCAAAAGCGAGAGAAGTCCAAAGGAAAGCTGAGAATACTTTTTCAGCTATTTCTCCATAACCTTCTTTAGCCACAAGTTAAAATAAAAAATAAAAGCAGTCCAAAACAATAAATAAAATATCAATCAGTGAAGTTGTAAAGAAAACCATGGTTCACACCGACTCATTTTTCTGAGTGAGTGATTGAAGATGAATGTATAAGGGACACATAGTTCATATTTCTGGACCTAGGGAGCAAGAAAAAGACAAAAGAAACATGTAGAGAAGTAGGAGAGAAAAAAGAAAAACAGAAAGGAAAGCAAAGAATTTAAAAAGTGAAAGAACGGGAAAGAAAACGAAAGAAATTAAGCTGACAGGAAGGAACATGTGAAATGCAGCTGTGATGCTGATTTGCTGTTCATTTAAAATGTAAATTACTTCTGATTTGCAGGCTCAGGTCTGGATAGCTCCGTTTGGAAATATAGCTATATGCATTCTAAAACAGTCCCTCCCACAAAAGAAAATGGGGAAGGATGATGTAGTTTTCTTGTAAGGAATTTAAAAAATAGTTCCTGAAACCTAAAGGCAGTTCAGTGTAAGTTGTCTGCAACAGACAGCCTCAAAACCTCCAAATTTCCTAGCCTGATGTAGGCACAAAGCAAGCCTGAGACTGGGTTGCCTGGCAACCGCGCTCTTCACAGGCAGCTGGAGTAAAAGGAACCGGCTGGTGCCAAATGGCCTTTCACCTGCTTCGTTAAAGAGAAATCAGAGTGAAAGAGTGCCCCCTCAAGGACAAAACAGCTCCCCTTGAGAAGCAGGGGCTTGAGAAAACCTAGCCTTACTTTGTTTGGGGAGGAACTTGAAAGGAAGAGGGCAGGTCTTAATGTATCAGTAATTACAGGCTTTTCTCTCCCCTCCCCCTTATCTGGGTACCATCCTGAATATAACTGCAAGCTCAGAGTTCTGATTGAAGGGAAAGGAAATCACTTCAAACTATTTTCTCTGAATTGATAAATTATGAAAAGCAGGGAAAAGTCCTACAACTCCACATTTATTAGATTTACTTTCTGATAATACAAGGACTAATAAAGTATATCTGAAAAGACGATTAGGAATGATGAGTGTAAATATATTCTATGTTTTCAAGAAAACGTAGGGATCAAATCTGCCTTGGGAAGCTTACCTGGTTGTTAAGTGCCTAGAGGGGATTTAGGAATAGTGCTTTCCAAAATAATTCATCTAGTTCATTCCTAAAATGGAAAGCATTTTAATATCTTCATCTGTGCAAACTGCAGTCTTTGCTAGAAAATTCGATTTTTTAAGGAAACTGTACTGAATAATACCTTACTAGCCCAGCTCTCCGGAGATCAATAAAATACGAGTGGCTATTAGATAGATAGCTGCACAGCAGTCAGAAACAAACATTGAAGCCAACCTCTAGAACAATGGATTGTTATGTTCACCTTATCACTCAGCACGATGTTGGAATTCTGACCACCATCGTGGATAGCATAGAAAGAATGTACTTAGTTTCCACTTGAATTGTTGTTTGAAATATAATTCTGAATATAATATGACACTATATATAGAGAGAGAAGAGAGAGGGAGAGATCAATTTTTTTAGGTTATTCAAAGCGTTGAGTTCATTTCAACTTGGTTCACTAGCAGTAAATATAATTATATCTTTCATGGCACTTCCTTCACTCCTTTTTGTCTATTCTGTTATATTTTACAAAATTATATTTAAATGTATAAATCATGAAATATAAACACACACACACACACACACACACACACACACACACAACTTGGTTCATCTCCCTACTCAACCTCCAGACTTAAAGAAGAAATCATGCTTTTTTTTTAAATTCTCCACACCAGTTTTCCAAGACAATCTTTGATTGTCAGTAATCATCCTGAAGACTTCGACCAATGAAGGTAAAGACATGTCAAATAATTGAAAAAGGAAGAGAACATATAACTTATAAGCATTCCTCATGTATCTTCCACACGTCAACTCAATGACTAAAGTCTTAAATACTTTCCTAAAGACTTACAGGACTGTCAGTTTTCTGTAAATGGAAAACACATCTGACCTAATGTTTACCTTCTGGGGAATGACTAGCAGAATATTCACCAATACAATCACTCATCTAACATTATGCTAAAATAAAAATTCCCAGAAAATGTATGATGTGACAAAAGGTAGTATATTTGGTTACACTAGTGATTCTTAGATAATTAAAAGTTTAAAACTATTTTTTATTCTAACAGTATTTCTCTAATAATCTATTATTAAATAGCTTTGCGGAGTAAGTCTTCAGTTACAAAGCTAAATGGAAAATGAGTTATTTTCTTTTATTTAAAAAATAACGTGTAGCACAGCTCCTTGGAGAGGAGTGACACAAGGTGAAGGCGAGGCCCTGAGACAACAGGTTCTTGAATTGGATGATACAATAGAATCCCCTGGGGAGCTTTCTGAGAGCATTGATTTCCATCAAGGCTCTGATCTTGATTCCACATGAACCAGTTTTCTATGAAACATTTAAAGACATAAAAATCATTTTGTTTTCTAAGAGATGCACTTCAGGAGACTAGTTATGGTGTTTCAGAAAACAACGAGCACAATGCTTCATGTTGTTTGTGCCTATATGCCTTTCCCAGCACCTGTGACTCTATTCATGTGAACCTCTAGCCCTCCAAATTTGTGTACTATCTTAACATTTAATGCCTATCTTTTTAAGTTAAAGTAGTGGTAATATTAACAAAAATCCTCTAAATTACAGAGCATATATATATAAAATCTGTATATATATATATATATATGTGTGTGTGTGTGTGTGTGTGTGTGTGTAGTAAGCAGTTTTTGCCACAAAATCATATAGAATCTTCTCCACATAGAGTTCTCTTCATTGCCAGAATGTTTTTTAGGATATGCATTACCAACCTATTAAAGTTAAAATGATCCACATTTGTAAAATTTTTGAACATCAGTGTGACTGAGGAATACTAATATTTGTACATGAGAATTAATATATGTCTTTTGTCATTTCCTACAATTTATCGTTTATAATAAATAACCTGCAAGTTTCATCATTCAATACCCACAAATAGAATAAACTATGTTATTCTGGGTCAGACTTACATGACGTACTGCTTCAAGTTGATTGAGAAGTTGGTGCTATCACTACCTAGTTATGAGACTAGAGATACATTAGCTTTTCTTTTTCTGACAGTTCTATTTATTGCCTAAACTGTCCCTGTGATAACTTTCCTTGACTCTTGTAACAGGGTTCTTGGTTTGAAGGAAGAGAAATAAATTCTTGCTAATTCACTAGAAGATTTAGAAGTCTGGAATTGTCACAAGAACTGGAAAGCAATCTCCCCAGACAGGAAGGAGCCAAGTAAAGATAATCAGAACAGCAGTGGGAATGGTCACTCTGTGGAACATCTGGTCAGAGTAGCCTTGAGCCCACTGACTTCATCATGGTGAGACTCCACTGCCACTAGATGCCATTGCAGTCACTTTCTGAACTGCAACTAGGACCATATTTGAAACCCACTTTATCTTTATCATTACAACTTAAGTCAAGAGCCCTAGCAGATGTTTTCAATATGCTTTGCCACTATTACCCACGCACAATAACAGGAGTCAGGAGAAAAGATTTGTCGTCCTTTGGCTTTTGCATTGGAAGGTGGGGCACGGGATCTTACCATGATTCTAGGAATAGAGTACTTCTTAAAATGCAGAAAATGTCTGGAAGATGGGTAGCCAAACGAAAAACATCTTTACCACACCTTGCAAGGACTACACATGTGGTAATTCTTCATCAATGGAAGTTGAGGAAAGGATGCGCATTTTTTTATAATAAGTTCATAGAATTAACCTCAAATATGAGTCACAGGAAACATGTTTGGTAGTTAATTTGGAATGATGAATGCTGGGATCTGGTACATTTGAAATGACAAACTCTGAGATCAGATACAATTTCTGAATATCATTTATATAACTGTGACCAAACAGGTTATGAAAGTAGACAGTGGGACCTCTACATATAAGGAATGAAAACAGTTGCCAACATGGCATGATTGCATGGGTAAGTGATTTATTTCTAAAAGGTAAATTTTTAGCATATCAATAAGTTATTCTCTATAACTACTTCTGCTTTACATTGATACAAATAAGACATACAACTATGGTTACAGAGTGCTTTATAGCTGTAAATGGTTATATTAGAAAACAAGAAATATGTGAAAACAGAAACTTAAGTTTCTGTCTTAGGAATCCAGTAAGAGTGAAAATGAGAAGAACAAAAAAAGGAAAAAGGTAAGAGGAAAAGGTTATAAAACAGAAAAAAATGTGGATAACTTAAAAAGTCAAAATTAGTTCTTTGAAAATCTCTATTAAGATAATTCATCATATCAACAGAACATAAAATCAGCCAAAATCGTTTCAATAAAATGCAGGATATATTTTATAAAAGTTAACAGCTATTCATAATTTTTAAAGGTATTCATTAAGTTATTAATAGTAACCAATGGGACAGACAACTTATTAAAAACATCTAATAAGCACTTTAAATGATTTAATGAAATTAATATTTAAGAAAAATCAAGTTATAAACAGTGAGATAATACTGCACATTCACAAAATTAAAAAGATTGATCATACCACATGTTGGACAGGATGTGGAGATACTGGAACTCTTGCCGTGATGGAAATCAAAATGATGCACCCATTTTGGAAAACAGATGCAGTTTCACATAAGGTATGCACACGTTTAACAGCAATCGCATTCCTAAATATGTATCTAAAATAAATGAAAACATATGTTCACACAAGGCTTGGACACAAACGATCACAGCAATTTTATGCCTAACAGCCTAATACTGGAAACAACCTAAACGTCTATCAGTTAGAGAAGGAAGAAACAAACTGTTACTTCATTAAATAGAATACTATCGACCAATAAGAGACATGAGTTACCGATAAGTGTAAATCCCAGAAACATTATACAAAGTAAAAGAGGCAAGCAGAAAGAATGTGTATGGTGTTGTTGTGGAAGAAATCAGTAAGTGACACACGGAGAGGCAGCAGAATGAAAGTAAAATAACAATTTTACTCATCGATAAGGGTCAATCGCACATAAGCCGTTGCCCAGATCGAAAACGCACTGGATTGCAACTCCTTTTACAGGGTTTCACAGCCTTGACTTCATTTGGGTGGTTACATTTCATTCTCACAGTTTAAATCACAGTCACAGAATAGTTAATCTTTTCAACTCAGACATAACAGTTCTTTGCAGTTGGGGAGTTTACCTATAAGGTTCTCCTAGTTATCTATTCTATTCCATAGGAAAGGGGGGCTGTTCAGGGTCAGGGGAGCAAATGTTAGCAATGGGTTCTTTCATTTAGACACTTTTATGATCATGTGGCTCCAGTCTTATCGGAGTTCAAGACCTTGAAGTGCCCTGTTATCTCCAGGTAAGACCAAATGCCTCATTCAGCAATTAGTGCCTTCAGTGCCTATTAGTTTTGAGCTAAACAAACAAACTGCTGTTAGAGACAGCAGAAGCCACTTTACATTATAACACTTTACAGGTTGTGGCTATTTATAAAAGTTTTCCCTATCAGTGTGTGTGAGTGTGTGTGTGTGTGTGTGTGTGTGTGTGTGAGTGCGTGTTCCGACTGCATAAAGTTCTTGAATAGGTAAAATTAATGGAAGGTGAAAAATCACAAGAGCTGGTTTCCTTAGAACTTAGGAGCATACATTGACTAAGAAGTGGTTTTTTCTGGTAAAAGATACCGTATAACTTATTAAGAAAAAAAAATTACAGGGGTAAGTACATTTTCATTAAATTATACTTTTATGATTTTTTATATTCTAGTTTGTATTGTCTTCACTTTAGAATTCTTACAAATAGTAAGCTCTAATGGATTTGCTTTTGTAACATTGATTTTCAGATTCCCTTTTGTTTCTTTTAGCATGAGCAAATGAATAGATGCAACGAGGATAAATGAGACAAGACTTCTAATTTCTATACACATACCTGTATATGTTCTACTTGACCTATCAGTACCAATGGTGCATTGACTTCCCAAGTACCGGTTTCTAAATTACATTTTCTCTCTCTTAGTCATTTCAGGACTCCTAAGAGAAATAATTGATGCAGTAATTGCCTTAATTACTTTTTCATTAATTAGGTCAATATGCTGGAACCCATAAGTAAAAGGAAGAGAAGCTTATTTTATTTCACAGTTTGCAAAAGCTTTAGTCCATAGTCAGCTGGCTTCAAGGCAGTGCTGCACGGCAGAGAACGCGTAGTCAGTAGCATGGCAGAGAGGTAGCAACAGCCTTCCTTCTGCTTTTCCTTTTATTCCATCCAAGCTACAAGCCTCTTGGTTGATGCTGCTCACACCCAGGGTAAGTCTTCCCACCTCAGTAAATCCATCACCCACACCCAGAACTATACTAAGCCAATCTAGGAACTAATCCAGTATTGTATACCCATGATCCAGTCACTCTCAAAAGCCACACTTTGAATGCTTTGAGAAGAGGACATCTAGATATAAGCCATAACATAGAGAAAGTACAAACCTAAAATCTCTTGTTGTGACAGAAAGTACAGAAGTGAGAAATAAGGGAATATGTTACATAAATACATGAATCAGCTTGAAAAGATTCCCACTAGCCACATCTTGGATAATTTGACCACCAAAACTTGTTGTAATAGATTGTGATCTGATGAATAAAATAGGAATCAATGACTTCATACTCACTTAAGTAAATGTTAGATACATAGATCAATAGGGTTACTATAGATAAGGAAAATGAACTGTATATTTCAAAAGGGTTATAAAAAAAGGATTTTCCATGTTTTCATCATAAATAATAATAAAAATTTTTCAAGAATTTCTTTTTAAATTAGTCTTGCTCTCTTGCCCTGTTTGCATCAGACTTATGATCTCCCTGCCTCAGCCTCCTGAGCAGCTAGGATTAAGGCAAGGCACTGCACCTGACTTCAATATTATTTTGAGTATACTTTATTCAAAAGAATTTGAATATTGCTGAGTTAAAGACAGTAATTATTCAACAAGTTAAAACAACCCAGTGAAAGGAGACAGGAGCTCTGGGGTATAGAGCCTGAAAAAGTCTGACCCCCTCTGAGCCCATTTCCTCATTTGCACAATAAGGAGAATGGACTAGGATTCCTCTGTTCCCTGGTTCAAGAGTCACTAACTGAGGGCCAGGGATTTAGCTCCGTGGTTAGGTGGCCTGCCTTGCAAGCACAAGGACTCTTCAATCCCAGTACCAAAAAAAAAAAAAAGAAAGAAAAAAGAGTTACTAACTGGCTAACTGGATGGGTCAGGACATTTGAGAGGTAACTTCCCTACCACCATTAGCAGCAAAAAAAAAACCCCCCAAAAAAAAAAAAAAAAGAACAAAAATAAATAAATAAAATATTTGATGAGATAGATATATTTAAATACCCTAATTTGAACATTATACAATGTATCTATGTATCAAAACACCACATATACCCCAAAAATGTGCAGCAATTTTATATTTTTAATTATTAATTTAAAATAAATTTAATTTAAATTAAAATAATAATAGGGGAAGCATCTATCTCACCATACAAAGCAAATCACAAGAAGAATGAAGAAAGGTTAGCAATGAGGCTAGAAAACAATTAAAATTGGTAAAACCTAGTAGATAAAAGTTTGGAGAACAAGATATTCAAACAGTCTGAAAGAATCTTTCCAAAAGTAACTATTTATAAAAAAGAAAAATAATCGCTTTGTCACAGAGAAACCTGTTGGAAATCACTTTATTCAAGTGTTCAAAACTAATATCACTAATATTAGTGAGTCTAAATTGTGTGCTACACAACATGGTTCACTGAAAAGGGTATCACATTAATGGAATTTTTGACAGACATCCATAACCTGAAACACTAATGATGAATATCAAGTTAATTCGAATTGTGAGCTATTCTATGAAATAACTGATCCACATGCTTCAAAAATGTAAGAACAAAATGACCTAGTATGACTGAGAATCTGTTCCAAATTAAAGTATACCAAAAATATATGAAAAATAAATGCAACCTAAGCTCTTAGTTTGAATTTTGAATGCAGATAAAATAAGGAAGTGTTCTGATTTTACAATTATATAGACTATAGACAAGAGAAGGAACATGTTCTTAAGAAACATACAGTAAATTATGATGTTTCCAAATTATTTTCAGATAAATTGAAAAAAGATAAATGTAAATACTGTATATAGAAAGGAAGTAAATGAGGCAAAATGTAAATAATTGATGAATTAGAAATAGATTACACAGAAATTCTTAGTTTTTTTTAGTACCCTTGACACTTTTCTGTAAGTTTGAAAGTATGTAAAAATAAAAGCTACAACTAAATAAACAGAAGTCAGGTTCCTGATTACCTCCTTCCCCCAACAGGCTATATACAGGGTATAGTAAGTTAAAAAAATAGAAGTACAACACTTTCTAGCTCCAGGATCTTTAGTGGATATTTCCTAAACATAGGATGGAAGAAAGCTGCCTTAAACTCACTGGGGAAAATCCCGGAAGGTAATATAAGCCTTCATCTCACAGCATGTGATAGCCTGATTCTATCTTGTCTGAATTCAAGGACAGGGATGCAAAAGTAAGAATTGGGTTGATTATGCTTTTGCCTTAGGGGAAAAATCCTTTACTGCTATTGAAAGATTTTTGATGCATTTTTTATGAATGATAAAGAAAACTTTTTCTAAAGTAGCTGGGTATTTGTAAGCCTACAGCTATCCTGAAAACCCGAAATGCACATGGCAGCTTGAGCACTATCATTAACTGTGTGACATTTTAACATTCTCTTTACTGCAATCAAGGTACTTTTTATTTGGGAAAGAAAAAGTAAATTTGTGGAGAGTGAAATATTTATGTCCATGGTATTTATTATTGTATCTATATCTTGTGATCCATAGCCTTTATATTCATCCACTAATGAGCCCTCATTAGAATCTAACCTAAGATATTATGACAAAGTCACATGGGAAAGTATATGTGTGTATTTCAGAT